>NC_133336.1:221758405-222068405 GCF_042186555.1 Aquarana catesbeiana | reverse complement strand
GGGTGGGGGGCAAGAAAAGACCCCCCCACATGACTCACTGCGAGCAGACAGAGACAAACCACCGTCCCCAGACACAACACAAGGCGGGCAGGAAACAGCATGGAAAAGCAAAACATCAACATTCCAAAGAGGAGGGGAGGGGGCCCCAGCCCCAGGAGCTGACAATCTACATATATCCCCCCAGGCAGCTGACATTCAGCAGCACAATGAGACCCTCACCACAGGAGCTTCCTATGTAAGAGTTTAAAAAGTTCCTGTCTCCGAAGTTTACAGTGGGACGTATAATGACACCCTGACCCCAGGAACTTACAATCTAGAGGTATAATGAGAACCTGTTCCCAGGAGCTTACAGTCTAGAGGTGTAATGATATCCTGACCCCAGGAACATACAGTCTAGAGGTATAATGAGACCCTGTCCCCAGGAGCATACAGTCCAATGTATATGAGACCCTGACCCCAGGAGCTTACAGTCTAGAGGTATAATGAGACCCTGACCCCAGGAGCTTACTGTCGAGGGGTATAATGAGACCCTGATCCCTGGAAGTTACAGTCCAATGTATAATGAGACCCTGACCCAGGAGCTTACAGTCTAGAGGTATAATGAGATCCTTACCCCAGAAGTGTACAATCTAGAGGTATAATAAGACCCTGACCCCAGGAGCATACAGTCCAATGTATAATGAGACCCTGACCCCAGGAGCTTACAGTCTAGAGGTATAATGAGATCCTTACCCAGAAGTGTACAATCTAGAGGTATAATAAGACCCTGACCCCAGAGCTTACAGTCCAATGTATAATGAGATCCTGACCCCGGGAGCTTACAATCCAATGTATAATGAGACCCTGACCCCAGGAGCTTACAGTCTAGGGGTATAATAAGACCCCTGACCCCAGGAGCTTACAGTCCAATGTATAATGAGATCCTGACCCCAGGAGCTTACAGTCTATAGGTATAATGATATCCTGACCCCAGGAGCTACAGTCTAGGGGTATAATGAGACCCTGACCCCAGGAACTTACAGTCCAATGTATAATGAGACCCTGACCCCAGGAGCTTACAGTCTAGAGGTATAATGAGATCCTTACCCCAGAAGTGTACAGTCTAGAGGTATAATAAGACCCTGACCCCAGGAGCTTACAGTCCAATGTATAATGAGACCCTGACCCCAGGAGCTGACAGTCCAATGTATAATGAGACCCTGACCCCGGGAGCTTACAGTCTAGAGTATGATGAGACCCTGACCCCAGGAGCTGACAGTCCAATGTATAATGAGACCCTGACCCCAGGAGCTTACAGTCCAATGTTATAATGAGACCCTGACCCCGGGAGCTTACAGTCCAATGTATAATGAGACCCTGACCCCGGGAGCTTACAGTCCAATGTATAATAAGACCCTGACCCCGGGGAGCTTACAGTCCACAGTATAATGAGACCCTGACCCCGGGAGCTTACAGTCCAATGTATAATGAGACCCTGACCCCGGGAGCTTACAGTCTAGAGGTATAATGAGATCCTGACCCCAGGAGCTTACAGTCCAATGTATAATGAGATCCTGACCCCAGGAGCTTACAGTCTAGAGGTATAATGAGATCCTGACCCCAGGAGCTTACAGTCCAATGTATAATGAGATCCTGACCCCAGGAGCTTACAGTCTAGAGGTATAATGATATCCTGACCCCAAGAGCTTACAAATCCAGCAACTTTCCATAAACACGGAGAAGAACATTTGCGTGGAATCGCGGCGCCGTACATCCGGATAATCGATCAGATCGAACAAACGCCAAGATCCCTCACAAGGCGATAAAAATCGGTTCCGGGCATTTCTTCCGAGCGCGGCGTCATCACAATCGATGGTGGACTGAGACGAACGATCGCCAGAG
This sequence comes from Aquarana catesbeiana, assembly GCF_042186555.1. Taxonomy (NCBI): domain Eukaryota; kingdom Metazoa; phylum Chordata; class Amphibia; order Anura; family Ranidae; genus Aquarana; species Aquarana catesbeiana. The sequence goes on along the minus strand of NC_133336.1, from coordinate 222,066,524 downwards.
ACACAACACAACTGACCGCTCGCCACTTCCATCGACCAACAGAATCCAAAAATCAAAGCCAATCAACGGATTGGATCTCCAATAGGCTTTCATGGAAGGCGATCAGATTTATCGATCTGAGTGATTCTGATAGTCTGAATCGATCGAAAAATGTAAACAGCAGTTGTATCAATCGATCAATGGAGTGGGGGGTTGCATGTTAAGATCTATACAATGAGTGCTTACCCCTTCTGAGAGCCCTTCCCCGAATATCTCATCATCGGCTGTGGGGTACCGGGGCCCCCCCAGGTCCAGGCTGCCATACGACATGGTGGTGAATCAGGCAGTGGGGGACATGGCCAGGAGACACACAGCCCCTTCCTGGGGGGCGGTGGGGAATGCATGGCCCCGCCCCTAACAGGCTTTAATGACTACAGGTGACCACAATCTCCCCCCCAGGTTATTAACCCCTCCAGGGCACAACAATAGGACTGTTTAAAAACAGCCATGAAGGTGTGATGGTGGGGGAAGGGTCTTCCTGTGCACATGCCACTTCCTGTCCCATGCTAGAACTCTGCACTGGAGGCTCCTGACATGGTGCTGGTGGTGGGGCCAGCACTGATAACAAGAGATGTGTGGGGGGAGGGGGAGACAAAGGGAGAGGGGGATGGGGGTATACAGGGCCAGGTCAGGTCAGGTCAGGACTTCCATGAGTTGTGAACCACCTCAGCAGCAGAGGTTGGAGGTTCTGCGCTTTCTGCTGAAGCGCCCCAAGGCGGCCGCCTCTTCTGCCCACTCCCCTGGGGGCCCTGGCGATGGGGGTCAGTGTGTGCACACAGCTCTACATACAACCCATAATACTCACAACTCCTCAGCTGGCCGTGCAGAACCTCCACGGGGTCATCACTTGGCGGAGACTCCACTGAGCGCTCACTTGGCCTCTCTATGCCCACCCTGGCCAACTCTTACATCTCCCTTTATTACCCCTCACCCCACTTCATCTATCAATGTGCCCCTCTATCTCCAGAAGACTATGTTCTGTGTCCTGCGCCCCCCTATCTCCAGAAGACTATGTTCTGTGTCCTGCGCCCCTCTATCTCCAGAAGACAATGTTCTGTGTCCTGCGCCCCCCTATCTCCAGAAGAGTATGTTCTGCGTCCTGCGCCCCTCTATCTCCAGAAGAGTATGTTCTGCGTCCTGCGCCCCTCTATCTCCAGAAGACTATGTTCTGTGTCCTGCGCCCCTCTATCTCCAGAAGACTATGTTCTGTGTCCTGCGCCCCTTTATCTCCAGAAGACTGTTCTGCATCCTGCACCCCTCTATCTCCAGAAGAGTATGTTCTGCGTCCTGCGCCCCTCTATCTCCAGAAGACTGTTCTGTGTCCTGCACCCCTCTATCTCCAGAAGACGATGTTCGGTCCTGCGCCCCTCTATCTCCAGAAGACTATGTTCTGGGTCCTGCACCCCTCTATCCCCAGAAGACTGTTGTGTGTCCTGCGCCCCTCTATCTCCAGAAGACTATGTTCTGTGTCCTGCGCCCCTCTATCTCCAGAAGACTATGTTCTGGGTCCTGCACCCCTCTATCTCCAGAAGACTATGTTCTGGGTCCTGCACCCCTCTATCCCCAGAAGACTGTTGTGTGTCCTGCGCCCCTCTATCTCCAGAAGACTATGTTCTGGGTCCTGCACCCCTCTATCCCCAGAAGACTGTTGTGTGTCCTGCGCCCCTCTATCCCCAGAAGACTATGTTCTGTGTCCTGCGCCCCTCTATCTCCAGAAGACTATGTTCTGTGTCCTGCGTCCCTCTATCCCCAGAAGACTATGTTCTGTGTCCTGCGTCCCTCTATCCCCAGAAGACTATGTTCTGTGTCCTGCGTCCCTCTATCCCCAGAAGACTATGTTCTGTGTCCTGCGCCCCTCTATCCCCAGAAGACTATGTTCTGTGTCCTGCGCCCCTCTATCCCCAGAAGACTATGTTCTGTGTCCTGCACCCTATCTCTGTATTCTCTCTTATCTCCTGCTTAGTGAAGTCTTCTCCTTCCGCCTCATCTCTGTGTCTTCTCTTTGTCAGATGTCTCTTCCCTCTTCTCCTTCCGGCTTATAGGAGGTCTCTATATCCTCTTTCTGTCTCTCCTCTCTCTTGCCCTTCTCAGATGCCTCTGCCTTCTCCCTCTTGGATGTCTCTCTCTCTTCTCTTTCTCAGGATGTCTTACTTTCCCCCAGTCTTCTCAGCTGTCTCTCCCCCCTCTTCTTCTTGGATATCTCTCTCTCCTCCTTTTTTCTCTTCTACCCTTGCTCTCTACCCATCTCTTTCCTCTTCCCTCTTGGATGTCTCTCCTTCCTTTTCCCTGATCTTCTCAGATGTCTCTCCCCTCTTCTCCTTATCGCTGTAGGAGGTCTCTATCTCCTCTTTCTGACTCTTCTCTCTCTCTCTCTCTTCCCTCCAGATGTCTCTTCCCTCTTCCTCTCTCCTTCCCTCTCGGGATGTCTCTTCCCTCTTCCTCTCTCCTTCCCTCTCGGGATGTCTCTTCCCTCTTTCTCTCTCCTTCCCTCTCGGGATGTCTCTTCCCTCTTTCTCTCTCCTTCCCTCTCGGGATGTCTCTTCCCTCTTTCTCTCTCCTTCCCTCTCGGGATGTCTCTTCCCTCTTCCTCTCTCCTTCCCTCTCGGGATGTCTCTTCCCTCTTCCTCTCTCCTTCCCTCTCGGGATGTCTCTTCCCTCTTCCTCTCTCCTTCCCTCTCGGGATGTCTCTTCCCTCTTCCTCTCTCCTTCCCTCTCGGGATGTCTCTTCCCTCTTCCTCTCTCCTTCCCTCTCGGGATGTCTCTTCCCTCTTCCTCTCTCTTTCCCTCTCGGGATGTCTCTTCCCTCTTCCTCTCTCCTTCCCTCTCGGGATGTCTCTTCCCTCTTTCTCTCTCCTTCCCTCTCGGGATGTCTCTTCCCTCTTTCTCTCTCCTTCCCTCTCGGGATGTCTCTTCCCTCTTCCTTCTCGGGATGTTTCTTCCCTCTTCTCTTCCTCTAGGATGTCTCTCTCGTTTCCTCTCTTCTTGGGATATCTCTCTCCTCTTTTTCCCGCAGGACGTCTCTTCTCTCTTTCCCTCTTGGATCTCTCTCTCTCCTCTTCTTTTTTTTTTCGCAGGATGTCTCTTCCCTCTCTCTCTGTCTCTTCTTCCCTCTCTAGAACTTGTTTTTACTCGGCTCTAACAATAGGTGAAGCCGGGGGATGACGTCAGAGGCTTCTCTGGAATCTGCAGCCAATCAGCAGAAGCTTTTCATCTTCTAAACCCCCCACCCCAGTCCAATCAGAGGGCTGGAGCCTTGTCTGCCCTTGCCTGACTCTACAGGGCTTGTTTACCTGCAGCCCTCTGCACCACAGACAGTCCACACTGCAGCTGTATACAGAATAGGAATGTTACAAATCTCCTCTGTACTCTATTCATAGATTTCCCATCTATGGGTTCCCATTCATCGATCGACATTTCCAATGGTGGGCGCTCAACAAATGTACAGTCTGATCACCGGGGGAGGGGAGACTGAGGAAATGACTCCTCCCCCTTCTACAAAGTTACAATGTACAGTCTTATCACCGGGGGAGGGGAGACTGAGGGAATGCTTCCTCCTCCTTCTACAAAGTTACAATGTACAGTCTGATCACTGGGGGGAGGGGAGACTGAGGAAATGACTCCTCCTCCTTCTACACTTCTACAAAGTTACAATGTACAGTCTGATCACTGAGGGAGGGGAGACTGAGGAAATGCCTCCTCCTGTCTGCAGCAGACTGATGACATCATCTTAGCCTAGGCAGAGTCCCTGACTGGAGCTCAGGGATGGTTTTGTGGAGTTTCTCTGAATTCTGATACTTTTGCTGTATATTGTGACATGTCGGGAATTATTACTGACAGGTCCTCTTTAGAACACCCATATCCCACGTTTCCTGAAGATTGTGCACACCGCATACATGTAATAATATAAATCCCCTGCGCTAAACTTCATATAGCATGCGTGATAACTGCTGGCCTTCCAAGGCATGCTGGGACACCTAGTTCCCCTCCATATGGAGCCACTTACGGGGAATACATTCTGATGAACAAGCATTGCTCCAACGCCACCTGGTGTTCAGATCTAATAAATTAATATTACTATAGCGCCACCTGGTGTTCAGATCTAACAAATTAATATTACTCTAGCGCCACCTGGTGTTCAGATCTAATAAATTAATATTATTCTAGTGCCACCTGGTGTTCAGATCTAATAAATTAATATTACTATAGCACCACCTGGTGTTCAGATCTAACAAATTAATATTATTTTAGTGCCACCTGGTGTTCAGATCTAATAAATTAATATTACTATAGCGCCACCTGGTGTTCAGATCTAAGAAATTAATATTACTCTAGCGCCACCTGGTGTTCAGATCTAAGAAATTAATATTACTCTAGCGCCACCTGGTGTTCAGATCTAATAAATTAATATTACTCTAGTGTCACCTGGTGTTCAGATCTATTAAATTAATATTACTCTAGCGTCACCTGTTGTTCAGATCTAATAAATTAATATTGCTCTAGTGTCACCTGGTGTTCAGATCTATTAAATTAATATTACTCTAGTGCCACCTGGTGTTCAGATCCAATAAATTATTATTACTCTAGCGCCACCTGGTGTTAAGATCAATTAAATTAATATTACTCTAGTGCCACCTGGTGTTCAGATCTATTAAATTAATATTACTCTAGTGCCACCTGGTGTTCAGATCTAATAAATTAATATTACTCTAGTGCCACCTGGTGTTCAGATCTAAGAAATTAATATTACTCTAGTGTCACCTGGTGTTCAGAACTAATAAATGAATATTACTCTAGCGCCACCTGGTGTTCAGATCTAATAAATTAATATTACTCTAGTGCCAGCTAGTGTTCAGAGCTAATAAATTAATATTACTCTAGTGCCACCTGGTGTTCAGATCTAAGAAATTAATATTACTCTAGTGCCACCTGGTGTTCAGATCTAAGAAATTAATATTACTCTAGCGCCACCTGTTGTTCAGATCTAATAAATTAATATTACTCTAGTGTCACCTGGTGTTCAGATCTATTAAATTAATATTACTCTAGTGCCACCTGGTGTTCAGATCTAATAAATTAATATTGCTCTAGCTCCATCTGGTGTTCAGATCTAATAAATGAACTTTGCTCCAGCGCCACCTGGTGTTCGGATCTAATAATTTAATATTACTCTAGCGTCACCTGGTGTTCAGATCTAATAAATTTATATTACTCTAGCGCCACCTGGTGTTCAGATCTAATAAATTAATATTACTCTAGTGCCACCTGGTGTTCAGATCTAATAAATTAATATTACTCTAGCGCCACCTGGTGTTCAGATCTAATAAATTAATATTACTCTAGCGCCACCTGGTGTTCAGATCTAAGAAATTAATATTACTCTAGTGTCACCTGGTGTTCAGATCTAATAAATTAATATTACTCTAGTGCCACCTGGTGTTCAGATCTAATAAATTAATATTACTCTAGTGCCACCTGGTGTTCAGATCTAAGAAATTAATATTACTCTAGTGTCACCTGGTGTTCAGATCTAAGAAATTAATATTACTCTAGTGTCACCTGTTGTTCAGATCTAATAAATTAATATTACTCTAGTGTCACCTGGTGTTCAGATCTATTAAATTAATATTACTCTAGTGCCACCTGGTGTTCAGATCTAATAAATTAATATTGCTCTAGCTCCATCTGGTGTTCAGATCTAATAAATGAACTTTGCTCCAGCGCCACCTGGTGTTCGGATCTAATAAATCAATATTACTGTAGTGCCACCTGGTGTTCAGATCTAAAAAAAAATTATATTACTCTAGCGCCACCTAGTGTTCAGATCTAATAAATTAATTTTAATCTAGCGCCACCTGCCGTTCAGCTCTAATAAATTAATTTTAATCTAGCGCCACCTGGTGTCCGGTTCTATTTAATACACAGAAGACCCGTGCAGTTTGTTTCACAAACTCATATACAGCAAAGCAGGGGTGGACTGACAACTCATGGGGCCCTCAGGCAATAGAAGATTATGGGGCCCCCAGGCAATAGATTATGGGGCCACACAGTATACACACACAGACACACAATATACACACAGACACACACACTGAAAAGGTACTGGAGAGGCGGGGCAGCTATAATCTTGGGATTTTTAAAAAAACACCGATTTTTACATACTGTCCCTGGTTTTATTGAGGCTGGCAACCCTGATGGGGCCCCTTAGTGGCATGGGGCCCTCGGGCAGTGCCCAAATGGTCAGTCCGCCCCTGCAGCAAAGTACCTGTGTGAGACATCTCTGATAGAAGCAAACGTATTCGGCTTTGAGAGGAGTTTATCCTGGACTGAAGAAGAGGTGTGGTCAATACAGGCGGACACCCCAATGTAAGGAGCCCCCTCCTCCCAGGAGGTCTCTCCTTTTTTCCTGTAACAATCTGGATTTTCTGGTGACAACAGGCACACAGACAAGTACAGCGCGTGATTTAGACAATGTGCGGTTCGCTTCTTTCCAAATCAAAATTTGGACACATTTTTATGTTATTCAAAAAATTCGGATGTATCCGAATCTCCGAATTACAATAGTAATGAATTTAAAACGAATCAAAAAAAAAACTAAATTCGGCAGAAATTCAAATTCGAATCGAATTAGAAAACAAGAATACAATAAAATAGAATAGAAAATAAAGGAATAGAAAAGAATAGAATAAAATAGAGTAAAACAGGACACAACAGAATAGAAAATAAAATAATACAATCAAAAAAATATAGAAAATAAAGGAATGGAATAGAATATTTATTTATTTATTTATTTATTTCAGGTACTTATATAGCGCCATCAATTTACGCAGTGCTTTACATATACATTGTACATTCACATCAGTCTCTACCCTCAAGGAGCTTACAATCTAAGGTATAGAAAAGAATAGAATAAAACAGAACACAACAGATTAGAAAATAAAATAATAAAGTCAAATATAATAGAAAATAAAGGAATAGAAAATAAAATAATAGAATGGAGTAAAACAGAACACAACAGAATAGAAAATAAAAGAATACAATCAAATATAATAGAAAATAAAGGAATAGAAAAGAATAGAATAGAGTAAAACAGAACACAACACAATAAAAAATAAAAGAATACAATCAAATATAATGGGAAATAAAGGAATGGAATAGAATAGAAAAGAATAGAATAGAATAGAGTAAAACAGGACGCAACAGAATAGAAAATAAAAGAATACAATAAAAAAATATATAGAAAATAAAGGAATGGAATAGAATAGAAATGAATAGAATAAACCAGAACGCAACAGAATTGAAAATAAAATAAAGTCAAATATAATAGAAAATAAAGGAATAGAAAATAAAAGAATACAATAAAATATAATAGAAAATAAAAGAATGGAATAGAATAGAAAAGAATAGAATAGAGTAAAACAGAACACAACAGAATAGAGAATAAAAGAATATATTCAAATATAATAGAAAATAAAGGAATGGAATAGAATAGAAAAGAATAGAATAAAACATACCACAACAGAACAGAAAATAAAATAATACAATCAAATATAAAAGAAAATAAAGGAATGGAATTGAATAGAAAATGGAGTATGAATGGAGTAAAACAGAACAGAACACAATAGAAAATAAAATAAAGTCAAATATAATAGAAAAAAAGGAATAGAAAAGAACAGAATAGAGTAAAACAGAACACAACACAAAAGAAAATAAAAGAATAGAGTAAAACAGAAAACAACAGAACAGAAAATAAAAGAATATATTCAAATATAATAGAAAATAAAGGAATAGAAAAGAATAGAATAAAGTAAAACAGAACACAACTAAATAGAAAATAAAACAATACAATCAAATATAAAAGAAAATAAAGGAATGGAATTGAATAGAAAATAACATAATAGAGTAAAACAGAACAGAACACAATAGAAAATAAAATAAAGTCAAATATAATAGAAAAAAAGGAATATAAAAGAACAGAATAGAGTAAAACAGAACACAACACAAAAGAAAATAAAAGAATACAATCAAATATAATAGAAAATAAAGGAATGGAATAGAATAGAAAATAATAGAATAGAGTAAAACAGAAAACAACAGAACAGAAAATAAAAGAATATATTCAAATATCATAGAAAATAAAGGAATAGAAAAGAATAGAATAAGTAAAACAGAACACAACTAAACAGAAAATAAATCAATACAATCACATATGATAGAAAATAAAGGAATGGAATAAAAAAAGAATAGAGTATAACAGAACAAAATGAATAGAAAATAAAAGAATAGAATAAAACAGAATAGAAATTAAAGGAATAGACAGAAAATATTAGATTAGAAAAGAAAATAATAGAATAAAAACCCCAATAGAACAGAATAAAATAAAAGGAATATAAACACCATTTAAATAGAATAAATTCCAACAGAATAGATTAGAATAGAATAGAAAATAAGAGAAAAGAATAGAATAGAAAAAAAAACCAATAGATTAGAATAGAATAAAATAAACTATAACCATCTTTCGAAATTCTAATTTCCAATAGAATGAATTTGAATAGAATAGATTAGAAAAGAATAGAAAATAAGAGAATAGAATAAAATAAAATATAACTGTCCTTCTTCCGAAATTCCAAGAGAATAAATTGGAATGCCGACTCAATTCATTCTCTGAATTCGGTCAAATTAAATTCAAATCGACCGAATTCGGGGAAATTTGAATCGAATTCCGAAAACAAAACGAATTCCGAAAAACACATTTAACTAAACAAAATTATGTAAATAGCGAATCAAATCTAATTTTAATCGATCTGCACATGTCTAGTGTGAATTTCCCCAGCGGGGACACAGCTTTACAAATCTTACAGAGGGTCTAACCCTTCCCCACTCCCTCCAAAACTAGGAAAAGAAGCTTTGGTTGCTATTTATATGCTGCCAGTTTGAGAGTGTGCCTAACAGATGAGGTTTGGATTCCTCTTATCTGCTTGGCTTTCATTAGACACTGCTATGCACAATCAGGAGCTGGGAGACTGCATGCAAGGCTGGGCATTAGAAGGGCAGGGGGCAGCATTTGTCATTCTTTAGGTGGCCTCTTCTTCATTTAAAATATGAAGAGTTCAAATGAAAGCTGAACTCCAGGGCAGATATAAAAGACACAGCTCTGCAATAATTAATACTTCCTTATATGTATTTGTTAAACATAAACAGTGCAAGTGCCTAAGTGTGACCCGGGATCAGCCTCTTGGCAGTCCCTGTACAGCAGAGCTGGATTGTGAGAGGAATAAGCAGCACAAAAGGGCCAATCACGTGCTGACCAGGAGCATGCCAAGGGACAGAGAGATGAGCTGATCGCTGTGCTGCTTCTCCTTTCACTGTCCATTCAGAGGCTCGGGGGCTCGTCCGGGATCACTCGCTCGCAAGCCCAAGCCATTAAACACTAGTAGTGACAGTGAAGCAGGCTGGTACACCGATCCTTGGTACATGATATGTGCACATTCTGGAAGAGCTCTCAGAGCAGTGATGGCGAACCCTGGCACCTCAGATGTTTTGGGGTGCATGAGCATCATGGGACATGTAGTTCCAAAACATCTGGGATGCCGAGGTTCGCTATCACTGCCTCAGAGCATATGCCAGGAGTATAATCAAGTCAGAGTACCAAATCTGCCTGTGCCAGATGAACCATGAAGAAATCCAGACTGCCCTCCATCTCAAGGAAGAAGTTTTGGGGGGACTGTACTGACCCAGCAAAGCGACCAGAGGGGTTCTCTGAAGTCAAACCTGCTCAGTTTATCTTCGAACCTAGAGGCCAGGAGGTCCACATCCAGCATCCCACACTCAGGACACAGGTTCTGGAAAACCGCTGGGTGTAGAAACTACTCTCCCAGGCCCAGGTGCTGCCAACTGAATAAGTCTGCCAATTGTTTACACCTAGAAAGATGAACTCATCGCTGTGCTGCTTCTCCTTTCACTGTCCAGTCACAGGTTGGGGGCTGGTCCCAGATGACCTGGGCTCAAAAGAAGTGGGTTGAATAATGCTGGCCATCAGACTGTGGGAGCAAGAAGCAGCACAAGGAGACAATCTGGCTTGTCCGGGATGACCTGGGCTCAGAGTAAGTGGGATGAATGTTGCTGGCCAGACTGACAGTATCTAGTAGCAGAAAAAAAAATACGGCAGGCAGAATCTCAGGATTGCAGGTGAATATTGCAGCAAAATCTGATCTTCACTTATTTGGTCTGTTGAATATACCATTAAAAGTACTTTGTTACATCTGTGCAATTCTTGATCCTGCCAGTGAGCTCATACAGTATCTCACAAAAGTAAGTACACCCCATCAGTCACATTTCTGTAAATCTTTTCTTCTATCTTTTCATGTGACAACACTGAAGAAATGACACTTGTCTACAATGTAAAGTAGTGAGTGTACAGCTTGTATAACAGTGTAAATTTGTTGTCCCCTCAAAATAACTCAACACACAGCCATTAATGTCTAAACCGCTGGCAACAAAAGTCAGTACACCCCTAAGTGAAAATGTCCAAATTGGGCCCAAAGTGTTAATTTTTTGTGTGGCCACCATTATTTTTAAGCACTGCCTTAACCCTCTTGGGTATGGAGTTCACCAGAGCTTCACAGGTTGCCACTGGAGTCCTCTTCCACTCCTTCATGATGACATCACAGAGCTGGTGGATGTTAGAGACCTTGCGCTCCTCCACCTTCCGTTTGAGGATGTCCCACAGATGCTCAATAGGGTTTAGGTCTGGAGACGTGCTTGGCCAGTCCATCACCTTTACCCTCAGCTTCTTTAGCAAGGCAGTGGTGGTCTTGGAGGTGTGTTTGGGGTCGTTATCATGTTGGAATACTGCCCTGCAGCCCAGTCTCTGAAGGGAGGGGATCATGCTCTGCTTCAGTATGTCACAGTACATGTTGGCATTCATGGTTCCCTCAATGATCTGTAGCCCCCCAGTGCCGGCAGCACTCATGCAGCCCCAGACCATGACACTCCCACCACCATGCTTGACTGTAGACAAGACACACTTGTCTTTGTACTCCTCACCTGGTTGCCACCACACACGCTTGACACCATCTGAACCAAATAAGTTTATCTTGGTTCCAGTAATCCATGTCCTTAGTCTGCTTGTCTTCAGCAAACTGTTTGCGGACTTTCTTGTGCATCATCTTTAGAAGAGGCTTCCTTCTGGGACGACAGCAATGCAGACCAATTTGATGCAGCGTGTGGCGTATGGTCTGAGCACTGACAGGCCTATCCCCCACCCCTTCAACCTCTGCAGCAATGCTGGCAGTACTCATACGTCTATTTCCCAAAGACAACCTCTGGATATGACGCTGAGCACGTGACCTCAACTTCTTTGGTGGACCATGGCAAGGCCTGTTCTGAGTGGAACCTGTCCTGTTATACAGCTGTATGGTCTTGGCCACTGTGCTGCAGCTCAGTTTCAGGGTCTTGGCAATCTTCTTATAGCCTAGGCCATCTTTATGTAGAGCAACAATTCTTTTTTTTCAGATCCTCAGAGAGTTCTTTGCCATGAGGTGCCATGTTGAACTTCCAGTGACCAGTATGAGAGAGTGAGAGTGTTAACACCAAATTTAACACACCTGCTCCCCATTCACACCTGAGACCTTGTAACACTGAGTCACATGAAACCGGGGAGGGAAAATGGCTAATTGGGCCCAATTTGGACATTTTCACTTAGTGGTGTACTGACTTTTGTTGAAAGCGGTTTAGACATTAAAGCGGGGTTCCACCCAAATTTTGAACAATATCTGTATGTATTCTCTTCCTTGCCTAGATGCTGACATGCCGTTTAAAAAAATTTAAATCGCTGTAATTACCTTTTATTTTTCTATTCTTCTTAGCACTTCCTGGTTCTCCTCCCGTGGGAGTAGGCGTGTTTCTAGCCTCTCCCAGACTCCTGGGAGCTAGTCTCAGGCTTCCCAGGATGCCACTGAGCATGTGTGGGAACGAGCAGTGAATGCTGGGAGCACAGCATTCACCACATCCAGGAAATAAATACTTGTGGGCTTCAAATGCCAACAATGAAGATGGAAACCGCCTGCAGTGAATAATATAAGTTATTCTTTCCGACGAAATCTGACACAGGCGGACATATTACACACAATATGTGAGTATGTAATGCTAAGAAAAGTTTGTGAATGAACTCAAAAAAAAAAAAAAACTATAGCTAGGTGGACCCCCGCTTAAAGTGTCATTTCTTCAGTGTTGTCACATGAAAAGATAGAGGAAAATATTTACAAACATGTGAGGGGTGTACTTACGTTTGTGAAATACTGTAAATCCATGTTCCTGTCTTTATCTAAGGACCACAGAAGACCTTCTTACATTTTGCAAGATGAGAGGTGGAGGTGCTTTGTAGAACCAAATCCTGTACTCCTGCCACACTATATCTGCAGCTACCAATAACTAAGGGCAGGGGAAGGCATACAATCATTCAGAGCATGACCGGGATCTCTTTACCCCCGGGTAGCATTCCTCCGCTGACTGTCTAGAATAGGAGGAACAGGACGGAGATGAGGAGAAGCCCATCACCCTGGAGAACTAGGGAAGTAGCAACAACTGCCCCAGATTAATTCTGGGAGGAAGGTGCTGCCCTCTACCATTTATGAGTGCAGTGCACCTCCAATGAGTCCGGGCAACCTCCACCCCTTCCAAAATAAAAAGCAGGGACTAGAATAACCCCTCCTGCTGCCAGCATGCCTCGGTTTGATGGAAAAGCAGCATCAAGAGCACAATCATAGACACAGATGTGTAACCTGTGTTCTTCAATGAACCTCAACAAATGGATTTTACACAAGTACAAAAATGATCTTGTTCAGTGAGGAACATAGAAATGCAAAAGACTGTTGGGAAGTCCAAAAGCAGCCCAATTGAGGGATCATAAACACAACATAATATGAAAATACACACAGACCAGAACTGAGGACCGTCTGAAGCTCAAGGAGCCATCTTGATGGACCTTACTAGCATCAGAAGACCCCCGAATATCAATCTGGAAAAACTTGGGGAACGTGCGATCAGACTAGGTGTTGGACTTACAGATCTGGGAAAGATGCTTGATCCTGGAAAGCCTAAAAAATCTTCACAGAACTAGTGGACTGTTCCTTGAAAGGAAAGGGTGTAACCCAATCTATAAGACCATAAGGTCCATAATGGTTTTCCTGAACCAGCAAAAATGGAGAAAGTAGAAGCATGTTCCCCTTTAGGAGAGTCGTATTTCAGCAAGGTAAACTGGCACAGCACAAACTACATTCAGTCAATGGGGAGAGATCTTCTTATGACAAGGGGCCAGAAAACCAACGTCCTGGTTTAGGTGAAAGGTTGAAACTACCTTAGAAGGGAAGAAAATTTTGGGCCTCAACACCACCCAAACCCTGTGCAAGGCCAGAAAGGGTTCTTTACAGGATAAAGTTGCCAGCTCAGACACTCGCCTCACAGAGGTGATGGCAAAAACGAAAAAAAAAACAAAAAAATGCAACCTTGTGCGTGAGGGGGGAATATCCCTGATGGAAATCACTTTCCGCCCGTGGGGTATCATATGACGTCCTGGACTTGAAGTGGTTATACCGGGATGATGTCTGCAGCTACAGGCAACATCTCGTTATCTATCTTTTCAGCTAGTGATTCCCTCTCATGTAAAAGCCATCCTAGCAGCCGATTAGCCGCTGGATGGCTTTTTACAGGCAGCAGGAGGGTACAACCCCCCCTTCCCACCATCGCCTATCTGGGTTCTTCTACGTGATCATAGAGCCCGGGATCCGATGGCGACGCCGGGTTACCACAGAGCTGGCTGTGGACCTGATGGTCCCTGGCCATCTCTATCATCCTCATCTCAAGACCTGGGCGTCACAAGCCCACACCATTAAAGCCAGTGACTGTGAAGTAAGACAGTACACTTGTCCTTGGGACTGGAGATACGGACAATCTGGAAGAGACTACACACCATTTTTTTTACCAAAAAAATGGGTTATATATATATATATATATATATATATATATATATATATATATATATATATATATATATATATATATATATATAGTGTTCCTAGACCTTAGCAGTGTGGGAACCACGGACTCAGTATGCCCCTACCTCTCAAGACCTGGGCGTCACAAGCCCACGTCATTAAAGCCAGTGACCATGAAGTAAAACAGTACACTTGTCCTTGGGACTGGAGATAGGGACAATCTGGAAGAGCCCTCACAGCATATGCCAGGAGTCCAATCAGGTCAGAATACCTGATGAGGAATAAAAGCTGAACTCCAGGCAGATATAAAATACACAAATGAATGCAGCTCTGTAATCCTTAACTCATCCTTAAATGTATTTGTTAAAAACAAGCAGTGGTCGTCCCTGAATGTGGCCTGGTATCAGCCTTATGCAGTCCCTGTACTACAGAGCTGGAATGTGAGAGGAAAAAAACTGCACAAGGGATATCAGTTCATGTGCTGACAAGAAGCATGCTGAGTAGGAGGAGAGAGCAGAGTGACAGAGATGAGATCATCAGTTTGCTGCTTCTTATTTCACTGTCCAATCACTGGCTGGGGGCTTGTCCGGGATGACCTGGGTTCACAAGATATGTGGACAATCTGGAAGAGCTTCAGAGCAGATGCCAATAATCTAATCAGGTCAAAGTACCAAATCTGCCTGTGCCAGGTGAACCATGAAGAAATCCAGAAGGCCCTCCATCTCAAGGAAGGAGTTTTGGGGGGACTGTACTAACCCACAAGAGAGCAGAGTGACAGAGAGATGAGCTCATCACTGTGCGGCTTCTCCTTTCACTGTCCATTCACAGGCTGGGGGCTCACAAAATCCCATGCCATTAAAGCCAGTGACCATGAAGCAGGATGGTATAGTGGTCCTTAGGACAGGAGATGCAGACTATCCCTTGCAGCATATGTCAGAAGTCAGATCAGGTAGGCCTATCAAATCTACCTGGGCCAGATGAACCATGGGGGTTTCTGGAATGCCCTCCGTCTCAAGGAAGGCATTTTATTTATGTGGGGGGATAAGACTGTACTGATCCCACAAACCCACCAGAGGGGTTCTCTGCACCTGGAGTCAAATCTATCCAGTTTGTCGTTAAACTTAGAGCCCAGGAGGTCCACGTTCATCATCCCACACTGCCAACACAGGGTCTGGAAAACCCCTGGGTGTAGGAACTACTCCCCCCAAGTCAAGGTACTGCCAACTGAGTAGGTCTGCCAACTATTCACACCTAGGATGAAGCATGCTAACAGGAGAAGAGAGCAGAGTGACAGAGCAATGAGCCCATCACTGTGCTGCTACTTCTTTCACAGGCTGGGGGATAGTCCGTGATGACTTCGGTCTGCCAATTGTTCACACCTAAAATGTAAAAAAGGTGGACAATGCTGGAATTTGAAGTTCTGCCCAAGACAGAATTCTTTCTGCCCCTCTTGCCACTGTAAGACTTCTGGCTCCATACCGGTGACTAAAGTACACCATTACTGTGGCACTATCCAACTGAATCCTTGATGGATGACCCTTTCGTTGGAACAGCCAGTATTACAAGGTCAACCAAACTGCCAGAAGCTCCAGAATGTTGCTAGGGAGACAAGATTCCTTCAACATCTAAAATTTCTGCACCAACAAACTTATATAATGTGAGGAAAGTCTTTCAAACCCAGAGCTTAATTCCTTAGCCACCAGACAAGGAACAATTTGGTCTTTGGTGTAAAGTAAAATTGTCTGTCCAGAGCCTGAGCCAACTTGCCACGTGATGACAGAATTTCCAGTTGCAGGAGTCTGGATGGAACGGCCTCAAATTAGGTTACCATGAATTCCAGAACTCCACTAGGGAGTCCAAGCCTGGGAGTGAAGTGTTTGCAGTTTTCTCCTAAAGAGACCCAGATACTCAAAGCAATTAATTTGGCTCCAATGTGGACTTCTGAAAGTTCAGAATCCAATCGAACAGTTGCAAGATCTCAAAGGTCTTTGCTACATTGTCAGCCAGAACCTGTGCCGACTAATCCAGCAACAGATGATCACTAGGGGTGCAACGGATCGTCCATGATCCGTACGGATCAACCTCCGCGGATCGGGACACCCGCGATCCAGGGAGCGCTCTGTGGCCTCGGCCATAGGAAAGGCCGCGGCTTCGGCCTAGCCCCGGAGCGGCGGCCATCTTGGTACACCCAGCAGCCGGAGCGATCACTTGTAACAAACCGGTGTCATATCATGACGCCGGTTTCTCTCTCCCCCCTGCCAAAACTCTGCAATGCCCTACCAATACTCTGCAATGCCCTCACAATACTCTGCAATACCCTCACAATACTCTGCAATACCCTCACAATACTCTGCAATACCCTCACAATACCATGCCAATATACCCGCCAATACCCTGCTAATATATTATTACAGTGGGGGAGATTTTTTTTTTGTTGATCCGAAAATGATCCGAACCATGACTCCTGATCCGAGGAACGATCCGAACCGTGAGTTTTTTGATCCGTTGCACCCCTAATGATCACCCAGATATCCCACAGATTTACTCTGGGAACAGGTCAAGGTGAGCACAGCGGCCAGTAGCTTGGTGAATTCTCAAGGTGTGGAAGCTAGCCCAAATGGTAGGGCCACAAGTCTGTGCACTTACACAGGCAAGTTGGAAGACCTTAAACAAGGAGGATGATGAGTGCAATTCTAGCTTGCAGCCCCCCAGAAACCACCTCCCTTACCTAAGCATCGGATTTGCCCCCTGACCAAATGGAAGTCCAAAGTATGCAGGTAGACTTATGGCAAGGCATGGTCTTGGCTTTGAAGGCTTAGTTCTGGAAGTAATTAAGGAACTCCATGAAGGGGTGAGCCACAGGCTTCTTCTATTGGGGCAGATAGCTACTCTTGCCCCCAGTGGTATCCTTGGCTGGAAAAGTTTAAAGAGGAACTGTTCATTGAAGCTTATGCAAAACAAGCTGGTTTGTCAGACCAGCATTTGGGCCAAAGAGTCCTCCTAATGTTCAGACAGGTGGCTCCTAACACATCCACACAGTGGATGAAGGATGCATGGTTGAGCTCCAAATGCTCTATTATCAGTCTGAATGGTAAGTGGACCCCTTCTAATGGTCTAAGATCAATCTAATTCTGGTAGCCTAAGATTGCTGTAAGGACAGGTTGATAGGCAGGGCCCACCAGAGTTTCACAAAGGGCATCCAATCCAAGCGCTTATCAATGGGGTTCTTGAACACAGGTGCATCCTCCACAGGGATAATTGAAGTCTTGTTAAAGCGGGAAACTGCCGGATCCACAACAGGCACAGTCAACTTTTTAAACAAAAGGCCTCCCTTAAAATGGGTACAGGATTGATAGCAATTTTGGGAGGAATGAACATCTTTGTCTGGACCTTGCTTGGTGCGTGGTGCGCAGTCATGTTGGAACCAGAAGGGGAAATCCCCAAACTGTTCCCAAAAAGTTGGGAGCATGAAATTGTTCAAAATGTCTTGGTATACTGACACCTTAAGAGTTCCCTTCACTGGAACTAAGGGGCCAAACCCCTGAAAAACAACCCCACACCATAATCCCCCCATCACCAAATTTTGGACAGTGCACAAAGCAAGGTCTATAAAGACATGGATGAGCAAGTTTGGGGTGGAGGAACTTGACTGTCCTGACCCCAACTTGATAGAAGACCTTTGGGATGAATTAGTGTGGAGACTGCGAGCGAGGCCTTCTTCTCCACATCAGTGTCTGACCTCACAAATGCGCTTCTGAAAGAATAGTCAAACCTTCCCATAGAAACAAACACTCCTAAACCTTGTGAACAGCCTTCCCAGAAGCATTGAAGCCGCAAAGTGTGTGCCAACTCAATATTGAACCCTACAGACTTATGCCCCATACACACTATTAGACAAAAAAAATCTGCAGAAAATCTAAGTGTGTATGGGGCCTAAGACTGGGATGTCATTAAAGTTCATGGAAAGACAAGCGTCCCAATACTTTTGGTAATATAGTGTAGCCTTGTGTACAAGGCCAAGCCTTGAATACTCAAATACCAAGGGTGACCAAGTCACTGTAGGCAGCCAGCAGAGACAGACTGAGGATACACTTGTCGTTCAGGAGCAGGGGCAAGAAGCGGATTCCTCCACGCTAAATGGCAGTAAATGAGTGAAGTGTCGTACGCACTCAGCACTAACAAACAGATGACCTCAAATGCACAACACAAAAAACTGTCTCTGCTCTTCAGACAGTGGTTTGTTTGGCCACCATCTCTTGGGTGTATTTTTAGCTTTTGGCTGCACCTAGAGTCCTGCTCCTGCATGCGACTACATCAAATCCATCCATCATGAAGATATACTGCATCCTTCAATAAACAGAATGGAAATATGGTTAGTAGATGGCACCCAACAGCCCCAGAAACAAGGAGGTCCCAGTAGCTCAGCCTACACATAAAAAAAAAAAAAAAAAACCACGAGAGAAGACACCTCCATCCAGGTGTAGAGAAAATTATATATATATATATAAAAAAAAACAAAGATATCAGTAAGGTAATGCACTCACATATTATGAAGAAAAGATCAGCATTTCATCAATAGTAGAGTTGTCATCAATGGCAGAGATTGACTGGCAAGCAGCTGGTGGGTGCAGAGTTCAGCCGGGAAGCTGCTGTATGGGTGTGGTGACAACCGCTGGAGCGCAAACAACCCAGCTTACATGGAGGCTTCCGGGTATCCCCAGTCTGCCCTATTTGGCGATGACATCACTCCATAAAGGAGGTGTAGTTTTGCAATTGGGGGGCTCCACACCTTTGTCAAACCATAGGGAAATCTGTAACTACACCCCCCCTTTGCCAATTGGAGACGAGTGTGTTGAGCATACCCATAAGCCGCCACACAAGCCGGGTTTGCGGTCCTCTCTACAGCCGTACAGCAACTTCCTGACCAAACTCTGCCATTGAGGACATGCCGATCCTTTCTTCATAATCTGAGTGCATTACCTTACTAGCATCTTAGGTTTTTTTTTTTTTTTTTAATACATGGTCTACACTCACATGGAGGCACCGTCTCTAATTTACATTTGCAATAGGTTTACTCAAGACCTTCTCTAGGGAAGCTGCCACCTTCACTTAGGAGTGATAGTTCCATTCACTTCATCTCTCGCTCAGCACTTATCCCATGTGTTTTTTTTTTTGGAGGGGTGGGGGGGGTGGGGTGGGGTGTTAGAGAACAGAGCGGCGCCATAATTCCCATCCCTTTCTGCTTAGCCTACTTCAGGAGACAGGTGGCACCTACAGCAGGACTGTGTCACAACTGACCCAGAAGGCTAGTTGGGTTCAGGTATGGCCTCCAAAAGCTAGTGCTAAGCTGAGGGAGCTGCTGATCCAGACAGCTGAGTTTAGAGACCAGCTCAGCAGCTTCTAGAGGAATCTTTATTGAAGGAAAAAATAAATAAAAGTGACAGGTTCAGGGCCTGTTGGGGCTGGCTTGATTAGTCTTTGCAGCCTGGGCTCCCCCCCTTCAACTTGGCCAACCCTGTACAATGCATCTCCTGCCATGTCCCCACACAGGGGGCAAGGAGAGTCACTGCCATACCTTCAACACATGGGAGGACTCCAGGCAGGCAGAGGGATCCAATTGGCTCATTGCTCCTGTCTGCTCTGTGTCAGAAATTGTAGTCCAAGAACCTGAAGACTAAGACCAGCCCTGCACCAGACTACCGATCCTACAATTTCCTGAACCAGGCTGGGCCAGATCAGTCCATCTGGAGCAGCCAATCAGCTCAGGCACTTCCTGCACTTTCAGTATGGTTAGGCCAATGATATGGAAGGAAGGTTGGTGTCCATCTCTTAAGGCCCAGGTGTCAACGCAAGAGGATGCAACTACAAACCAAGCCTCACTCGCCCTCAACAGGCCACTCGGTATTGGATCCTCATGGGAGCAATGGCCCTGCTGCTGAGGGCGCACCAAAGTTTGGCTGCATGGAGACTCGGATGGAGGCTGGACCGGTGAGCAGAAAACAAATTGGGCTGCACCCACCTGCCACCCCCATATTGGATTCTCATGTGAGCACAGGCCCTGCTGTTGGTTGCATGTATGGAGACTCTTATGGAGGCTGTACTAGTGAGCAGGTAACAATTGGGCTGCAACCACCCGCCAGCCCCAACAGGCCACTGGGTATTGGATTGTCCTGCGAACGCGTGGGTTCCATGCATGGAGGTTTGGCTGCATGCAGACTCCTATGGAGGCCATATTGGTGAGCAGATAACGATTGGGCTGCACCCACCCGCCACCCCCGGTCCATGGAGGGCGTGGTCTTCTGTGAGGCTGGCCCCTGGTGCCCAGGGAAGGTTAGGGACCACTGCCTCAGTGAACAAAAAGGAAAAAAAAAAAGGGTTAAAAGAAAAGGCAATTCAAAGCTCCTTTTACAGGTGACACCATCCAGATCAACGTCACCTCTTTAGGTATGAAGGTTCCATGGTCTCCATACTAGTGAGCTAAAAAATAAAAAACTTTTCTAGACTTCTGTAACCAAAATTAAAAGCTCTGTTCACAAAAATCCAGGATGGAAAGCATACCACCCCTTTAAGACTTACCCATAAGATTTTGTAAATGGTGCACGGATTTCCAGAAAGGCAGCCGGACACAGACAGACTTGTAAAGTGTTTAATGATTGTTCAACAGTAATAAACACCGCGGCTACAAAACCTGACAATATCCTATATACTGCCAAAAGACGAGACGCCGATTGTCAACAGCGGTCCCGTCCTGAGAACGGCCGAGGGCCCATACACACTGGCCAGCGCACAACGAACGCTACAACAAGAACCCTGCGATGTGGTGCACCAATCAATGGGCCACCTTTCCCGCAATGCAACAGACCAGTGTGAATGGGCCCCCGACAGGCCACGTTTGGAATCTGGAGGGCAGTGATAAAAGATCTGTCCGCGGAGGAGACAGGCGGCGTTGTGTCCCGTCGCCGTACATTCAGTCAATAATAAAATACTTGAAAACAAAAACCAGTTCTAAGTATCAAAAAAAGTAAAAGGAACTCTAAAACGAGGTGATGAGCCGGTTGGCTGCCGTTTTTTTTGTCTCCGGCAGAGGCTGGTAAGAATTCAGTTCTTTAAATAAAAAGCTGGTCGGTCAGTCGTTGGTTTCAGGGTCCGCCTGAGCCATGTAGGCGTCCAGCTCGGCGTCCAGGTGGCCTTTAGTCTTGGACATGTAGGCGTCCAGCTGGTTGTCAAGCTGCTCGCGGGTCAGTGCTGGGCGTGGGGCTCCCCTTCCTCTACTGCGGCCTCGTCCTCGACCAAACCCTCCTCTGCCCCGAGCAATGACACCGCCACGGCCTGAGGACAAAAGGAAGAGATATTAGAACACTGAAGGTACAAATACACAATCTAGGAGGTTAGGCATCATTTATGGGGTTCCCTTGGATTCCTAGCAGGCTTCATTTATGGGGTTCCCTTTGATTCCTACCAGGCTTCATTTATGGGGTTCCCTTTGATTCCTACCAGGCTTCATTTATGGGGTTCCCTTGGATTCCTACCAGGCTTCATTTATGGGGTTCCCTTGGATTCCTAGCAGGCTTCATTTATGGGGTTCCCTTGGATTCCTACCAGGCTTCATTTATGGGGCTGCCTAGAATTCCTACCAGGCTTCATTTATGGGGTTCCCTTGGATTCCTACCAGGCTTCATTTATGGGGATCCCTACCGGGCTTCATATATGGGGTTCCCTTGGTTTCTTACTGAGATTCATTTATGGAGTTCCCTTGGATCCATACTGGGCTTCATTTAGGGGGATCCCTTGGATTCCTACCAGGCTTCATATATAGGGATCCCTATCAGGCTTCATTTATGGGGTTCCCTTGGTTTCTTACTGAGCTTCCTTTATGGGGTTTCCTAGGCTTCCTAGCAGGCTTTTATAGGGTTTCCTAGCAGGCTTTTATGGGGTTCCCTTGGATCCCTAGGTTTCCTACAAGGCTTTATTTATGGGGCTCCCTTGGATCCCTACCAGGCATTTATTTGGTAGGAATCTACATGTGGATTCTTAACACTCATGTAATGTCCCCTTCTGAAACTAGAGGAGCCCAAAAATTCAGTAAAGACAAGTACACTTCATAGTGCCAAATCTGAACCTGGCCACCCTCAAGTGGTGTGATGAAGGAACAAGTGTACCAACCTCTTCCTCCAGGACCTCCACGGTTCATGAGTCCCCCTCTGGGCCCTCCTCTTCCAGCCATGCCACGTCCTCGCAGCCCACCTCTCCTCATTCCCATTCTTGGAGAACCGCCACGGCCTCGGAGGTTTTGCCCTGCACAGAAAATAAATAAAAAATAGCGGTCAGCCATTGCAAAAAGCTCTCCATTAGGTATGAATATCGGCCAAATCCAACCGACCTCTCATGCTCATTGCGCCTCTTGGCATTCCTCTACCTCCCCGGCCGCCCCTCATCATGCCTCTCTGGGAGCCCCGCATTCCTATACCGCCTCCTCTCATCCCGCCGACTCCACGCTGGAGGTTCCCCACCGGTCTCCCCAACCGGGCCTGGATGTTGCTCTTGCCGAGCCGCTGCTTCAAGCTCTGTCAGGACAGGGAGGGAAAAAAATGAAATTAAAGGATGTCCCTACGTTAAAGAGGCGGAGCCAACAAGCATCTTGCAGGATATATAATAAAAGACAACACAGGGAAAAGGAAACTTCTTTCCAGGCTACCCATTGAAAATAGCCCCCACACAACAATATTTGAAGGGGACCAGGCTCTTCATCCAAAGTCCACTTTGTGAATGTGGCCCCCCTCCCAAAACACAACATTTACCCCCCCCACCCCCCCCCAAAAAAAAAAAAAAAAAAAGGCGATGCCATCCTCTTGCTGACAAGATACCTGGGAATGCCGAGTAGCAAATCTTGCAAGGTGACGATCCTGCACTGCACTACGTCTTCCTGGGCTACTCAACATTCTTCAAGAGCTGGTCGGATAGAGGATGACCTCACTCTCACCTAGTTGCAGTAAATATCGGTGTGGCATGACATATGGTAAACATGTGGACTTCGTTTAGGTAAATAAAGCTCAAAGTGCCTAGAACTGCCCTTGGACAGTGCCTGCCGTGATAGACAATCCTCCCTTACAATGCAAACCATCTGACCAATGCCTCGGCACTTGTGACAAAACTGATCCTCGAGTTCAGAAGAGGTCCAAGGAATTGAGTTGTGGGATTTAGAACCTTCCACAGTAATTCGCAGCACACTTTTTTTAAGTACATCTACTACTTGGATCTAAAGTCCCCCCCCCCCCAAGGCTAAGGGCCCAGTCCACCCCCCAGAGCCCCAAGGCTAAGGGCCCAGTCCACCCCCCAGAGCCCCAAGGCTAAGGGCCCAGTCTCCCCCCCCCCCAGCCCCAAGGCTAAGGGCCCAGTCTCCTTCCTCCCCCCCCCAGAGCCCCAAGGCTAAGGGCCCAGTCTCCTCCCTCCCCCCCCCCAGAGCCCCAAGGCTAAGGGCCCAGTCTCCTCCCTCCCCCCCCCCAGAGCCCCAAGGCTAAGGGCCCAGTCTCCTCCCTCCCCCCCCAGAGCCCCAAGGCTAAGGGCCCAGTCTCCTCCCTCCCCCCCCCCCCCCGAGCCCCAAGGCTAAGGGCCCAGTCTCCTCCCTCCCCCCCCCCCCCCGAGCCCCAAGGCTAAGGGCCCAGTCTCCTCCCTCCCCCCCCCCTCCCCCCAAGGCTAAGGGCCCAGTCTCCTCCCTCCCCCCCCCCAGAGCCCCAAGGCTAAGGGCCCAGTCTCCTCCCCCCCCCCCCCCCCCAGAGCCCCAAGGCTCAGGGCCCAGTCTCCTCCCTCCCCCCCCCAGAGCCCCAAGGCTAAGGGCCCAGTCTCCTCCCTCCCCCCCCCAGAGCCCCAAGGCTAAGGGCCCAGTCTCCTCCCTCCCCCCCCCCAGAGCCCCAAGGCTAAGGGCCCAGTCTCCTCCCTCCCCCCCCCCAGAGCCCCAAGGCTAAGGGCCCAGTCTCCTCCCTCCTCCCCCCCAGAGCCCCAAGGCTAAGGGCCCAGTCTCCTCCCTCCCCCCCCCCAGAGCCCCAAGGCTAAGGGCCCAGTCTCCTCCCCCCCCCCCCCAGAGCCCCAAGGCTAAGGGCCCAGTCTACCCCCCCCCAGAGCCCCAAGGCTAAGGGCCCAGTCTACCCCCCCCCAGAGCCCCAAGGCTAAGGGCCCAGTCTACCCCCCCCCCCCAGAGCCCCAAGGCTAAGGGCCCAGTCTACCCCCCCCCCCCGAGCCCCAAGGCTAAGGGCCCAGTCTACCCCCCCCCCCCAGAGCCCCAAGGCTAAGGGCCCAGTCTACCCCCCCCCCAGAGCCCCAAGGCTAAGGGCCCAGTCTACCCCCCCCCCCAGAGCCCCAAGGCTAAGGGCCCAGTCTACCCCCCCCCCCAGAGCCCCAAGGCTAAGGGCCCAGTCTACCCCCCCCAGAGCCCCAAGGCTAAGGGCCCAGTCTACCCCCCCCCAGAGCCCCAAGGCTAAGGGCCCAGTACCCCAGTACCCCCCCCCCCCCAGAGCCCCAAGTCTAAGGGCCCAGTATCTTCTGACCCAACACCCCCCCCCCCCCCCAAGCCATGGCCCAGCCCAGCCTCCCCCCCCCCCCTTTTCTCCAAGCCAAAAGAAAAAGTGGAAAAGTGAGGGGTGTAGACAATTAGAGCGCTGGGGTGCAAGACCTGCGGCACTTACAGTATCTCACAAAAGTACACCCCTCACATTTGTGTAAATCTTTTCTTCTATCTTTTCATGTGACAACACTGAAGAAATGACACTTGTCTACAATGTAAAGTAGTGAGTGTACAGCTTGTATAACAGTGTAAATTTGCTGTCCCCTCAAAATAACTCAACACACAGCCATTAATGTTTAAACCGCTGGCAACAAAAGTCAGTACACCCCTAAGTGAAAATGTCCAAATTGGGCCCAATTAGCCATTTTCCCTCCCCGGTGTCATGTGACTGGTTAGTGTTACAAGGTCTCAGGTGTGAATGGGGAGCAGGTGTTAAATTTGGTGTTATCGCTCTCTCTCATACTGGTCACTGAAAGTTCAACATGGCACCTCATGGCAAAGAACTCTGAGAATCTGAATAATAATTGTTGTTCTACATAAAGATGGTGAACCTTGGCACCCCAGATGTTTTGGAACTACACTTCCCATGAAGCTTAACTACACTGTAGAGTGCAAGAGCATCACAGGAAATGTAGTTCCAAAACATCTGGGGTGCGCCAAGGTTCGCCATCACTGGCCTAGGCTAGAAGAAGATTGGCAAGACCCTGAAAATGAGCTGCAGCACGGTGGCCAAGACCATACAGCGGTTCCACTCAGAAAAGGCTGTGGTCGACCAAAGAAGTTGAGGTCACGTGGTCAGCATCATATCCAGAGGTTGTCTTTGGGAAATAGACGTATGAGTGCTGCCAGCGTGTCTCCAGACCTAAACCCTATTGAGCATCCTCAAACAGAAGGTGGAGGAGCGCAAGGTCTAACATTCACCAGCTCCGTGATGTCCTCATGGAGGAGTGGAAGAGGACTCCCAGTGGCAAACTGTGAAGCTCTGGTGACCTCCATGCCCAAGAGGATTAAAGCAGTGCTGGAAAATAATGGTGACCACACAAAATTGACACTTTGGGCCAAATTTGGACATTTTCACTTAGGGGTTTAATCACTTTTGTGAGATACTGTACATCCAAGTGGCCTGAAAGTATAGCGGGAGCCACGTCTTAACCACACATGCATGTATCAGCACAAAGGTGGGCCTTAAAGTCGGCCATAGAGGACTTCCATTTTGGCGGATACCTGCTGAAATCAAATCTCCAGGTATGTCTTCTATGTTATAGAGTAGGTGTACAGTAAACATACATCCTGACAGCGTCCACTCCTCTGCAAGCATACAAGACTTGGGTCTCCTCTTTTGAAGCTACAAACAAAATCTGACAGGTTCTCTTTGCTGCCCAGTAGACCTTAATGTTGGAGGACGGCCGCTGGAGGTGCTCACAGGGCTGGAGGAGAAGTTCCAGGACATAGGGCGGAAGTGATGTCAGCTTGAGGGTGGACCACCTATACATCTCCTCTAGCCCTGTGAGCACCTCTAGCGGCCATGGTTTTCCCATCATCGGTGGGAATGAGACACTACACAGAGTTGGATATGAGCAAGGGGTTAATGTACTCACAATGCCAGATGACCACATGGAGTTTGAAAGAAAGATGGGCGTTCCTGGGACAGAACTGGTTCAGCCATCATGGCTACATAACACATGGAATGCAAGTCCTGATTGCGGCCTCTAGGACGTGAGATGGTGAATGACATTAGAGCGTAAGCTCTTCTGGTGCAGAGACTGATGTGACCGGCGCAGTGTTCTCTGTACAGCACTGCGGTATATGTCAGAGCTATATAAATGTATAATAGTGTGTGACTGTGGGGGGAGGTAACAGAGTGTAAGCTCCTCTGGTGCAGAGACTGATGTGACTGTGGGCGGAGGGGACATTAGAGTGTAAGCTCTTCTGGTTCGGAGACTGATGTGACCGCCTCAGTGTTCTCTGTACAACACTGCGGTATATGTCAGAGCTAAATATGTGAAGTACCACACCTGAGTGGAGTAGTACCCCATGCAGATTGATCACCACCCCCACCGACCCTTCCTCACCTGTTTCAGCTTCAGAGCAGCTTGCACCGAAGGCCTGCTCTCCATCTGCTGGGCTAGTCTTCTGTTCCTGGCGCTGGCCAGGTGCTGCTGTTGCATGGAGGCGCGGACGTTGACCGGCATCATCTGTTTGTTCTTCAGCATGTTAGTAAAGCTTCAAGGTCGAACAAAATGGGGGGAGGTATTTAGATAAAAGATTTCAACAGACACTATGCCGTAACCTCAAGGCCCCCCACACTGGAGATGGCCATGATTTTTTTAAAATTCTTTTTCTCCATTAATAGGCGGCACTCAGGCCGGTGTAAGATCTAGCCATTGCAATTTCCACATAATGCACAGCAAATAACGAGACCTAGAAGATAGGCTGGGCAGCACAGTGAAGCAAAGGAGTCTAGGAAATAGGAGATGAAAGGGGGAAAGGGGTTGAGGACAGACAGAAGAGGACAAAAACGTGACAAAACGAGAGGAGACAGATGATGACCACAGAAGAACAGGGGGATGTATTAGATAAAGAACAAAGTACGAGACCTTCACACAGAGAATGAAGTTGGTCATTGCGATAACACACCGTTATACGGGACACCATTAAAACAAACCTGTCATTAAAGTGTAATATAGAGGCCAAGTCTTACTTACACATGGCTCAGTCACCATCTTTATGCTCCACACAACTGGTGGGCCTAGCTCATGATTGGAGCCCCCAGCCTGGCCTATACATGGCAGGATGGAGCTGGGTTGGGGACCACATCCAGGAAAGGGGTACAATCCTAGGCAGACCTACGGGATAAGTATAGAGAGGGGGACCTCATACTCTTGGCCACACAGGGTCGGTGGCCAGGGGACCTCAGATGGTCAGGGGTCCACAGACTCTTGGCCACACAGGACTGACAGCCAGGGGTTCACAGACACTTGGCCTGGGGTTCCCCTGACTCTTGGCCAGAGTTGATGGTCGGTGTCCAGATTCTTGATCAGTGTTTCTCAATTCCAGTCCTCAAGGCGCACCAACAGGCCATGTTTTCAGACTTTTCATTATTTTGGACAGTTGATTTGATCAGCAATTACTGCCTTAGTAATTACCACAGCCGTTTCACCTGAGGGAAACCCTAAAAACCATGGACCTGTTGGTGCACCTCAAGGACTGGAATTGAGAAACACTGGTCTTGATCATATAGGTTTGATGGTGAGGGTCCTCAGACTGTCGTATAGGGTGTATTGTGACTTTAACCACGTTTTGGGTATTGGGTTTTTTTAAAGTGACAAGAAACTAGTCATATGAGGGATGGTTTCACTTCACCTTCTCAGGCCCAAAGCTGTAGAGGAAGACTAAGCTGTACTGAGTGAGGGGCCTGTCGGCTTAATTACCTCCATAGCACATATGATGGCATCACTTGAACAAAATGGAGAGACTGTAATGCACGATAGCCAAGATGACTCTTGGCTTT
This sequence comes from Aquarana catesbeiana, assembly GCF_042186555.1. Lineage (NCBI taxonomy): Eukaryota > Metazoa > Chordata > Amphibia > Anura > Ranidae > Aquarana > Aquarana catesbeiana. Next base: position 222,038,425 of record NC_133336.1, on the reverse strand, counting down.
ATAAGGTTGAAGGTCAGGGGGTCCACAGACTCTTGGCCTCATAGGGTAAAAGGTCCACAAACTCTCTGCTGTACTGAATGGATGGTTGGGATCCAGAGTCTTGACTGTATGGAATTTATGATTAGGGTCCACAGACTCTGGGCCTTATAGGGTTGATGGTCAGGGGGTCCACAGACTCTGGGCCTTATAGGGTTGATGGTCAGGGGGTCCACAGACTCTGGGCCTTATAGGGTTGATGGTCAGGGGGTCCACAGACTCTGGGCCTTATAGGGTTGATGGTCAGGGGGTCCACAGACTCTGGGCCTTATAGGGTTGATGGTCAGGGGGTCCACAGACTCTGGGCCTTATAGGGTTGATGGTCAGGGGGTCCACAGACTCTGGGCCTTATAGGGTTGATGGTCAGGGGGTCCACAGACTCTGGGCCTTATAGGGTTGATGGTCAGGGGGTCCACAGACTCTGGGCCTTATAGGGTTGATGGTCAGGGGGTCCACAGACTCTGGGCCTTATGGGGTTGATGGTCAGGGGGTCCACAGACTCTGGGCCTTATGGGGTTGATGGTCAGGGGGTCCACAGACTCTGGGCCTTATGGGGTTGATGATCAGGGGTCCACAGACTCTGGGCCTTATGGGGTTGATGGTCAGGGGGTCCACAGACTCTGGGCCTTATGGGGTTGATGGTCAGGGGGTCCACAGACTCTGGGCTTTATGGGGTTGATGGTCAGGGGGTCCACAGACTCTGGACCTTATAGGGTTGATGGTCAGGGGGTCCACAGACTCTTGGCTTTATAGGGTTGGTGGTCAGGGGGTCCACAGACTCTTGGTCATATAGATGGGATGGTCGGGGGCCCACAACCGCAGAGGAAGACTAAACTATACTGACTGAGAGGCTCATCGGCCTGGTTACCTCCATAGCACACATGATGGCATCACTTGACCAATGAAATTGAGACACCGCAATGCAGGATGGGAAGGCAGCAGGGAGAGACCATTGAGGTGGGATGGTGAGAGGGAAGCAGTAGAGTGAGGCGCAAGCTGGGGGAGGAGCGAGCAGACACAGCAACACAATTGCCTCTTACAAGACCCCAGAGTGTGGTCAGAGGGTCTCAGGGCAGGGAGGGTGACCCGCCATCATGCCTCTTACAGTACCGGCCACACGGAGTGCGCCAGCCCCGGACACACCAGCGGGTTATCAGCAGCACAGGTAACATGCTACCAGGCTGCAGCCAGAAGTGGAACCATATACAACATGGAGTATATAGAGAGGGGGGGTGGGAGGCTGGCTAGAGGCCCCCCCACTGTGTGATGACCCAACGCTACACACTTTACTCCTCACACACACAGTGTACCACCGCTGCCACGTCTGGGCGCCCCGCTCTTATGTAGGGAGGAGCCGGGGTAGGTGGGGCCCTCGGAGGGGCTCTGATTGGGTACTTTGTATACATTGGAATGTTACAGTGCAGAGGGTGTTCCTCACCGCTCGTTCAGGGACAGCTTGGTGGTGCTCTTTAGTACAACTTTAGATGCAGCCGGAGTGGCCATCTCTCCTCCTGGATCTCCTGCAAGACACAACGGGAGAGACGGCTTACTATGGACACCTACCTCCAGATACCCACCTACCCCTGAAAAACACAATGAGAGACTGCTTACTATGGACACCTACCTCCCAGATACCTACCTACCCCCAAGACACAATGAGAGAGACTGCTTATTATGGACAACTATCTCCCAGATACCTACCTACCCCCAAGTCAATGAGAGAGACTGCTTACTATGGACACCTACCTACCCCCCGAAACACACAAGAGAGACTGCTTACTATGGACACCCATCTCCCAGATACCTACCTACCCCCAAGACACAACGAGACTGCTTATTATGGACACTTACCTCCCAGATACCTACCTAGCCCCAAGACACAATGAGAGAGACTGCTTATTATGGACAACTATCTCCCAGATACCTACCTACCCCCAAGTCAATGAGAGAGACTGCTTACTATGGACACCTACCTACCCCCAAGACACAACGAGACTGCTTACTATGGACACCTATCTCCCAGATACCTACCTACCCCCAAGACACAACGAGACTGCTTATTATGGACACTTACCTCCCAGATACCTACCTAGCCCCCGAAAAACACGAGAGAGACTGCTTACTATGGACACCCACCTCCCACAGATATCTACCTACCCCCCCAAAAGATATGAGAGAGAATGCCTACTATGGACACCTACCTACCTCCCGCCTGCAAGACACAACAAGAGAGACTGCTTACTATGGACACCTACCTCCCAGATACCTACCTACCCCCAAGACACAAAGACTGCTTACTATGGACACCTACCTCCCAGATACCTACCTACCCACCCCCGCCTGCAAGACAGAGAGAGTGCTTACTATGGACACCTACATCCCAGATACCTACCCCCACAAGACACAATGAGAGACTGCTTACTATGGACACTTACCTCCCAGATACCTACCTACCCTCACAAGACACAAAGAGAGACTGCTTACTATGGACACTTACCTCCCAGATACCTACCCTCACAAGACACAAAGAGAGACCGCTTACTATGGACACCTACCTCCCAACTCCCACAGACACCTACCTACCCCCAAAAGACAACGGGAGACTGCTTAATATGGACACCTAGCTCCCGCCTGCAAGACCGAATGAGAGAGCATGCTTACCATGGACACCGACCTTCCAGATACCTACCCACCCTCAAGACAGAACGGGAGAGGCTGCTTACTATGGACACCTAAATACCAACCCACCCCCCGCACACAGACACCTACCTACCACCCAAAAGACAACGGGAGACTGCTTACTATTGGACACCTAGCCCCACAGATATCTACCTACCCCTACCTTACCTACAAGACACGAGAGACTGCTTACTACGGACATCTACCTCCCAGAGATACCTACCATACCCCACAAAACACAAAGAGAGACATTCCCCCCCTCCCCCTGTACATGACACCTACTCATCCCCCCCCCCCCCCGCACACACCTACCCCTGACTGATATATATACCCCCCCCCTTCTGCACAGACACCTACCCGCCCTAACATATGTACCCCCAAACACAGATACCTACCACCGACATATGTACCCCCCCACTGTCCCCTGTACAGACACCTACATGAATACTCCACCAATCTAATGTACCCCCATCCCTTATACAGTATGTGACAAAAGTAAGTACACCCCTCAGTCACATTCTTGTAAATCTTTTCTTCTATCTTTTCATGTGACAACACTGAAGAAATGACACTTGTCTACAATGTAAAGTAGTGAGTGTACAGCTTGTATAACAGTGTAAATTTGCTGTCCCCTCAAAATAACTCAACACACAGTCATTAATGTCTAAACCGCTGGCAACAAAAGTCAGTACACCCCTAAGTGAAAGTGTCCAAATTGGGCCCAATTAGCCATTTTCCCTCCCCCGGTGTCATGTGACTCGTTAGTGTTACAAGGTCTCAGGTGTGAATGGGGAGCAGGTGTGTTAAATTTGGTGTTATCGCTCTCACTCTCTCATACTGGTCACTGGAAGTTCAACATGGCACCTCATGGCAAAGAACTCTCTGAGGATCTGAAGAAAAAGAATTATTGCTCTACATAAAGATGGCCTAGGCTATAAGAAGATTGCCAAGACCCGGAAACTGAGCTGCAGCACGGTGGCCAAGACCATACAGCGGTATAACAGGACAGGTTCCACTCAGTACAGGCCTCACCATGGTCCACCAAAGAAGTTGAGGTCACGTGCTCAGCGTCATATCCAGAGGTTGTTTTTGGGAAATAGATGTATGAGTGCTGCCAGCATTGCTGCAGAGGTTGTAGGGGTGGGGGGTCAGCCTGTCAGTGCTCAGACCATACACCACACACTGCATCAAATTGGTCTGCATGGCTGTCATCCCAGAAGGAAGACTCTTCTAAAGATGATGCACAAGAAAGCCGCAAGCAGTTTGCTGAAGACAAGCAGACTAAGGACATGGATTACTGGAACCATGTCCTGTGGTCTGATGAGACCAAGATAAACTTATTTGGTTCAGATGGTGACAAGCGTGTGTGGGGGCAACCAGGTGAGGAGCACAAAGACAAGTGTGTCTTGTCTACAGTCAAGCATGGTGGTGGGAGTGTCATGGTCTGGGGCTGCATGAGTGCTGCCGGCGTCTTGCCGAGAAAGGTCCCTCGGCGGATAAGGACCCCCCTGTACTGCGCAAGCGTTGCGCTTGCGCAGTACAAATGACTAGGAGCCGCCGAAAAACTTCAATCAGCTGTACACGGCGCCTGCGCCCTAGGTCCAGGTTCAAGCCCCACCATCCAAGTGGACCTAGAGGGAGAATAAAAAAGTGACGAGCGCAGCGAGGCCGTGCCCGAAGCGTGGCGAGGAGCCCTCTTACAGGCGCCGTGTACAGCTGATTTCTTCTCTATTTCGCTTCGGCTATTTCCGCCGGCTCCTACTGCGCAGGCGCTGAGCCTGCGCAGTAGAGGGGGGTCCTTATCCGCCGAGAGGAACTTTCTCCGCAGAACACCGGCACTGGGGAGCTACAGATCATTGAGGGAACCATGAATGCCAACATGTACTGTGACATACTGAAGCAGAGCATGATCCCCTCCCTTCAGAGACTGGGCCGCAGGGCAGTATTCCAACATGATAACCACCCCAAACACACCTCCAAGACCACCACTGCATTGCTAAAGAAGCTGAGGGTAAAGGTGATGGACTGGCCAAGCATGTCTCCAGACCTAAACCCTATTGATCATCTGTGGGACATCCTCAAACAGAAGGTGGAGGAGCGCAAGGTCTCCAACATCCACCAGCTCTGTGATATCATCATGGAGGAGGGGAAGAGGACTCCAGTGACAACCTGTGAAGCTCTGGTGACCTCCATGCCCAAGAGGGTTAAGGCAGTGCTGGAAAATAATGGTGACCACACAAAATATTGACACTGGGCCCAATTTGGACATTTTCACTTAGGGGTGTACTGACTTTTGTTAGATACCATATACCCCCCTTGTTTACTTACTTCATCTAATGTACCCCACCACCCTACATACCCCGCCGCCCCCTCTAATGTACCCCTCCTCCTCCTACATACCCCGCCGCCCCCTCTAATATACCCCACCCCCTCCTACATACCCCACTGCCCCCTCTAATATACCCCACCCCCTCCTACATACCCCACTGCCCCCTCTAATATACCCCACCCCCTCCTACATACCCCACTGCCCCCTCTAATGTACCCCACCCCCTCCTACATACCCCACCCCCTTTTTTAATATACCCCTCCTAAATACCGCGCCGCCCCCTCTAACGTACCTCACACCCCCCCCTCCTACATACCCCACCCCTCCTACATACCCCACCCCCTTTTTAATATACCCCTCCTAAATACCGCGCCGCCCCCTCTAACGTACCTCACACCCCCCCCCCTCCTACATACCCCACCGCGCCACACACACACCTCTCCCCTCCCCCATTTTCCACACCTCTTACATCCCCCAGCATGGCTTTCCTCTCTACATCTCCCCTCCCCCAACACCCTCCATGTGTACCCCGGATGCCCCATTACCTCTTTTCCCCCATTCCATCCCTCCTCAATCACTCAGCGCCCTGTAGTCGGGTATTTCGGGCGGAGGCCCTGTGCTCGGGTGTAGATTCGGGCGGAGGCCCCCGTTATCGGGTGTAGATTGGGGCGGGGAGCCGGTCAGACCTCCAGCTACAAAATGGAGTCAGCAGCTGAGCGCTTCTCTGTGAGATGGACGCGTCCTCCCCCCCGCACGTACAGCCCTTACGTCATCACGCACAGCAACCGCCTACGTCTCCGCCGCGCTTATCCTCCCGCCCAATCCCCGCGCTCCGGGGGTAGGGAGAGCGGTCACCATGGAGACAACGGCGCCATCTTGTGATTGGCAGCCGCGTTCTTTCTGAGGGAGAGCGGTGAGTGGTGGGGGGGGGGTGGGGGGGGGGGGGGGGGGGTGAGGCCATCTTGTGATTGGCAGCCACACCTCGGGAATATGAGGCAGACCACCTGGGCGGCCATTTTGTTCTGAGAAGTGGAATTGGCAGCCATGTTTGTATGAAATAAAATGGCTCAGGATGAGGAGTGTCCTCTGAGGAGGAAATGTCTCCCCCTCCCATATATATATATATATATATATATATATATATATACACACACACACACACACACACACACACACACTCACCAGCCACTTTATATGGTACACCTGTTCCCATTTTTTTTTTATTGCTAGAAAATTACTTAGAATAGAACCCCCAAACATATTATATATATTTTTTTTTTTCCGCACACCCTAGAGAATAAAATGACGGTCATTGCTATACACTTTTTTGAATTAAAAAATAAGACAACAGTAAAGTTAGCCCAATTTTTTTCTACATTGTGAAAGATAATGTTACGCCGACTAAATCGATACCCAACACTTCACGCTTCAAAATCGCGCCCGCTCGTGGAATGGCGACAAACTTTTACCCTTTTAATATTTTTTACAGGTTACCAGTTTAGAGTTACAGAGGAGGTCTAGGGCTGGAATTATTGCTCTCGGTCTAACGATTGCGGTGATACCTCACATGTGCGGTTTGACCACCGTTTTCATATGTGGGCGCTACTAGCGTACAGTGGGGCAAAAAAGTATTTAGTCAGCCACCAATTGTGCAAGTTCTCCCACTTAAAAAGATGAGAGAGGCCTGTAATTGTCATCATAGGTATACCTCAACTATGAGAGACAAAATGTAGGAACAAATCCAGACAATCACATTGATTTTTGAAAATTTTTATTTGCAAATTATGGTGGAAAATAAGTGTTTGGTCACCTACAAACAAGCAAGATTTCTGGCTCACAGACCTGTATCTTCTTCTTTAAGAGGCTCCTCTGTCCTCCACTCATTACCTGTATTAATGGCACCTGTTTGAACTTGTTATCAGTATAAAAGACACCTGTCCACAACCTCAAACAGTCACACTCCAAACTCCACTATGGTGTAGACCAAAGAGCTGTCGAAGGACACCAGAAACAAAATTGTAGACCTGCACCAGGCTGGGAAGACATCAACTGTGGGAGCAATAATTAGAAAATGGAAGACATACAAGACCACTGATCATCTCCCTCGATCTGGGGCTCCACGCAAGATTTCACCCGGTGGGGTCAAAATGATCACAAGAACGGTGAGCAAAAATCCCAGAACCACACGGGGGGGGACATAGTGAATCACCTGCAGAGAGCTGGGACCAACGTAACAAAGGCTACCATCAGTAACACACTACGCCGCCAGGGACTCAGATCCTGCAGTGCCAGACGTGTCCCCCCTGCTTAAGCCAGTACAGGTCCAGGCCCGTCTGAGGTTTGCTTGAGAGCATTTGGATGATCCAGAAGTGGATTGGGAGAATGTTATATGGTCAGATGAAACCAAAGAAGAACTGTTTGGTAGAAACACAACTCATCATGTTTGGAGGAGAGAGAATGCTGAGTTGCAACCAAAGAACACCATACCTACTGTGAAGCATGGGGGTGGCAACATCATGCTTTGGGGCTGTTTCTCTGCAAAGGGAACAGGACGACTGATCCGTGTACATGAAAGAATGTATGGGGCCATATATCGTGAGATTTTGAGTGCAAACCTCCTCCCATCAGCAAGGGCATTGAAGATGAACCGTGGCTGGGTCTTTCAGTATGACAATGATCCCAAACACACCGCCCGGGCAATGAAGGAGTGGCTTCGTAAGAAACATTTCAAGGTCCTGGAGTGGCCTAGCCAGTCCCCAGATCTCAACCCCATAGAAAACCTTTGGAGGGAGTTGAAAGTCTGTGTTGCCCAGCGACATCCCCAAAACATCACCGCTCTAGAGGAGATCTGCATGGAGGAATGGGCCAACATACCAGCAACAGTGTGTGACAACCTTGTGAAGACTTACAGAAAACGTTTGACCTCTGTCATTGCCAACAAAGGATATATAACAAAGTATTGAGATGAACTTTTGATATTGACCAAATACTTCTTTTCCACCATAATTTGCAAATAAATTCTTTCAAAAATCAGACAATGTGATTGTATTTGTTTCCACATTTTGTCTCTCATAGTTGAGGTATACCTATGATGACAATTACAGGACTCTCTCATCTTTTAAGTGGGAAAACTTGCACAATTGGTGGCTGACTAAATACTTTTTTTGCCTTACTATATGCGTTCGCTTCTGCGCGTGACCTTGGGGAGGGACGGGGCACTTTACATTTTTTTTTTTTCTTCTTATTTATTTTACTTTTTATTTTTACACTGTCCTTGGAAAAAAAAACATTTTTGGGTCACTTTTATTCCTATTACAAGGAATGTAAACATCCCTTGTAATAGAAAAAAAAAGCATGACAGGACCTCTTAAATGTGAGATCTGGGGTCAAGAAGACCTCAGATCTTATATTTACACTAAAATGCAATAAAAGAATTAAAAATAAATGACATTTTTTTTTTTTTTCGCAAAAAAATTAAAAAATGTCCCATTTAAGACCATTAGGCAGAAGTGAGGTTTGACGTCGCTTCCGCCATTCAATGTTATGGAGCTGAGCGAAGGCCATCTTTCCCTCACTCGGCTCCAGGCCGCAGAGGGGAAAGGACACGACCGTCTCCGGCGCTACCGACGACTCCCGTAAGCAGCAGGGATGACTGCATCGGCTCTCTCCCGCCCCCCATAAAAGTGATCTTGTGGAGAAACGGAGACCACTTTTATCTGAAAGAGCGCCGCTCGCCGTTGTTGAAAATACCGGGGGGTTATGGCAGCTAGCTGCTGCCATAACAACGGTATTTAGTGTCAAAGTTCTGACGCACAATGACGGTTAGCTGACAATTGCACGGTCGTGCGACATTGTACATGTAGCACCCTGGAGTTTAGGCAGGGAGCTCCTCACAAATTTACTTGCCAAGAGTAGTTATCTTAGTCGATTGATAGGGATCTATTGATTTCTCCCTAAGTTTGGCCTTGTTGCACTTTTCTCTTCTATCACTAGGTGGCCGGGTACTTGGTGGTACTAGATATGAGAAGGGCAACCCAAGGTCAAGTTATGGGTATATGGGGTATCTCAGCCAATGGGCAGGGGTTTTCTTGAATCCCTTGGCCTGCTGGGAGAACCTATATATTTGGGGGAGGTCAGGTGATCGGGGGTTCTTTGCCACATAGACGGCTGTCTGGGTGGATGTGTGTCGTGTTGCCCTGGGCTGCTAGGCCAGAGATTGGGCCTATCCCAGGGGCATCTGGCTCCCAGGCTGTCTGAGGGCCTATCCAGAAGTAAGAGAGCAGGGCAGGGTTGGGATTGCGGCTTGCAGTCCAGCCAGAAATGACGGTTCTGCGGGCCGGAGAACCTGTCGTGGTCGGAGGTAGAAGGGAAGCTGTCGCCACGAAGGGACCAGCCATCTTATTACCAGGGACCACAGTAAGTACCGGAGCAGTATTCTCACCGAATGGGGACAGTGAAGAATCGGGAAACTTCAGGCGGTGATCAAATCTGGGACCCAACCAGCGGAGGAGACGCTTGCAGAGCAGCCTTGTGTGTCAAGCCAGGGACCGAGCCGGCCAGCAGGTGTGAAGCCTGAGAAGTATCTGGACTGCCAAGCTAGGGACCCAGTGGGGAAGCATGGGTGATGCTTGAGGAAGATACCACCGCAAACCTTGGAGGAGCTCAGAAGTATCTGGAGTGCCAAGCTAAGGACCCAGCAAGGAAGCATGGGTGACACTTGAGGAAGATACCACCGCAATCCTTGGAGGGGCTCAGAAGTATCTGGAGTGCCAAGCTAGGGACACAGTGGGGAAGCGTGGGTGACGCTTGAGGAAGATACCACCACAAACCTTGGAGGAGCTCAGAAGTATCTGGAGTGCCAAGCTAGGGACTCAGTGGGGAAGCATGGGTGACGCTTGAGGAAGATACCACCGCAAACCTTGGAGGAGCTCAGAAATATCTGGAGTGCCAAGCTAGGGACCCAGTAGGGAAGCATGGGTAACGCTTGAGGAAGATACCACCGCTCAGAAACGGAAGTGGGAAGCAGGTACCTGTCAAAATTGGTCACCCGCTCCCTTATTGCTCCTCAAAAGTGCCAATTGTTCAAGAGGAACGGGGGGGGGGACGAGTCCTTAAACACTTGCCGACCAGCCGCCTTCATTATACTGCCGTAGGTGTACGTCGGGCCTCTTTAAGAACGATAGGGGGGCGCACGCCCGCGGCTGTAATGTCTGCCGGGCCACCCGCGATCGCTCCACAGGGATCTGTCAATGTAAACAAACAGATCCCCATTCTGACAGGGGAGGAGAGAGAGATCGTCTGTTCCTAGTGATCAGGAACAGCGATCTCCCTTCTCCTCCAGTCAGTCACACCCTCCCCCCACAGTTAGAACACACCTCCTTAGACCCCTTGATCTCCCCCTAGAAGGAAACAAAAGAAACATAACCCTGAGGAAGGGGGTAGGGATAATGTGGTAGGAGTACCAAAGTAAAACCAACAAAGCTCCTTTAGATATATCTGTATACGAGTATAAGCTTTTATACATTAAGTGTTCTATAGGCAGGAGTGCTTTTAAATTCTAACCAATTGTACCATATCGATGTGAATTTAGTTATTTTTTTCCCTGAGCTATGCTAATGATTTCTTCTATTTTTTTCAATGTTATTTATTCTACGGAACCACTCCTTTTTTGTTGGGGTAACATTCAAACCGCCAGTGACAGGGGACGCAATGTCTAGCTGCATTAATCATGAACATAGTAAGTGATTTTAGATATTGCTTTTTAGGGATTGAGTTGTGATGTAGTAAGTACTGTGCAGGTTCAAGTTTGAAGTCTTCTGAGGTGATTGAGACAGTAGTTTCGTGTACCATTTTCCAGAAAGACTGGATCAGAGGGCAGGACCACCATATATGTAACATCGAGCCTTCCTCACGTTTGCATCTCCAGCATTTATTGGATACTTGAGGCGAGAATTTATGTAGCAGGGTAGGTGTTCTGTACCATCTGGTGATGATTTTGTGAAGCCACACTCTTGGGTGGATACATTCAAAGAGCCTTTGTGGGCATGCATATAGATTGTCTCGGAATCTGTTTGTGAGGTGTTTAGACCAAGATCCTTTTCCCATGCTTCACACGCTGCATTGGAGAAGAATTCTGTTTGACCCTCAAATAGTGAGTTGTAAAGGGTGGAGATGGTATGTCTTTGGGGGGTTTTCTTTAAGCATAATTGTTCTATGGTTGTAGGGTTTCTAGACCAAAAAATGGGTCGTGTCTTTTCTGGTCAGGAAATGTTTAATTTGTAAGTATTGCCAGTATGAGATTACGTTTGGGCTGATTTCCTTGTTTAGATTTTCTCTAGAAAGAAGTGACCCTGTCTTGAAGAATTGTTTGGCCAAAATATCTTTATGAGGCCCAGGAGGTTGTAAGGACGTTTTGTTCTGTGCCTGGTGGGAAGAAGTGTGGGACCAAGGAGTGGGTGAATTTTGGCTGTTAAGGGGTGGTGTTTTGGATGTATCCACGGAAGGGATCTAACTGGTTGGGAGAGTTGTGCATGTTCCAAGGAAACCCAGTCTTTAACTGTATGGTGAATGTTCCAGTCCACTATTCTCGCTAAGAGGGCTGCTTGATGATATTTACGAAGACCCGGTAGCGCAATTCCTCCTTTTTTTTTTTTTTTGGTAGGTTCAATCTAGAGAATTTAATTCTAGGGGGTTTACTTCTCCGAATGAAATATGAGCATTCTTGAGGAAAAGAGGTAAAGAAAGGGGGGGGGTACTTCAATGGGGATTGTTTGCACCACATATAGAAAACGGGGCAAGATTGTCATCTTAATTAATGAGGCTCTACCAAACCATGACACATTTACTGAGTTCCATCTCTTTAGATCATCCTTTGATTCTTTTTAGGATTGGAGTGTAGTTAAACTTAAAGCGGTTGTATACCCGCATTTTTTTTTTTTTCCTATACCTGCAAGGGAAAAGGCATAATGAGCTAGTATGCACCGCATACTAGCTCATTATGAGATACTTACCTTAGAACGAGGCGCCGGCATCTCATCCTGTCCACGCCGAGGGAGCTGACATCTCCCCTCGGCGTGTCTTCCGGCTATCGCGGCTCCGGCGCTGTGAGTGGCCGGAGCCGCGATGACGTCACTCACGCGCGTGCGCGCGGGAGACTTCAGTCCGGCAAGCTCCGGAGTTTGCCGGGCTGTCAGCCGAGAATCCCCTGTGCGCATGCGCCGCTGCATTCAGCGGCTCATTGCGAGGGGAATATCTCCTAAACCGTACAGGTTTAGAAGATATTTTTTTTACCTACAGGTAAGCCTTATTATAGGCTTACCTGTAGGTAAAAGTTAACAAAAAAGGTATACAACCACTTTAAATAATTCGTTCAAATTAGTGGGGATTTATATTCCTAGATATGTAATAGATTGATTTGCCCATGAGAAGGGAATTTTTTTTTTTTTTTTTGCACAATTCGACTGTACAGGAGGGTAGTGTTATGTTGAGGACTTTGGATTTTGAATGGTTAATTTTTAAATTTGATAATAATTGAAATTGCTCTAGATCTTGAATAAGGTTGGGTATGGAAATATGGGGGGTCTGATAAAAATAAGAAGCATGTCACCCGCAAAGGCTGCGATTTTATATGTTTGGTTCTGAATCTGTATCCCCTTGATGTCTGGGTTGGATCTTATTCTGTTTAATAATGGTTCAAGTGTAAGTACAAATAGTGGGGATAGGGGGCATCCTTACCTTGTACCATTGCGCAGATTGAAGGCGTCCGGCAGATGGCTGTTGACGCAAACTTTTGCTGTTGGGTTCAAGTAGAGGGCTTTAATGTATGTTCTCATTACAGGTAATATACTGATTTGGTTTAAGACCGCGTCATTATATAGTCCCAGGCCACTCTGTCGAACGCCTTTTCGGCGTCAAGGGAGAGAAAGAAACCCTGTTTCCTTTTAGATGTAAGCCAATGGTTTATGTTTATCGCTTTGATCGTATTGTCGCATCCTTCTCTACCTGGGGTGAACCCTACTTGATCAAGTGATACAAGGGAGGTTAATAGACGGTAGTAGTCTGTTTGCAAGAATTTTAGCGTAAATCTTTACATCGACATTGATCAGGGAGATTGGCCTATAATTTGTAACTTGGTTGGGGGTGTTTACCTTCTTTGGGGATGACTGATATGTAAGCTTACAGTAGTTGTTTTGGTGGATTTTGATCGAATTGGAGGGAATGAAAAGATTTCAAGAAACGAGGCTTTAATATATTAGTAAATGTTTTATAGTAGGGCTTGAAAATTCTGCTCGCCCGCTCCCCAAATGCGAGGGTAAATTCCTTTCTGGCGAGCACAGTAATGCCCTGTACAGATAGAGCGGGTGGCTTGCAATGTGATCCCCAGGCCCCGGGGATCGATTTGCATTCCACTTGCGCTCCAAGCCTCATTTTGAAGCCGATTTCTGGGTTCTTCGGCATCGCCATTACACTGGCAGCGCCGCTGGAGGGACAGGTGCAGGAGAGGTCCGCTCTCCACCGCCGTGGGGGACACAGGGAGAGGTCCGCTCTTCACTGCCATGGGGGACACGAGGAGAGGTCTGCTCTCCACAGCCGTGGGGGACACGAGGAGAGGTCCGCTCTCCACTGACATGGTGGACACAAGAAGGAGAGGCCTACCAACGGTGCACATCCCTACACCCGCCAGCTTAAGGTAAATGACCTGGGGACACTGGTGTAAGGGGGAGGCTCTCTGGGGACACTAATGTAAGGGGAGGCTCTCTGGGCACCCTGATGTAATGGGGAAGCTCTTTGGGGACACTGATGTAAGGGGGAGGCTCTTTGGGGACACTAATGTAAGGGGAGGCTCTCTGGGGACACTGATGTAAGGGAGGCTCTCTGGGGACACTGATGTAAGGGGAGGCTCTCTGGGGACACTGATGTAAGGGGGAGGCTCTCTGGGGACACTGATGTAAGGGGAGGCTCTCTGGGGACATTAATGTAAGGGGAGGCTCTCTGGGGACACTGATGTAAGGGGAGGCTCTCTGGGGACACTAATGTAAGGGGGAGGCTCTCTGGGGACACTAATGTCAGGGGAGGCTCTCTGTGGACACTAATGTAAGGGGGAGGCTCTCTGGGGACATTAATGTAAGGGGAGGCTCTCTGGGGACATTAATGTAAGGGGAGGCTCTCTGGGGACACTGATGTAAGGGGAGGCTCTCTGGGAACACTGATGTAAGGGGAGGCTCTCTGGGGACACTAATGTAAGGGGGAGGCTCTCTGGGGACACTAATGTCAGGGGAGGCTCTCTGGGGACACTAATGTAAGGGGGAGGCTCTCTGGGGACATTAATGTAAGGGGAGGCTCTCTGGGGACATTAATGTAAGGGGAGGCTCTCTGGGGACACTGATGTAAGGGGAGGCTCTCTGGGGACACTGATGTAAGGGGAGGCTCTCTGGGGACACTAATGTAAGGGGGAGGCTCTCTGGGGACACTAATGTCAAGGGAGGCTCTCTGGGGACACTAATGTAAGGGGGAGGCTCTCTGGGGACACTAATAAAAAGGGGGGGCTCTCTGGGGACCCTGATGTAAGGGGGAGGCTCTCTGGGGACCTTGATGTAAGGGGGGCTTTCTAGGGTCACTAATGTAAGGGGGGGCTCTCTGGGAACACTAATGTAAGGGGGGGCTCTCTGGGGACACTGATGTAAGGGGAGGCTCTCTGGGGACACTGATGTAAGGGGGGGCTCTCTGGGGACCCTGATGTAAGGGGAGGCTCTCTGGGGACCCTGATGTAAGGGGGTGCTCTCTTTTTCTAAAGAAAAATGTAATTTCATAAGCTTTAAGTGGGCAGGGTTGGGGGATGGACCTGGGCGAGGTTTAGTGGGGCAACTGGTGGAGAGTAAGGCTTTTGCCTGGCTAGTAGGTCTAGACTTGAAATTTTAAGCCCTGTTTTATAATATGGTATAGGTAGTCCATCTGGACCTGGGGCCTTGCCTGTTTTCATGTCCTTGATAGCTTTATCGAACTCGGGGCCCGAAATTGGGGCTTCGAGTTCTTGGGCTGTATTTGTTGCTCTATGGGTTAGGCTACATTTCTATTTTCTAAGAATTCTTGAATAAGTTTTGATCTCTTTTCAGTGTCATGAGGGCATTTAGGATTTGATGGGTGGTAGTAAGGTTCAAACTGCTTTGCTATTTCCTCATTAGGGATGAGCCGAACACCCCCCCGGTTCGGTTTGCACCAGAACTTGCGAACAGACCAAAACTTCGCACGAACGTTAGAACCCCATTGAAGTCTATGGGACTCGTACGTTTGAAATAAAAAGTGCTATATTTAAAGGCTAATTTGCATGGTATTGTCCTAAAAAGGGTTTGGGGACCCGGGTCCTGCCCCAGGGGACATGTATTAATGCAAAAAAAGTTTTAAAAACGGCCGTTTTTTCGGGAGCAATGATTTTAATAATGCTTAAAGTCAAACAATAAAAGTGTAATATCCCTTTAAATTTCGTAGCTGGGGGGTGTCTATAGTATGCCTGTAAAGGGGCGCATGTTTCCCGTGTTAACCACTTGACGACCGCCTCACGCCGATTTACGTCGGCAAGGTGGCACGGACAGGCAAAATCACGTACATATACGTGATTTGCCTTCCGCGGGTGGGGGGTCCGATCGGACCCCCCCCCAGTGCCCGAGGCGGTCGTCTTCTGTCCCACGGCGATCGGAGATGAGGGGGAGGCCATCCGTTCGTGGCCCCCCCCCCTCGCGATCGCCGCCGGCCAATCACATCATTCCTTTGCTGCTGTATGCTAAACAGCAGCAAAGGAAATGATGTCATCTCTCCTCGGCTCGGTAATTTCCGTTCCGGCCCGAGGAGAGAAGACAGGTATGTGAGTGCACCAACACTACACACATACAGTAGAACATGCCAGGCACACAAAACACCCCGATCCCCCCCCCGATCGCCCCCCGATCCCCCCCCAATCACCCCCCCCCTGTCACAAACTGACACCAGCAGTTTTTTTTTTTTTTCTGATTACTGCATTGGTGTCAGTTTGTGACAGTTACAGTGTTGGGACAGTTAGTATTACCCCCCTTTAGGTCTAGGATACCCCCCTAACCCCCCCTAATAAAGTTTTAACCCCTTGATCACCCCCTGTCACCAGTTTTCGCTAAGCGATCATTTTTCTGATCGCTGTATTAGTGTCGCTGGTGACGCTAGTTAGGGACCTAAATATTTAGGTTCGCCGTCAGCGTTTTATAGCGACAGGGACCCCCATATACTATCTAATAAATGTTTTAACCCCTTGATGCCCCCCTAGTTAACACTTTCACCACTGATCACCGTATAAGTGTTACGGGTGACGCTGGTTAGTTTGTTTATTTTTTATAGTGTCAGGGCACCCGCCGTTTATTACCGAATAAAGGTTTAGCCCCCTGATCGCCCGGCGGTGATATGCGTCGCCCCAGGCAGTGTCAGATTAGCGCCAGTACCGCTAACACCCACGCACGCAGCATACGCCTCCCTTAGTGGTATAGTATCTGTATGGATCAATATCTGATCCGATCAGATCTATACTAGCGTCCCCAGCAGTTTAGGGTTCCCAAAAACACAGTGTTAGCGGGATCAGCCCAGATACCTGCTAGTACCTGCGTTTTGCCCCTCCGCCCGGCCCAGCCCAAGTGCAGTATCGATCGATCACTGTCACTTACAAAACACTAAACGCATAACTGCAGTGTTCGCAGAGTCAGGCCTGATCCCTGCGATCGCTAACAGTTTTTTTGGTAGTATTTTGGTGAACTGGCAAGCACCAGCCCCAAGCAGCGTCAGGTTAGCGCCAGTACCACTAACACCCACGCACGCACCGTACACCTCCCTTAGTGGTATAGTATCTGAACGGTTCAATATCTGATCCGATCAGATCTATACTGGCGTCCCCAGCAGTTTAGGGTTCCCAAAAACGCAGTGTTAGCGGGATCAGCCCAGATACCTGCTAGCACCTGCATTTTGCCCCTCCGCCCGGCCCAGCCCAGCCCACCCAAGTGCAGTATCGATCGATCACTGTCACTTACAAAACACTAAACGCATAACTACAGCGTTCGCAGAGTCAGGCCTGATCCCTGCGATCGCTAACAGTTTTTTTGGTAGCGTTTTGGTGAACTGGCAAGCACCAGCGGCCTAGTACACCCCGGTCGTAGTCAAACCAGCACTGCAGTAACACTTGGTGACGTGGCGAGTCCCATAAGTGCAGTTCAAGCTGGTGAGGTGGCAAGCTCAAGTAGTGTCCCGCTGCCACCAAGAAGACAAACACAGGCCCGTCGTGCCCATAGTGCCCTTCCTGCTGCATTCGTCAATCCTAATTGGGAACCCACCGCTTCTGCAGCACCCGTACTTCCCCCATTCACATCCCCAACCAAATGCAGTCGGCTGCATGAGAGGCATTTTCTTTATGTCCTCCCGAGTACCCCTACCCAACAAACCCCCCAAAAAAGATGTTGTGTCTGCAGGAAGCGCGGATATAGGCGTGACACCCGCTATTATTGTCCCTCCTGTCCTGACAATCCTGGTCTTTGCATTGGTGAATGTTTTGAACGCTACCATTCACTAGTTGAGTATTAGCGTAGGGTACAGCATTGCACAGACTAGGCACACTTTCACAGGGTCTCCCAAGATGCCATCGCATTTTGAGAGACCCGAACCTGGAACCGGTTACAGTTATAAAAGTTACAGTTACAAAAAAGTGTAAAAAAAAAAAAAAAATATATATAAAATAAAAAAAAATAGTTGTCGTTTTATTGTTCTCTCTTTCTCTCTCTATTCTCTCTCTCTTGTTCTGCTCTTTTTTACTGTATTCTATTCTGCAATGTTTTATTGTTATTATGTTTTATCATGTTTGCTTTTCAGGTATGCAATTTTTTATACCTTACCGTTTACTGTGCTTTATTGTTAACCATTTTTTTGTCTTCAGGTACGCCATTCACGACTTTGAATGGTTATACCAGAATGATGCCTGCAGGTTTATGTATCATCTTGGTATCATTCTTTTCAGCCAGCGGTCGGCTTTCATGTAAAAGCAATCCTAGCGGCTAATTAGCCTCTAGACTGCTTTTACAAGCCGTGGGAGGGAATGCCCCCCCCCCACCGTCTTCCGTGTTTTTCTCTGGCTCTCCTGTCTCAACAGGGAACCTGAGAATGCAGCCGGTGATTCAGCCAGCTGACCATAGAGCTGATCAGAGACCAGAGTGGCTCCAAACATCTCTATGGCCTAAGAAACCGGAAGCTACGAGCATTTTATGACTTAGATTTCGCCGGATGTAAATAGCGCCATTGGGAAATTGGGGAAGCATTTTATCACACCGATCTTGGTGTGGTCAGATGCTTTGAGGGCAGAGGAGAGATCTAGGGTCTAATAGACCCCAATTTTTTCAAAAAAGAGTACCTGTCACTACCTATTGCTATCATAGGGGATATTTACATTCCCCGAGATAACAATAAAAATGATTAAAAAAAAAAATATGAAAGGAACAGTTTAAAAATAAGATAAAAAAAGCAGAAAAATAATAAAGAGAAAAAAAAAAAAAAAAAAAAGCACCCCTGTCGCCCCCTGCTCTCGCGCTAAGGCGAACGCAATCGGCGGTCTGTCGTCAAACGTAAACAGCAATTGCACCATGCATGTGAGGTATCACCGCGAAGGTCAGATCGAGGGCAGTAATTTTTGCAGTAGACCTCCTCTGTAGATCTAAAGTGGTAACCTGTAAAGGCTTTTAAAGGCTTTTAAAAATGTATTTATTTTGTTGCCACTGCACGTTTGTGCGCAATTTTAAAGCATGTCATGTTTGGTATCCATGTACTCGGCCTAAGATCATCTTTTTTATTTCATCAAACATTTTGGCAATATAGTGTGTTTTAGTGCATTAAAATTTAAAAAAGTGTGTTTTTTCCCCAAAAAATGCGTTTGAAAAATCGCTGCGCAAATACTGTGTGAAAAAAAAAAATGAAACACCCACCATTTTAATCTGTAGGGCATTTGCTTTAAAAAAATATATAATGTTTGGGGGTTCAAAGTAATTTTTTTGCAAAAAAAAAATAACTTTTTCATGTAAACAATAAGTGTCAGAAAGGGCTTTGTCTTCAAGTGGTTAGAAGAGTGGGTGATGTGTGACATAAGCTTCTAAATGTTGTGCATAAAATGTCAGGACAGTTCAAAACCCCCCCAAATGACCCCATTTTGGAAAGTAGACACCCCAAGCTATTTGCTGAGAGGCATGTCGAGTCCATGGAATATTTTATATTGCGACACAAGTTGCGGGAAAGAGACACATTTTTTTTTTTTTTTTGCACAAAGTTGTCACTAAATGATATATTGCTCAAACATGCCATGGGAATATGTGAAATTACACCCCAAAATACATTCTGCTGCTTCTCCTGAGTACGGGGATACCACATGTGTGAGACTTTTTGGGAGCCTAGCCGCGTACGGGACCCCGAAAACCAAGCACCGCCTTCAGGCTTTCTAAGGGCGTGAATTTTTGATTTCACTCTTCACTGCCTATCACAGTTTCGGAGGCCATGGAAAGCCCAGGTGGCACAAAACCCCCCCAAATGACCCCATTTTGGAAAGTAGACACGCAAAGCTATTTGCTGAGAGGTATAGTGAGTATTTTGCAGACCTCACTTTTTGTCACAAAGTTTTGAAAATTGAAAAAAGAAAAAAAAAAAAGTTTTTTCTTGTCTTTCTTCATTTTCAAAAACAAATGAGGTCTGCAAAATACTCACTATGCCTCTCAGCAAATAGCTTGGGGTGTCTACTTTCCAAAATGGGGTCATTTGGGGGGGGTTGTGCCACCTGGGCATTCCATGGCCTCCAAAACTGTGATAGGCAGTGAAGAGTGAAATCATAAATTTACACCCTTAGAAATCCTGAAGGCGGTGCTTGGTTTTCGAGGCCCCGTATGCGGCTAAGCTCCCAAAAAGTCCCACACATGTGGTATCCCCGTACTCAGGAGAAGCAGCTAAATGTATTTTGGGGTGCAATTCCACATATGCCCATGGCCTGTATGAGCAATATATCATTTAGTGACAACTTTTTGTAAATATTTTTTTTTTTTTTTTGTCATTATTCAATCACTTGGGACAAAAAAAATAAATATTCAATGGGTTCAACATGCCTCTCAGCAATTTCCTTGGGGTGTCTACTTTCCAAAATGGGGTCATTTGGGGGGGTTTTGTACTGCCCTGCCATTTTAGCACCTCAAGAAATGACATAGGCAGTCATAAACTAAAAGCTGTGTAAATTACAGAAAATGTACCCTAGTTCGTAGACGCTATAACTTTTGCGCAAACCAATAAATATACGCTTATTGACATTTTTTTTACCAAAGACATGTGGCCGAATACATTTTGGCCTAAATGTATGACTAAAATTTAGTTTATTGGATTTTTTTTATAACAAAAAGTAGAAAATATCATTTTTTTTCAAAATTTTCAGTCTTTTTCCGTTTATAGCGCAAAAAATAAAAACTGCAGAGGTGATCAAATACCATCAAAAGAAAGCTCTATTTGTGGGAAGAAAAGGACGCAAATTTCGTTTGGGTACAGCATTGCATGACCGCGCAATTAGCAGTTAAAGCGACGCAGTGCCAAATTGGAAAAAGACCTCTGGTCCTTAGGCAGCATAATGGTCCGGGGCTCAAGTGGTTAAGAACAGTCTGACAGCAAAATGACATTTCAAAGGAAAAGAAGTCATTTAACCACTTGCCGACCGGGCCATAGTCGAAAGACGGCTGCAGCGCGGTCGGCTAGTTCTGGGTGGACGTCCCTGGGACGTCCTCCCAGAATACTGCTCTCGCGCGCCCCCTGGGGCGCGCACCGGAGAACTTCCGTGACCGCCGGGTCCAGAGGACCCGGCGCATCACGGATCACGGTAAACGGCCGCTAATCGCGGCCGTTTACCATGTGATCGCTCCGTCAAATGACGGAGCGATCACATGTCAACAGACCGGCGTCATGTCATGACGCCGGTTCCTCCCTCCCCTCTCTGTACCGATCTGTACAGTGCGAGGGGAGAGGGGGAGGGATCGGATGGCAGCACCGCTGTGGGCTGTATGTGTAGTGCTCACAGCGGTGCTCAGTGACAATTGCAGTCACATCCATCCATCCCTCCATGCTCAGCCATCCCTGCAATACTCTGCGTAATACCCCGCAATACTCTGCGTAATACCCCGCAATACTCTGCATAATACCCCGCAATACTCTGCGTAATACCCCGCAATACTCTGCGTAATACCCCGCAATACTCTGCGTAATACCCCGCAATACTCTGCATTATACCCCGCAATACTCTGCATAAATACCCCGCAATACTCTGCATTATACCCCGCAATACTCTGCGTAATACCCCGCAATACTCTGCGTAATACCCCGCAATACTCTGCGTAATACCCCGCAATACTCTGCGTAATACCCCGCAATATTCTGCATAATACCCGCAATACTCTGCGTAATACCCCGCAATACTCTGCGTAATACCCCGCAATACTCTGCATAAATACCCCGCAATACTCTGCATAAATACCCCGCAATACTCTGCATTATACCCCGCAATACTCTGCATTATACCCCGCAATACTCTGCATAAATACCCCGCAATACTCTGCATTATACCCCACAATACTCTGCATAATACCCCGCAATACTCTGCAATATACCCCACAATACTCTGCAATATGCCCAGCAATACTCTGCAATATACCCAGCAATATACCCTGCACTACTCCACAATACTCTGCAATATACCCAGCAATATACCCTGCACTACTCCACAATACTCTGCAATACCCCGCAATTTTTAACCAGTTCCCACCCACAGTCATATGACGTCCTTGACTTTGTGCGGGGATATCTGAATGATGGGTGCAGCTACAGGCATCATTCAGATATCAGCTTTTTCAGCCGGCGATTCCCTACACCATAAGAATGATCATAGTGGCTGTTCCACTGCTTGATCGTTCTTACGGGAGGCGAGAGGGGACGCCCCCCCCTTCCCGCCACCCTCCAGTGCTTCTACCGACTCACCGCTACGATAGAAGCCAAGATCGTTTTTTTTTTTTTTTTTTTTAATTTCAGGCTTCCCAGCCTAGAGGTGAGATGTGGGGTCTTATTGACCCCATATGTCACTGTAAAGAGGACCTGTCATGCCATATTCCTATTACAAGGATGTTTACATTCCTTGTAATAGAAATAAAAGTGATCAAAAATTTTTTTGGGGGGGAAAAAGTGTCAAACTAAAATAAATAAAGTAAAATAAACAATAAAAAAAAAAAAAAAAAATGTTTAAAGCGCCCACATTCGTGTGCTCGCATGCAGAAGCGAACACATACGTAAGTCCCGCCCACATATGAAAACGGTGATCAAACCACACATGTGAGGTATCACTGCGAACGTTAGAACGAGAGCAATAATTTTGGCCCTAGACCTCCTCTGTAACTCAAAACATGTAACCAGTAAAAAATTTTAAAGCGTCACCTATGGAGATTTTTAAGTAGCGACGTTTGGCACCATTCCACAAGAGTGTGCAATTTTGAAGGGTGACATGTTCGGTATCTATTTACTCGGCGTAACTTCATCTTTTACATTATGCAAAAACATTGGGCTAACTTTACTGTTTTATTTTTTTTTAAAGCACAAAACTGTTTTTTTTCCAAAAAAAAGCGTTCGAAAAATTGCTGCGCAAATACCGTGCGAGATAAAAAGTTGCAACAACCGCCATTGTATTCTCTAGGGTCTTTGCTAAAAAAAATATATATAATGTTTTGGGGTTCTATGTAATTTTCTAGCAAATAAATTATGATTTTTACATGTAGGAGAGAAATATAAGAATTGGCCTGGGTGCTCCAGAACGCCTGGAGGTGCTCCGTGCATGTTGGGCCTCTGTATGTGGCCACGCTGTGTAAAAGTCTCACACATGTGGTATCGCCATACTCGGGAGTAATAGCAGAATGTGTTTTGGGGTGTAATTTGTGGTATGCATATGCGGTCTGTGAGAAATACCCTGCTAATATGACAATTTTGTGAAAAAAAAAAAAGAAAAAAAAAATCTTGATTTTGCAAAGAATTGTGGGAAAAGATGACAATTTCAAAAAAACTCACCATGCATCTTTCTAAATGCCTTGGAATGTCTTCTTTCCAAAAAGTAGTCATTTGGGGGGTATTTGTACTTTTCTGGCATGTTAGGGTCTCAAGAAATTAGATAGGCCATCAGCACTTCAGGTGTGATCAATTTTCAGATATTGGCACCATAGCATTTGGACTCTCTAACATTCACAAAGACCAAATAATATACACCAAGTTGTACTTATTTTTACCAAAGATATGTAGCAGTATAAATTTTGGCCAAAATTTACAAAGAAAAATTACTAATTTGCTAAATTTTATAACAGAAACAAAGAAAAATTCATTTTTTTACCAAATTTTCAGTCTTTTTTCTTTTATAGCGCAAAAAATAAAAAACCCAACGGTGATTAAATACCACCAAAAGAAAGCTCTATTTGTGTGAAAAAAAGGACAAAAATTTCATATGGGTACAGTATTGTATGACTGAGTAATTGTCATTCAAAGTGTGAGAGCACCGAAAGCTGAAAATTGGTCTGGTTAGGAAGGGGGTTTAAGTGCCCAGTGGTCAAGTGGTTAAAACTACTCGCGGCTATTAATGAATTGCCGGTCCGACAATACACATAAACGTTCATTGATAAAAACTGCATGGGATTTCCCCACAGGGGGACCCCGAACCAAAATTTAAAAAAAATTGGCGTGGGGGTCCCTCTAAATTCCATACCAGGCCCTCAGGTCTGGTATGGATATTAATGGGAACCCCGCGCCAAAATTTAAAAAAAAAATGACGCAGGGGTCCCCCTCAAAATTCATACCAGACCCTTCTGGTCTGGTATGGATTTTAAGGGGAACCCTGCACCAAAATTAAAAAAAAAAATTGGTGTGGGGTCCCCCCAAAAATCCATACCAGACCCTTATCCGAGCATGCAACCTGGCATGCCGCAGGAAAAGAGGGGGGACGAGAGAGCCCCCCCGTGAACCGTACCAGGCCACATGCCCTCAACATTGGGAGGGTGCTTTGGGGTAGCCCACCAAAGCACCTTGTCCCCATGTTGATGAGGACAAGGGCCTCATCCCCACAACCCTGGCCGGTGGTTGTGGGGGTCTGCGGGCCAGGGGCTTATCGGAATCTGGAAGCCCCCTTTAACAAGGGACCCCCAGATCCCGACCCCCCCCCGGTGAAATGGTAGGGGTTTTTCACAAAAAAACTGTCAAAAATGTTAAAAATGACAAGAGACAGTTTTTGACAATTCCTTTATTTAAAGTCTTCTTTTTTCCATCTTCTATCTTCTATCTTCCTTCGGTTTCTTCCTCCATCTTCTTCTTTCTCCGATCCTCTGCTTCTTTCTCTGGTGTTTTCGTCTGGCATCTCCCTCTGCGGCATCTTCTTATCTTCATCTTCTTCTCTTCATCTTCTTTTCGGCCGCTCCGCATCCATGATTGGATGGGAGGTTCCTGCTGTGTGACGCTTTTTCTCTTCATCTTTTTCTCTTCATCTTCTTGTCTTCATCTTCTTGTCTTCATCTTCTTTTCGGCCGCTCCGCATCCATGATGGCATGGAGGGAGGCTCCCGCTGTGTGACACTTCTCCTCTTCTGACGGTTCTTAAATAACGGGGGGGCCGAGCCACCCGGTGACCCCACCCCCCTCTGACACACGGGGACTTGACGGGGACTTCCCTATGGCATTCCCCGTGACATCAGAGGGGGCGGGTTTACAGCAGACAGCGAGCAGAGGAAGCCTCATGCGATGCCGCCATTTGGATTCATTGTGATACTGTGTGATATAAAGCATATAAAGCACCAGTTTCACAGCAGTCAATCCCCAGACGACGTCCTATCGTGACAAAACGTGTAGGGAGGAGCATGCATTACTGACGTCATCACGCTTTCCCCTTCGAAGGTGATGGTTTACAGCGGACAGCGAGCAGCAGAAGCCTCGGGAGATGCCGCCATTTGGATTCATTGCGATGCTGTGTGATATACCGCGCTTATTAGGCTACATTCTGTAAGTGCAATAATTTTGAGCCTAATAAATTTTATACTCAAATACTACACTATGGGAGCTCTTTCTGCCTTAATGTCTTTTGAGTGATACCGATCCAGCATCCTCAGATATCTTATAGGTTTTTGGGAGACCGAATTCCCTGGGCTTGGTGAGACCAATTCAATGGTCTTCTCAGTCGGTAAGGAGAATACAAACTCACTTCGGGTATTCAGCTTCTTTGGATGAGGGATCCTATGTCACGATCTGTTGGAACATTCACTGGCGGATTTCCTGTTTGCAAGACTATTGGGACTTATTCAGCTTCTCACATTGGGACTTTGCCTTAGCTTTTCAAATCTAGATTGCTTTCACCCATGGTTCTGAGATTAAATATTTCATTACCCTTTTAATGTATATTATATATGTATTTCTTTATATTTATGCTTTATTTACCTATTGTATTTTGGAGTGTTTTAGCATACTTTTTTAGCACAATATCAGTGATTTAATGCTCACGGTTTTCACTCATTAGTTCACAGATATTTTAATTTTTGGAGTTGGAGCTCCACTTTTTAGGTTTTATTTTTAGACTGTTTTCCACCATTTCAGGATGTCCATATTTTTCTTTGGTGTTATTTTTTTTTGGGGGGAATATCAATTGCATGATAGTAGCGCTGCACCTGTATTTTTATTTTACCAGTTTCTAATGGATCTGTTTGCTGTGTAGAAACAAGGTGCAGTTAAATCAGATACGGTGTTAGTCTGGGTACTATGTGTGTCTTTGGATGGGAGCTTAAGGGTATAAAACAAAAATAAAATAAGGGTAAAAGTGGGGTGGGGGAGGGGGATAGGGGTATTCCGGAGGTAGGTTTGGAACCGCTATAGTCTACCCTAAATAGAAGGTCCGGTAAGTTCAAAGGGTGAGAACAAAATTCTACCCTTCGTGAGGGTTCGTGGTCTAAGAGGGTCCCGATGGACTCTTATTGTGTGTATATTTGTTACTCAAAGAGGGAGAAAGGTCGTGACCAACCCTTCTTTATAATTATTTTTTTTATTATTTTAATTTTATTTTTATTTATTCCCTTTTGCTTTTGTCTTCTCTTTTAGGGTTGATCAGAATTTGCTGGCCCTGCGGAGCAGCTAGCCTAATATATTTTTGAGTGAGGTAGGGTTGAGATAGATTAAAATAAGTTCAGGGAGTAAAAATATGTTAGACTTCTGAGGTGTTTGTAGTAAGTGTTGTGTGCTAGAAGGGTATGGGAATTTAAACGTTCAAGTTTTGGTGTAATAGACCATGGCATGGGAGGTAAAGAATTCTATTTTCAGTGGAACCTCGGATTATACCGTTCCAGGAGAATGCTCGTAATCCAAAGTACTCGCATATCAAAGCCAGTTTTCCCATTTAAAATAATTTGTTCCGCATTGACTTCAATAGGATGCAATACCGCATGCGACCAGAGGCGGGGGGGGCACCGGAGAGCCTCGGAAACGTCCGAAAAGGCCTGAGGACGCTTCGGCTGACTTCGGCAAACCTCGGAAAGACTTCCTACCCGAGATTTGCCAAGGTCAGCTGTGCTGTCCTCGGGCCTTTCCGATTGGCGTCGTTCGGCTCTGCTCGGCTCTGGCGCCCCCCCGCCTCAGGCCAAAAGCGGTACCGCACACCGCTTTGGCCTGAATCGTGCTTGTTTTGTGAGACAACACTCGCAAACCGAGTTACGATTTTTAAAAAAATGCAGCGCTCGTATTGCGAAATGCTCGTTAACCGCGTAACTCGCAATCCGAGGTTCCACTGTACTATATGCTGTAGATCTATAGCAGTAAAGAATTGTTGTAATGACTTATGCCACGTACACACAACCATTTTAGCCCTCATCTCAAACTCCGACGGTTTTTCCGTCCGAATTCCATTCAAGCGGTCTTGCCTACACACGGTCAACCCAAAGTCCAACCAAAGTCTGACCGTCCAGAATGAGGTGACATACAGCACTTATGACGGGACTAGAAAAGGGAAGTTCAATAGTCAGTAGCCAATAGCCTCTGTCTCGTACTTGCTTCAGAGCATGCGTCGTTTTTGGTCCGTCGGACCAGCATACAGGAGAACGGTTTTCCCGATAGGAAATTGGGTCCCTCGGAAAGATTTAGAACATGTTCCATTTCTAGGTCCGTCAGAATTTAAAAAAAAAAAAGAAAAAGTCAGACGAGGCATACACACGATCGGTATATATACGATGAAAAGCTTCAGTCTGACTTTTTCTGTCGGACATTCTGCTCCTGTGCACGCGGCATTAGGCAATTGTGATAAATGGCCACTAGAGGGAGCCAGCGTATAAATTAAAAAGCTTGGTTTCAAATAAAGTATAAGAACATGAAGCCCGAGTTATGGTTGAGTTTGAATTCAGGTTTAATATTAACAACTTTTAAATTCAGCTTGTTAAACTTGTGACCAACATACCAACTACTTATAAACATTAGTATTGGTAATTATAACAATGATAAACCGAGTGTTGGTATAAGGCATCATGGTGAGTATGGAGATCCACATTCAAATATACCGCACTACAGGGAGCCCAAAAAAGCCCATGTGAATAATCTGATACTTTAGTTCACCTCTCAATCTTATTATAGTGATGGGTGAGTATGAGGTTTTATAATATATTGTGGTGCAATACTGTATATGTGAATTATTGAGATGTCTTTGCTGTAAGCCACCATCATACCTTTCATGTAAATTTGTTCTATAACAATCTTAAACTAACGGTATAAAACAATACCTAAACATACAGTGAGGACGGAAAGTATTCAGACCCCCTTACATTTTTCACTCTTTGTTATATTGCAGCCATTTGCTAAAATCATTTAAGTTCTTTTGTTTTCCTCATTAATGTTCACACAGCACCCCATATTGTACACACAGCCCCCCATATTGTACACACAGCACCTCATATTGTACACACAGCACCCCATATTGTACACACAGCCCCCCATATTGTACACACAGCCCCCCATATTGTACACACAGCACCCCATATTGTACACACAGCACCTCATATTGTACACACAGCACCCCATATTGTACACACAGCACCCCATATTGTACACACAGCACCCCATATTGTACACACAGCACCCCATATTGACAGAAAAACACAGAATTGTTGACATTTTTGCAGATTTATTAAAAAAGAAAAACTGAAATATCACATGGTCCTAAGTATTCAGACCCTTTGCTCAGTATTTAGTAGAAGCCCCTTTTGATGAGTCTTTTTGGGAAAGATGCAACAAGTTTTTCACACCTGGATTTGGGGATCCTCTGCCATTCCTCCTTGCAGATCCTCTCCAGTTCTGTCAGGTTGGATGTTAAACGTTGGTGGACGGCCATTTTTAGGTCTCTCCAGAGATGCTCAATTGGGTTTAAGTCAGGGCTCTGGCTGGGCCATTCAAGAACAGTCACGGAGTTGTTGTGAAGCCACTCCTTCATTATTTTAGCTGTGTGCTTAGGGTCATTGTCTTGTTGGAAGGTAAACCTTCGGCCCAGTCTGAGGTCCTGAGCACTCTGGAGAAGGTTTTCATCCAGGATATCCCTGTACTTGTCTGCATTCATCTTTCACTCAATTGGAACCAGTCGTCCAGCCCCTGTAGCTGAAAAACACCCCCACAGCATAATGCTGCCACCACCATGCTTCACTGTTGGGACTGTATTGGACAGGTGATGAGCAGTGCCTGGTTTTCTCCACACATACCGCTTAGAATTAAGGCAAAAAAGTTCTATCTTGGTCTCCTCAGACCAGAGAATCTTATTTCTCACCATCTTGGAGTCCTTCAGGTGTTTTTAGCAAACTCCATGCGGCTTTCATGTGTCTTGCACTGAGGAGAGGCTTCCGTCGGGCCACTCTGCCATAAAGCCCCGACTGGTGGAGGGCTGCAGTGATGGTTGACTTTCTACAACTTTCTCCCATCTCCCGACTGCATCTCTGGAGCTCAGCCACAGTGATCTTTGGGTTCTTCTTTACCTCTCTCACCAAGGCTCTTCTCCCCCGATAGCTCAGTTTGGCCGGACGGCCAGCTCTAGGAAGGGTTCTGGTCGTCCCAAACGTCTTCCATGTAAGGATTATAGAGGCCACTGTGCTCTTAGGAACCTTAAGTGCAGCAGATATTTTTTGTAACCTTGGCCAGATCTGTGTCTTGCCACAATTCTGTCTCTGAGCTCTTCAGGCAGTTCCTCATGTTGATCTCATGATTCTCATTTGCTCTGACATGCACTGTGAGCTGTAAGGTCTTATATAGACAGGTGTGTGGCTTTCCTAATCAAGTCCAATCAGTATAATCAAACACAGCTGGACTCAAATGAAGGTGTAGAACCATCTCAAGGATGATCAGAAGAAATGGACAGCACCCGAGTTATATATATGAGTGTCACAGCAAAGGGTCTGAATACTTAGGACCATGTGATATTTCAGTTTTTCTTTTTAAATAAATCTGCAAAAATGTCAACAATTCTGTGTTTTTCTGTCAATATGGGGTGCTGTGTGTACAATATGGGGTGCTGTGTGTACAATATGGGGTGCTGTGTGTACATTAATGAGGAAAAAAATGAACTTAAATGATTTTATCAAATGGCTGCAATATAACAAAGAGTGAAAAATTTAAGGGGGTCTGAATACTTTCTGTCCCCACTGTATATATATACATATATATATATAAAAAAAAAAAAAAAAAAAAATATATATATATATATATATATATATATATATATTTTTTTTTTTTTTTTTTTCTTTTTCCCCTTTAGGTTATAACTGCCTAATTCAAAGATGAACATTTTCTGGAGGCATGAGCTATTCTTATAGAAACCTATAATAAAGTTCTTCATGCTTCATATCAGGAAAAATACAATTTATCTCACGTTTCCTTGTGTCATAGTTCTGCTACACTACAGGGTAGTCTTATGTGCACCTTGTTGTATTTCTATTAGTCTGGTAGCAGTCACTTCAAATGAATGAAAATACCTATCCGTTAGTGGTTTTGTGATATCTGGTGTATAGGACATTTTTAATTCCGGGTGGGTGAAGTTGTGAAAGGTACGGTCTCATCCCCCTATTCGACCATTTGATCTGAAAAGTAGATCATATGGGGTACTTTACAGGTTGTCACCCAAAGATCAATAAATACTTCTTGTAAGTTTATGTTGGCGGTGTTGAACAGATGTCCTGTAGTAGATCTGAAGAACTTGGTGTTGGTATTCTTGCCTTATCTGGAATGAGTAACGTAGCTGTAAATGATGAAAAAAGGGGATTAAAAACAGGGGGGGGGGAACAAACAGTTTTTCTTGAAAGCAGATGTTTTGATGCATTCATTAGGTAAATGTCCGTCAGATATCTTGTTGGTATTACATCGATATAATACTGATCAACGGAGGTCTGTCACGGGTGGAATATCAAATGAGTACCGTTAGAGGTTAAGAAAGTAGACTTCAGGTGTCCATTTGATCAGGGTGGTCCATGTGATCTCTGCGTCTAGGTGGGGAGTATCCAGGACTTCCTTTGGCTGCTCCTCGTCTGTTGCGGTGAGGTGATGGAGATCTGCGGTGTCGGTCTCTGGTTCTCTAAACTCTTGGTGTATGAGTGTTGGTGACTTCAATCCATGTTTCATTTAACATGAAGGAGCTGTAACACTCTGGAGCTTTAGTTGGTGGGATGTTCAATGTTTCACAGAAGGACTGGGAGATCATCAGGCGTGTGAAACAGTGCTGTGTGACCTCTCCATGTGGCCGAGAGGCAGAATGGAAACTTCCATCTGTACGGAATGCCTCTGGAGCGTAGTTGATCTAGGATCGGACGAAGGGCTCTGAGTTGTCGCAGTATAATGTTCGATAGATCTTGGTAAAGTTTTATTTCATTACCATTAAAGAGAACTCTGTTTTTCTCCCTTGCCTTTTTGAGGATGGCTTCTTTCAGAGGAAAGTTGACTAAACAGCAGATTATGTCTCTGGGTGGGTCGGTGTCTCTACCCCTTGGTCTCAGAGCTCTATGCATTCTCTCAAAGTCAATGGGGGAGTTATGAGGTCTGTCCAATAAGTCATTGAATATGATTGCTGCCGCTTGTTCTAACGGATTTTGGTCAGCATTTTCCGGGACACCTCTGATCCTTATATTATGGTGTCTTCCACGGTTGTCAAGGTCTTCTAGATGACGGTGGATGTCTATAATGTGAGAGATGTGCATATCAGAGGGTTTTCTTGTACCTGCTTAATGGCGTCCGCATGGCGTGCTGTGGCCTGCTCCACTGATCCCCATCCTTCCTGCTATATTCTGTATATCAGCCTTGAGGTCAGAGATGGCTGCTTTAATTTCATGTGCCACAGCCCGGAGATCTGCTAGGCACAGCGGTTGGGATAGCTGCGGGGTTTGCTCTGCTTGTGGTGCATGGCTTGGTGTCTCCTGTGTCGCCATCCGCATTGTTGCCGGAGCCGCCGTGCGGGGTATGGGGCTTAGACAAGGCTGTGGGGCCTTCCCCCTGCGATGGCCGGGACATTGCCGGGATGTTATTTAGCTGTCCTGTGGGCCGTAGGAGGTTGAGGAGCTCCTGCGGGCTACGGGAGGTTGAGGAGCTGCTGTCTCCCTTTCCCATGATGGTGGGGAGGATTCTTTTGCCCTCTAGCTTAGTTTAGCTGCACCTGTGTGCCGGAGACACTGGTTTAGACGTCTAATCAGTACATTTTTAGCTCTGATCGCTGTATAAATGTCAATGGTTCCCAAAAAAGTGTCCGCTCTGTCCGCCGCAATGTCGCAGTCCCGCTAAAAAAACGCAGATCGCCGCCAAAAAGAGCTACAATTTAAAAAAAAAAAAACAGTATTTTTTACTTTTTGCTATAATAAATATCCCCCAAAAAATGAAAAAAAATAAAATTTCTTCATCAGTTTGGGCCGATATGTATTCTTTAACCACTTGCCGACCGCCTCACGACGATATACGTCGGCAGAATGGCACGGGCAGGCAAAGTAACGATCAGACCCCCCCCCGGTGCCCGAGGCGGTCGGTAAAGTTCCCCCGGCGATCCGTGCTGAGGGGTGGCCATTCATTCGTGGCCACCCCCTCGTGATCGCTCCCAGCCAATGACAAGCTTCCTCTGCCTCTGTAATGTAAACAGCGGCAGAGGAAGTGATGTCATCTCTCCTCGAGTCGGTCTTTTCCGTTCCGGCGCAAGGAGAGAAGACATCAAGTAAGTGCACCAAACACTACACTAACAGTAAAACACTCTGCACATTTCACCCCCTGATCTCCCCCCGATCACCCCCCTGCACCCCCCTGTACCCCCTGTCACAGTGACACCAATAGCAGTTTTTTTTTTCTGATTATTGCATTGGTGTCAGTTTGTGACAGTTAGTGTGGTAGGGAAGTTAGGGTTAGCCCCCTTTAGGTCTAGGGTACCCCCCTAATAAATGTTAACCCCTTGATCACCCCCCCCCGTGGCCAGTGTCACTAAGCGATCGTTTTTCTGATCGCTGTATTAGTGTCACTGGTGACGCTAGTTAGGGAGGTAAGTATTTAGGTTCGCTGTCAGCGTTTTATAGCGGTAGGGACCCCCATATACTACCTAATAAAGGTTTTAACCCCCTGATTGCCCCTTAGTTAACCCTTTCACCAGTGATCACCATATAACTGTTACGGGTGACGCTGGTTAGTTAGTTAATTTTTTATAGTGTCAGGGCACCCGCCGTTTATTACCTAATAAATGTTTAGCCCCCTGATCGCCCAGTGGTGATATAAGTTAGGTTTTAGGGTCAGATAAGGTCTGCGTCACCTCAGGCAGTGTCAGGTTAGCGCCAGTACCGCTAACACCCACGCACGCAGCATACACCTCCCTTAGTGCTATAGTATCTGAACGGATCGATATCTGATCTGATCAGATCTATACTAGCATCCCCAGCAGTTTAGGGTTCCCAAAAATGCAGTGTTAGCGGGATCAGCCCAGATACCTGCTAGCACCTGCGTTTTGCCCCTCGGCCTGGAGCCCAGCCCACCCAAGTGCAGTATCGATCGATCACTGACACTTACAAAACACTAAGCACACATAACTGCAGCGTTCGCAGAGTCAGGCCTGATCCCTGCGATCGCTAACAGTTTTTTGGTAGCGTTTTGAATCGGTCGCTAACAGTCAGGAGCTTTTTTGCCTGTGAGTCTCACTAGTGTACCACTAAATTTAGAGCCCAAAATGGCAAATTGAAGGTACACTAGTGAAGAGGCCTACACGTTTCTGAGCATGACAGATAGTGAAGAGGAAGTCACTCATCTGTCAGATTCAGGCTCAGAATACGATCCTGTAGAGGACAGCGGCTCCATGACAGATAGCTCTGATCACGGAGTTGTAGTCCCTGCCAAGGTCAGGCATACCAGACCCCGATCTTCTGCTGTTGTTGAGGTGCAAGAACCGCAGGTCCCTCGTATGGAGCAGAGAAGTACTAGAGCCGCTATTCCTTCTGGTGAACTGGCAAGCACCAGCAGCCTAGTACACCCTGGTCGTACATCCAGCACTGCAGTAACACTTGGTGGCGTGTCGAGTCCCATTAGTGCAGTTCAAGCTGGTGAGGTGGCAAGCACAAGTAGTGTCCCGCTGCCACCAAGAAGAAGATAAAGACAGGCCCATCGTGCCCATAGTGCCCTTCCTGCTGCATTCGCCAATCTGAATTGGGAACCCACCACTTTTGCAGCACCCGTACTTCCCCCATTTACGGGCCAACCCGGAATTCAGGTGGAAACAGTTGATTTTACATCACTTGAATTTTATTTGCTGTTTTTCACCGAAGATCTCTATAGATCTATTGTGGATCAAAGCAATTTGTATGCTGGTCAATTCATCGCCGCTAATCCCCAGTCCTCCCTTGCCAGAGATTGGAGACCTATTACGGTCTCCGAATTTAAGACCTTCCTGGGCCTTTCCCTCAACATGGGCATAACTAAAAAAAGTGAGTTGCGGTCATTTTCGTCCACTGACCCAATTCACCATATGCCCGTGTTCTCTGCCTCCATGACCAGGGCACGATACGAGCAGATTTTGCGGTTCATGCACTTCAACAACAATGAACTCTGTCGTCCTCGTGGAGACCCTGAATTTGATCGGCTCTACAAAAATTCGGCCCTCGTAAACCATTTCAACCAACGTTTTGCAGCCTTGTTTACTCCCCATCAAGTTGTCTGCATTGATGAGTCCCTGATTAAGTTTTCTGGCCGCTTGTCATTCAAACAGTACCTTCCCAGCAAGCGTGCCAGATACGGGGTCAAGATGTATAAGCTCTGTGACAGGGCCACAGGCTATACATGTAGTTTTATGGTTTACGAGGGAAGAGATAGTCACATAGAGCCGGAGAACTGCTCTGACTACATAGGGAGCGCTGGTAAGATTGTGTGGGACTTGGTCTCACCATTATTCAGAAAGGGGTACCACTTGTATGTGGACAATTATTACACGAGTGTGCCACTTTTTAGTCACTTGTTTGATCGTCAAATTGGCGCATGTGGCACCATGCTATCTAATTGCCGGGGCTTTCCCCAGCGGCTTGTAGATTCCCGTCTTAGGCTGGGGGAGAGAGCCTGCTTGAGATGTAATAATTTGCTCGCTATGAAGTGGAGGGATAATAAGAATGTTTTCGTTCTTTCCTCCCTTCACGCAGACGCGACGGTCCAAATTCCTACGGCGACTGGTGTTGTGAAGATACCCCTCTGTGTCCACGAATATAACCAAAATATGGGAGGGGTGGACCTCAACGACCAGTTGTTGGCGCCGTACCTAATTGCCCGTAAGGCCAGACGCTGGTATAAAAAAGTGTCTGTATACTTATTTCAATTGGCTTTGCTGAACGCTCATGTGCTATACAGAGCTTCAGGAGAGACTGGATCCTTCCTTAAATTCCAGGAAGAGATCATCAGAGCCCTTCTGTTTCCAGATGGTGCTCCACCTCACCTTCCCCAACCAAATGCAGTAAGCCGGGTGCATGAGAGGCATTTTCCGCATGTCCTCTCTGGTGCCCCTACCCAAAGAACACCCCAAAGAAGATGTTGTGTCTGTAGAAAGCACAAATTTAGGCGTGACACCCGCTTTTATTATCCCTCCTGTCCTGACCAACCTGGTCTTTACATTGATGACGCTATCACACACTAGTTGAGTATTAGCGTAGGGTACAGCAGCACACAGTCATAGGCACACTAACACAGGGTCTCGAAAGATGTGATGGCCATCACATTTTGAGAGACCCTAATCTGCAACGTTCAGTTTATAGTTTTTTTTACAGTTTTTATAAAAGTGAAAAAGTGAAAAAAGTGAAAAAAAAAACACACACACAAAAACACACAAAAAAAAAAAAGCCAAAATAGTAGTGGTTGTATTCTCTCTCTCTCTCTCTCTCTCTCTCTCTCTCTCTCTCTCTCTCTCTCTCTCTCTCTCCCTCTCTCTCTCCCTCTCTCTCTCTCTCGTTCTCTCTCTTATGTTTGCTCTCTACTTTCCACTCTACTGATCGCTCACTATTGTTGTACTATATCTATCGTTCTCTCTTGGTTTTATTTTTACTATGTTTTATTGTATTTGCCTTGGAGGTATGGTATGTTATACTACAATGTTTGTTTTATTGTTAACCATCATTTGCTTAGCAGGTACGCCGATCAGCTGCAGCGCGGATTTATTTCTCTTGACAGCAACAGCGTTTGCTCCCACAATAGATAAAGCCGTGACTCCAGCGCTGTAGGAGGTGATTCCACCACCACAGTTAAAAAAAAGAGCATATATGCTGAAGCATGGGGGCAGCATTGGTGGAGGAGCGATTTGCTCCTAACTTTTGGGGCGGATTGCCCCCAAGCTTCGGCATATATATATTTTAGGCACAGATTGCATTAAAAAAATTTTTATTTTTTACTATTTTTTTTGTATTTGCTTTGCAGGTATGGTATGTCTTACTGTTATATTGTAATGTTACTAGGTTTTATTGTTACCCATCATTTGATTAGCAGGTACGCCATTCAGTTGCAACGCATATTTATCTATCTTGACAGCAACAGCGTTTGCTCCCATGATACATAAAGCCGTGACTCCAGCGCTGTAGGAGGTGATTTCACCACCACAGTTAAAAACAAAATGGTGCATGTATGCCCATCATTAGAAGTGGGTGGATGAAGGGAGGTATTCTAATGGTGGGCATACCCAATCTCTTTTTTTTGTTCAGCCCACAGGCTGCATGAAAAAAAAGATTACAATATATACCCAACAAGGACTAGCAATGTACTGGTATGTTGCTGGACTTGGAGTGGTTATACCAGAATGATGCCTGTAGGTTTAGGTATCATCTTGGTATCATTCTTTTCAGCCAGCGGTCGGCTTTCATGTAAAAGCAATCCTAGTGGCTAATTAGCCTCTAGACTGCTTTTACAAGCAGTGGGAGAGAATGTCCCCCCCCACCATCTTCCATGGTTTTCTCTGGCTCTCCTGTCCCAACAGGGAACCTGAGATTCAGCCAGCTGACCATAGAGGTGATCAGAGACCAGAGTGACTCCAATCATCTCTATGGCCTAAGAAACCGGAAGCTATGAGCATTTAATGACTTAGATTTCGCCAGATGTAAACAGTGCCATTGGGAAATTGGGAAAGCATTTTATCACACCGATCTTGGTTTGGTCAGATGCTTTGAGGGCAGAGGAGAGATCTAGGTTCTAATAGACCACATTTTTTTTTCAAAAAAGAGTACCTGTCACTACCTATTGCTATCATGGGGATATTTGCATTCCCTGAGATAACAATAAAAATGATACAAAAAATGAAAGGAACTGTTTAAAAAATAAGATAAAAAAGCAAAAAAAAAAAAGAAGCACCCCTGTCCCCCTCTCGCGCAAAGGCAAACGCAAGCGTTGGTCTGGTGTCATATGTAAACAGCAATTGCACCATGCATGTGAGGTATCACCGCGAAGGTCAGATTGAGGGCAGTCATTTTAGCAGTAGACCTTCTCTGTAAATCTAAAGTGGTAACCTGTAAAGGCTTTTAAAGGCTTTTAAAATGTATGTAGTTTGTTTGTAGTTTGTCACAGATGCACGTTTGTTTGCAAAAAGCATGTCGTGTTTGGTATCCATGTACTCGGCCTAAGATCATCTTTTTTATTACATCAAACATTTGGGTAATATATTGTGTTTTAGTGCATTAAAATTAAAAAAGTGTGTTTTTTTCCAAAAAAAATGCGTTTGAAAAATCGCTGCACAAATACTGTGTGGGAAAAAAAATTAAACACCCACCATTTTAATCTGTAGGGCCTTTGCTACTACCTTCAGGGTTTCTAAGGGTGTAAATTTTTGATTTCACTCCTCACTACCTATCACAGTTTCGGAGGCCATGAAATGCCCAGATGGCACAAACCCCCCCCAAATGATGCCATTTTGGAAAGTAGACACCCCAAGCTATTTGCTGAGAGGTATGGTGAGTATTTTGCAGATCTCGCTTTTTGTCACAAAGTTTTGAAATTTAAAAAAAGAAAAAAAAAAAAATTTTTTCTTTTTTTTCTTCATTTTTAAAAACAAATGAGAGCTGCAAAATACTCACCATGCCTCTCAGCAAATAGCTTGGGGTGTCTACTTTCCAAAATAGGGTCATTTGGGGGGTTTTGTGCCATCTTGGCATTTTATGGCCTTCAAAACTGTGATAGGTAGTGAAGAGTGAAATCAAAAATTTACGCCCTTAGAAATCTTAGTATGCGGCTAGGCTCCCAAAAAGTCTCACACATGTGGTATCCCCGTACTCAGGAGAAGCAGCAGAATGTATTTTGGGATGTAATTCCACATATTCCCATGGCATGTGTGAGCAATATATCATTTAGTGATAACTTCATTTTCCTGCAACTTGTGGCAATATATAAAATATTCCATGGACTCAACATGCCTCTCAGCAAATAGATTGGGGTGTCTACTTTCCAAAATGGGGTCATTGTGGGGGGGGGGGGGGGTTTCCATCTTGGCATTTTATGGCCTTCAAAACTGTGATAGGTAGTGAGGAGTGAATTAAAAAATTTACGCCCTTAGAAATCCTGAAGGTGGTGCTTGGTTTTCGGGGCCCCATACGCGGCTAGGCTCCCAAAAGGTCCCACACATGTGGTATCCCCGTATTTTGGGGTGCAATTCCACATATAACCATGGCATGTGTGAGCAATATGTCATTTAGTGACAGCTTTTTGTAAAAAATTTTTTTTTGTCATTATTCAATCACTTGGGATAAAAAAATTAAATATTCAATGGGCTCAACATACCTCTTAGCAATTTCGTTATGGTGTCTACTTTCCAAAATGGGGTCATTGGGGGGTTGTACTGCCCTGCCATTTTAGCACCTCAAGAAATGAGGTCAGTCATAAACTAAAATCTGCGTAAATTCAAGAAAATGTACCCTAGTTTGTAGACGCTATAACTTTTGCGCAAACCAATAAATATATGCTTATTGACATTTATTTACCAAAGACATATGGCTGAATACGGTGTTCTTCTGATCCTATTAGTATAGTACTGCAGGCAGCTGCAGTATTTACAAGTTAGGGTAGTGCGTCCTCTGCATAGTGTGCACCTAAAGCTACCTTAAGAAAATTAGTGGTGTTCTTCTGATCCTATTAGTACAGTACCACAGGCATCTGTAGTATTTACAAGTTAGGGTAGTGCGTCCTCTGCACAGTGTGCACCTAAATCTACCTAAACAAAATTAGTGGTGTTTTTCTGATCCTATTAGTACAGTACCACAGGCATCTGTAGTATTTACAAGTTAGGGTAGTGCGTCCTCTGCACAGTGTGCACCTAAAGCTACCTAAACAAAATTAGTGGTGTTTTTCTGATCCTATTAGTACAGTACCCCGGGCAGCTGCAGTATTTACAAGTTAGTATAGTGCGTCCTCTGCACAGTGTGCACCTAAAGCTACCTGAAGAAAATTAGTGGTGTTCTTCTGATCCTATTAATACCACAGGCAGGCAGCTACAGTATTTACAGTTAGTGCACTGTGTCCTCTGCACAGTGTGCACCTAAAGTTACCTGAAGAAAATTAGTGGTGTTCTTCTGATCCTATTAGTACAGTACCACAGGCAGCTACAGTATTTACTGTTAGTGTACTGTGTCCTCTGCACAGTGTGCACCTAAAGCTACCTGAAGACAATTGCTGGTGTTCTCATACTAATAATACTACAGGCAGGCAGTTGATTCTGCTAGCTGCAGTATCAGTATATATATACATCCCAGCTTTGTGCAGCTACATCTCACTGCAGGCCATTAGTATGTCTGGAAGGCCAACAAGGAGAGGCAGACAGTCACAAGCCAATAAAAGAGGGCAAGCAGGCTCTGTGTCTAGAGGCAACAGTGCTGGTCGTGGAGACGGTGCAACCTCATCAGCACGTGGCCGTGGGACACGCTTGTCCTTTTTTTCGGCAGCTGGCCGTATTAAGCCGCAACTTGCGGAAGACTTGGTAGAGTGGATGGCCAAGCTGTCCTCATCCTCCTCATCCTCTCTCACCCATGCTCAGGGTACTTTGTCTGGCAAAGCAGCTGCCAACGCAGCCTCTTCACTTGGCTCAATGGCATCAGTCACTCCTTCCCTAGCCCCACCATGTCCTCCTAAAGGAGTCCCCTGAACTGTTTGACCACAGTGTTGGGTACATGCTCCAGGAGGATGCCCAGCGTTTTGAAGGCTCTGATGATGGTACCCAGCTAGAGGAAGGCAGTAACGTGAGCCCAGAGAGAGGGGGTGCCCAAGAAGGACAGCAATCTGGCAGTCATGTTCCCCCAGCTGCAGCATACTGCCAGCTTTGCTCCAGTGATGAGGAGGGAGGGGATGATGAGGTCACTACAGAAAATTGTGAACCAAAAGAATGCCACGTGAGCACATGTGACGGTGACTGATAAGCAAAATAATAATACATATATGTGTTCAGTTCAAATAAACATCAAAAACAAATTTCAAATATAAAGTCCAAAACACCAAAGAAAAAATCTGTGATATCAGTGCGTAAGCAATGATGAGCAGGTGTTTTCTTGTACGTGCAGAAAAGCTTTAAACCCGGTAGCCTGGTAGATAAATGGACCGTAAAAGACCAGAGGTGCACGGAAGTTTGAAGACAGTGCCAGGACCATCACCAGAAAATATGGAGGCTTACCGGAAGTATTGGCCTGAAAT
This sequence comes from Aquarana catesbeiana, assembly GCF_042186555.1. Classification (NCBI taxonomy): domain Eukaryota; kingdom Metazoa; phylum Chordata; class Amphibia; order Anura; family Ranidae; genus Aquarana; species Aquarana catesbeiana. Next base: position 221,998,150 of record NC_133336.1, on the reverse strand, counting down.
AGCATATGCCATACAGGTCAAAGAGGCTTAGTGACCAACAGGTCTAGATGTATTATCCGGTCAGATGTCTTCATCACACAAACCGTGGGGGGAAGAATTGGTCCGCACGACTTCCACATTAATAGATATACCACCATAGGCCATGCGAAAGATTCGTATTGCATGTGAGGAATGAAAACACTCACATAGTATAATAACGTTTGAACTTGGATTTATTTAAAAAGTAACAGTAAAAACAGACTCACATTTTTTGCAGATAAAATTAGCGTATCAATCGTGTAGCGGTAGTCGTGAGGGGTCCACCCGACATGTTTCAACTAAAAAAGTCGTCTTCTGGGGTGAAGACGACCCCAAAAGACGACTTTTTTAGTTGAAACATGTCAGGTGGACCCCTCACGACTACCGCTACACGATTGATACGCTAATTTTATCTGCAAAAAATGTGAGTCTGTTTTTACTGTTACTTTTTAAATAAATCCAAGTTCAAATGTTATTATACTATGTGAGTGTTTTCATTCCTCACATGCAATACGAATCTTTCGCATGGCCTATGGTGGTATATCTATTAATGTGGAAGTCGTGCGGACCAATTCTTCCCCCCCACGGTTTGTGTGATGAAGACATCTGACCGGATAATACATCTAGACCTGTTGGTCACTAAGCCTCTTTGACCTGTATGGCATATGCTATTTCAGGCCAATACTTCCGGTAAGCCTCCATATTTTCTGGTGATGGTCCTGGCACTGTCTTCAAACTTCCGTGCACCTCTGGTCTTTTACGGTCCATTTATCTACCAGGCTACCGGGTTTAAAGCTTTTCTGCACGTACAAGAAAACACCTGCTCATCATTGCTTACGCACTGATATCACAGATTTTTTCTTTGGTGTTTTGGACTTTATATTTGAAATTTGTTTTTGATGTTTATTTGAACTGAACACATATATGTATTATTATTTTGCTTATCAGTCACCGTCACATGTGCTCACGTGGCATTCTTTTGGTTCACATTGTAATTTTGTGATGTCATTTAATGCTTAGTTTTTTATATTGTTTATATTTAACAATAGCGCCACACTTTGAATTTTCTGTTGTTATTTTTGTCCCTGAGTCTACGGGTGTGTTGGCTGCTTCTTTAGTTTGCTTTTAGCGTAGCGCTGTACCACATTTTACAAAAAAGATGATGAGGTCACTGACTTAATGTGGGTGCCTGATAGGAGAGAGGAGGAGGAGGCACATCACCAACGAGGCAGGATGCCCTCCAGGGGCCAGCTTAAGGGCAGCACACTGACTGCATCACACTGCAGAGCTCCACATGTGCAGGGCGCTGCTGTCTAAAAGTTCTTTGGTGTGTGCCTTTTTTGAGATGAGTGCATCAGATCCCACCGCTGCTATTTGCAACATATGTCTCAAGCATATCTCTCCTGGCCAAAACATCTCCCACTTGGGCACCACATGCTTGACCAGACATTTGTTGACCTGCCATGCAGTTCATTGGCAAGCGTATCTAAAAGACCCACACCAAAGAACAAAGAGGGCTTCTCCTTGCTCCTCATCAGCTGGGATCCTCTCTGAGACCTGCACTGAGAGGAATGAAGATGTAGAATTAGGTGTGTCACAGCCAAGTACTTGGGGGCAATCTGCTATCGGTACACCGACGTCAGATTGTACCAGGCAAATTTCCCTGTCCCAGCTGCTGCACCGCCGAAAGAAGTTCGCTCCCAGCCATCCACATGCCCATCGATTGAATGCTAGCTTGGCTAAATTGCTAGCACTTCAACTGCTGCCTTTTCAGTTGGTAGACTCTGTCCCCCTCCGTGAGTTTGTGGAATGTGCGGTTCCTCAGTGGCAGGTTCCCAAACGCCACTTTTTCTCACGGAAGGCGATTCTGGCTCTCTACCGGCATGTGGAAGGCAATGTCCATGCCTCGCTGGACAGGGCGGTCAGCGGTAAGGTGCATATTACCGCTGACTCATGGTCCAGCAGGCATGGACAGGGACATTACCTATCTTTCACCGCGCACTGGGTGACTCTTCTGGCAGCTGGGAAGGATGCAGGACAAGTTGCAGTAGTGTTGGAGATTTGTTCTGTCACCACGCCTCCAAAATACTACTAGTGGTGATTCTGCCACACCTCTCTCCTCCACCCCCTCCTCTTCTTCTTCCTCCATGGCCTCTTCCTGTGCTGATTTTACTTTGGACCCAGCGGTGCTCCGTAGGCGTTCAAGGGGCTACGCAAGCACGCAGGCCAAAAGATGTCATGTGGTGCTTGAGCCGTTGTGCTTGGGGGACAGGAGCCACACTGGGGCAGATATTCTGTCAGCTCTGCAGGGGCAGGTTCAGAGGTGGTTGATGCCATGCCAGCTTAAGGCAGATATGGTGGTTTGCGACAATGGCACCAACCTCCTCTCCACCCTCCGACGGGGACAACTGACCCATGTGCCCTGTTTGGCTCACGTGCTTAACTTGGTGGTGCAGCGGTTCTTGGGCAGGTACCTGGGCTTACAGGATGTCCTGAGGCAGGCCAGGAAAGTCTGTGTGTATTTCTGCAGGTCATATAATGCCAGTGCTTGGCTGGCTGACCTCCAAAAGGAATTTAACCTGCCCAAGAACCGCCTAATCTGTGACATGCCCACCAGGTGGAACTCAACGTTGGCCATGCTGCAGTGACTGCACACGCAGCAGAGGGCCATCAATGAGTACCTGTGCGACTATGGCACCAGGACAGGGTCAGGGGAGCTTGTTTTTTTTCCCCACGCCAGTGGGCCATGATCAGGGATGCATGCACTGTCCTGTCACCATTTGAGGAGGCCACGAGGATGGTGAGCAGTGACAGTGCAGGCTTCAGTGACACTGTCCCCCTTGTCCACCTGTTGGAGCACACGCTGTGTGGAATAATGGACAGGGCACTTGAGGCAGAACAGAGGCAGGAAGAGGAGGACTTCCTTAGCTCTCAAGGCCCCCTTTATCCAGACAGTGTTCCTGCATGCCCGCTGATCACACAGGAAGAGGAGGAGGAGGAAGGGGAGGATTGTGTCAGCATGGAGGTGGAGCCTGGCACTCAGCATCAGCAGCAGTCTTTAAGGGATCATTTACAGTCCAAAGAAACCCATGAACTTGTACGTGGCTGGGAGGAGGTGGTTGCAGATCATGTCATCCTTAGTGACCCAGAGGACTTTGGACTGAATGCCTTAGCAAACCTACGCTGCATGGCCTCCCTGATCCTGCAAAGCCTGCGTAAGGATACTTGTATTCGTGGTATCAAGGAGAGAGATCAATACTGGCTGGCAACCCTCCTTGATCCACGTTACAAGGGTAAGGTCCTTATCTTGCCGTCACAGAGGGAGCAGAGGATGAAATGAAATCTTCGGGAGGCCTTGCAGAAAGGTCTGTGCAACGCGTTCCCAGAGATTGGGAGGTTACAAACTCCTGTTCCTGGACAACGTGTTGCTGAGGATTCGGTCAGTCAAAGAAGGAGCGGTGGAGAAGGTGGCCGTCTGACCGATGCGTTCAGACAATTTTTTAGTCCGCAGCCCCAAGGTATGATCGGTTCCAGCAACCATCGCCAGCGTCAGTTTTACATGGTGCAGGAATACCTAGGGGTAAGATCTGACTTGGACACCTTTCCCACCGAAAATCCTCTGGGTTACTGGATCTTGAGGATGGATCACTGGCCAGAGCTTGCACAGTATGCAATTGAGCTACTGGCCTGTCCTGCATCCAGCGTTCTTTCGGAACACACATTCAGTGCTGCTGGAGGCTTTGTAACCGATCACAGGGTGCGTCTGTCCACCGACTCGGTCGATCGACTGACCTTCATAAAAATGAATCAGTCTTGGATCACCACCAGCTACTAAGCACCTGATGCTGATGTAACCAAATAATTTTTTTTGAAATGTCAGATCCCTTCAAGACTGCCTATGTTGATGCTGAGTGACTATTCTGTTTTGCTGAGTGACTATCCTCTTCCTCCTCAATGATCACGCTGATAGCTTGTAAGAATATTTTTGGTTCTGGGCGCCGCCACCAGTGGCTAAGGCCCAATTTTTCAGCCCCTGTTTACAATTTTTGATGCAATACTTTGCAGCAGGGCTCGTTCCTGCGCTCCGACTAGAGTATATGTGAGGGGTTGCAGTGTTGTGGCACCAGCACCAGTGCCTAAGGCCCAATTTTTCTGCCCCTGTTCAACAGGGGCATGTAATTACAATTCTTGATCTAATATTTCACAGCAGGGCCCTGTGAGGGTTTACAGTGTTGTGGCCACAACAACACCTAAGGCCCATATTTCTGCTGAGTATATAGGGCAGGCCCCTACTTTCAAACATCCAACTTACAAACAACTCCTACTTGCAAATGGAAGGAGACAACAGGAAGTGAGATGAAATCTACCCCTAGAAAGGGAAATTCTCTCCTGTAAGAGTTAATATGGGAAAAACATTTCTCCTTTCCACTGATGCTTTATCACCAACCCTTGTTTCACTAAAAACCCCAAATTGTCAAAATCCAATTGTCATTGGGACAGAAAGTGAGGTGAAATCTTCTGAAGAGGAGCACAGACAGCAAAACAAATGTCACAGGGGTGATAACCCTTCCCTATGTTTTCTAAAAAGCTTAAAAATAGATTTTTTGGCTGGAGCTACACTTTAAAAATGTACCAGTTCAAAATTACAAACAGATTCTACTTAACAACAAACCTACAGTCCCTGTCTTGTTTGCACCGCCTGTATACTGCTGTTCAGAGTATATAGGGCCTGGTGGCCCCACACCTTTCCTTTTTTAAATTTGGGTGCGGGGTTCCCCTTAATATCCATACAAGACCCAAAGGGTCTGGTAATGGACTGGGGGGTACCCATGCCGTTTGTCTCACTGATTTTCATCCATATTGCCAGGACCCGACATTACATTAAAGCCACAAGCAGTTTTATATGACTTTTATTACTTTAAAAAGGTCATTTTGTGCAGGGACTGTTCTAAACACGGGAAACACGCGCCACTTTACAGGCATACTATAGACACCCCCAGGTACGATATTTAAAGGAATATTTCACTTTTTTTCACTTTAAGCATCATTAAAATCACTGCTCCCGAAAAAACGGCAGTTTTTAAAAGTTTTTTTGCATTGATACATGTCCCCTGGGGCAGGACCCGGGTCCCCAAACCCTTTTTAGGACAATACCATGCAAATTAGCTTTCAATGGGGTTCTAACATTCGTGCAAATTTTCGGTCCATTTGCAGGTTCTGGTACAAACTGAACCGGGGGGTGTTCCGCTCATCCCTAGTGGCGATGTGTTGCATCAGAATCCTCACAAATTCGCTGTATTGTAATTCTCCGTCTTGGTTTTCATCCAAAGATTCAAAAGTCTTTATAACAAAATCCAGATCCTGATCCTAAGAAGCAGGAGTGTAACTAGAAATAGCAGGGCCCCAAAATGTGGTTTGGGGGCCCCCCTGCAAACAGCCCCCCCCCACAGCTGTCCTAGTGTCATTGCAGCGTGACCTGTGCCACATATAGCGTGACCTGTGCACAATGCAGCGTGACCTGTGCCCAATGCAGCGTGACCTGTGCACAATGAAGCGTGACCTGTGCCCAATGCAGTGTGACCTGTGCCCAGTGCAGTGTGACCTGTGCCCAATGCAGCGTGACCTGTGCCCAATGCAGCGTGACCTGTGCCCAATGCAGCATGACCTGTGCCCAATGCAGCGTGACCTGTGCCCCATACAGCGTGACTTGTGCCCAATGCAGCGTGACCTGTGCCCAATGCAGTGTGACCTGTGCCCCATACAGCATGATCTGTGCCCCATACAGCATGACCTGTGCCCCATACAGCATGACCTGTGCCCAGTGCAGCGTGACCTGTGCCCAATGCAGCGTGACCTGTGCCCAATGCAGCGTGACCTGTGCCCAATGCAGCGTGACCTGTGCCCAGTGCAGCGTGACCTGTGCCCCATACAGTGTGACCTGTGCCCCATACAGCGTGACCTGTGCCCCATACAGCGTGACCTGTGCCCCATACAGCGTGACCTGTGCCCAATACAGCATGACCTGTGCCCAATGAGAGCGTGACCTGTGCCCAATGCAGCGTGACCTGTGCCCAATGCAGCGTGACCTGTGCCTAATGCAGCATGACCTGTGCCCAATGCAGCGTGACCTGTGCCCAGTGCAGCGTGACCTGTGCCCCATACAGTGTGACCTGTGCCCCATACAGCGTGACCTGTGCCCCATACAGCGTGACCTGTGCCCCATACAGCGTGACCTGTGCCCAATACAGCATGACCTGTGCCCAATGAGAGCGTGACCTGTGCCCAATGAGAGCGTGACCTGTGCCCAATGCAGCGTGACCTGTGCCTAATGCAGCATGACCTGTGCCCAATACAGCATGACCTGTGCCCCATGCAGCGTGAACTGTGCCCCATACAGCGTGACCTGTGCCCAATACAGCGTGACCTGTGCCCAATACAGCATGACCTGTGCCCAATGCAGCGTGACCTGTGCCCAATGCAGCGTGACCTGTGCCCAATGCAGTGTGACCTGTGCCCAATGCAGCGTGACCTGTGCCTAATACAGCATGACCTGTGCCCCATACAGCATGACCTGTGCCCCATACAGGGTGACCTGTGCCCAATGCAGCGTGACCTGTGCCCAATGCAGTGTGACCTGTGCCCCATACAGCATGATCTGTGCCCCATACAGCATGACCTGTGCCCCATACAGCATGACCTGTGCCCAGTGCAGCGTGACCTGTGCCCAATGCAGCGTGACCTGTGCCCAATGCAGCGTGACCTGTGCCCAATGCAGCGTGACCTGTGCCCAGTGCAGCGTGACCTGTGCCCCATACAGTGTGACCTGTGCCCCATACAGCGTGACCTGTGCCCCATACAGCGTGACCTGTGCCCCATACAGCGTGACCTGTGCCCAATACAGCATGACCTGTGCCCAATGAGAGCGTGACCTGTGCCCAATGCAGCGTGACCTGTGCCCAATGCAGCGTGACCTGTGCCTAATGCAGCATGACCTGTGGCCAATGCAGCGTGACCTGTGCCCAGTGCAGCGTGACCTGTGCCCCATACAGTGTGACCTGTGCCCCATACAGCGTGACCTGTGCCCCATACAGCGTGACCTGTGCCCCATACAGCGTGACCTGTGCCCCATACAGCGTGACCTGTGCCCAATACAGCGTGACCTGTGCCCAATGAGAGCGTGACCTGTGCCCAATGAGAGCGTGACCTGTGCCCAATGCAGCGTGACCTGTGCCTAATGCAGCATGACCTGTGCCCAATACAGCATGACCTGTGCCCCATGCAGCGTGAACTGTGCCCCATACAGCGTGACCTGTGCCCAATACAGCGTGACCTGTGCCCAATACAGCATGACCTGTGCCCAATGCAGCGTGACCTGTGCCCAATGCAGCGTGACCTGTGCCCAATGCAGTGTGACCTGTGCCCAATGCAGCGTGACCTGTGCCTAATACAGCATGACCTGTGCCCCATACAGCATGACCTGTGCCCCATACAGGGTGACCTGTGCCCAATGCAGCGTGACCTGTGCCCCATACAGCGTGACCTGTGCCCAATGCAGCGTGACCTGTGCCCAATGCAGCGTGACCTGTGCCCCATACAGCGTGACCTGTGCCCCATACAGCTTGACCTGTGCCCCATACAGCGTGACCTGTGCCCAATGCAGCATGACCTGTGCCCAATGCAGCGTGACCTGTGCCCAATGCAGCGTGACCTGTGCCCAATACAGCATGACCTGTGCCCCATACAGCATGACCTGTGCCCCATACAGCGTGACCTGTGCCCAATGCAGCGTGACCTGTGCCTCATACAGGGTGACCTGTGCCCAATGCAGCGTGACCTGTGCACCATACAGCGTGACCTGTGCCCAACGCAGCGTGACCTGTGCCCAACGCAGCGTGACCTGTGCCCCATACAGCATGACCTGTGCCCCATACAGCATGACCTGTGCCCCATACAGTGTGACCTGTGCCCAATGCAGTGTGACCCGTGCCCCATACAGCGTGACCTGTGCCCCATACAACATGACCTGTGCCCCATGCAGCGTGACCTGTGCCCCATGCAGCGTGACCTGTGCCCCATATAGCATGACCTGTGCCCAATGCAGCATGACCTGTGCCCAATACAGCATTGCCTGTGCCGAATACAGCCTGGTCTGCCTGTGCCCCATACAGCCTCACCTGTGCAGAGGAAGAGGCAAGCCACCCAGATCAGCAGAGAGCTGAATTGCCAGATGTAATAGCTTTCATTTGAATTTCCCGTCTTCCTGGGGCTCATTGTCACATAGCCCCACCTCTTGGACTGACGCCTTTGATGACGTCACACGTCCCGCATTGGATTGGCGTTCTGTCTATCAAAGGCGCCGGGCCAAGAGGTGGAGCTATGTGACGTGAGCCCCGGGAACACTGGAAGTTCTAATGAAAGCTATTGCATCGGGCAATTCAGCTCTCTGCTGATCCGGGTGGCTTGCCTCTTCCTCTGCACAGTAGGGATGAGCCGAACACCCCCCTGTTCGGTTCGCACCAGAACATGCGAACAGGAAAAAAGTTCGTTCGAACATGCGAACACCGTTAAAGTCTATGGGACACGAACATGAATAATCAAAAGTGCTAATTTTCAAGGCTTATATGCAAGTTATTGTCATAAAAAGTGTTTGGGGACCTGGGTCCTGCCCCAGGGGACATGGATCAATGCAAAAAAAAGTTTTAAAAACGGCCGTTTTTTCAGGAGCAGTGATTTTAATAATGCTTAAAGTCAAACAATAAAAGTGTAATATCCCTTTAAATTTCGTACCTGGGGGGTGTCTATAGTGTGCCTGTAAAGGGGCGCATGTTTCCTGTGTTTAGAACAGTCTGACAGCAAAATGACATTTTGAAGGAAAAAACTCATTTAAAACTACCCGCGGCTATTGCATTGCCGACAATACACATAGAAGTTCATTGATAAAAACGGCATGGGAATTCCCCAAAGGGGAACCCCGAACCAAAATTAAAAAAAAAAAATGACGTGGGGGTCCCCCTAAATTCCATACCAGGCCCTTCAGGTCTGGTATGGATATTAAGGGGAACCCCGGCCAAAATTAAAAAAAAAAAATGACGTGGGGTTCCCCCTAAATTCCATACCAGACCCTTCAGGTCTGGTATGGATTTTAAGGGGAACCCCGCGCCAAAAAAAAAAAAAAAAACGGCGTGGGGTCCCCCCAAAAATCCATACCAGACCCTTATCCGAGCACGCAACCTGGCAGGCCGCAGGAAAAGAGGGGGGGACTAGAGTGCGGCCCCCCTCCCTCCTGAACCGTACCAGGCCACATGCCCTCAACATTGGGAGGGTGCTTTGGGGTAGCCCCCCAAAACACTTTGTCCCCATGTTGATGAGGACAAGGGCCTCATCCCCACAACCCTGGCCGGTGGTTGTGGGGGTCTGCGGGCGGGGGGCTTATCGGAATCTGGAAGCCCCCTTTAACAAGGTGACCCCCAGATCCCGGCCCCCCCCTGTGTGAAATGGTAAGGGGGTACATAAGTACCCCTACCATTTCACGAAAAAAGTGTCAAAAATGTTAAAAATGACAAGAGACAGTTTTTGACAATTCCTTTATTTAAATGCTTCTTCTTTCTTCTATCTTCCTTCATCTTCTGGTTCTTCTGGCTCTTCTGGTTCTTCTGGTTCTTCCTCCGGCGTTCTCGTCCAGCATCTCCTCCGCGGCGTCTTCTGTCTTCTTCTCCTCGGGCCGCTCCGCACCCATGGCATGGGGGGGAGGCTCCCGCTCTTCTCTTCTTCTTTTCTTCTTTTCTTCTTTTCTTCTCTTCTTCTCTTCTTCTCTTCTTCTTCATTTTCTTCTCCGGGCCGCTCCGCAATCCATGCTGGCATGGAGGGAGGCTCCCGCTGTGTGACGGCGCTCCTCGTCTGACAGTTCTTAAATAACGGGGGGGGCGGGGCCACCCGGTGACCCCGCCCCCCTCTGACGCACGGTGACTTGACGGGACTTCCCTGTGACGTCACGGGGAATGCCACAGGGAAGTCCCGTCAAGTCACCGTGCGTCAGAGGGGGGCGGGGTCACCGGGTGGCCCCGCCCCCCCCGTTATTTAAGAACTGTCAGGCGAGGAGCGCCGTCACACAGCGGGAGCCTCCCTCCATGCCAGCATGGATTGCGGAGCGGCCCGGAGAAGAAAATGAAGAAGAGAAGAAGAGAAGAAGAGAAGAAGAGAAGAAGAGAAGAAGAGAAGAGCGGGAGCCTCCCCCCCATGCCATGAGGAGAAGAAGACAGAAGACGCCGCGGAGGAGATGCTGGACGAGAACGCCGGAGGAAGAACCAGAAGAACCAGAAGAGCCAGAAGAACCAGAAGATGAAGCAAGATAGAAGAAAGAAGAAGCATTTAAATAAAGGAATTGTCAAAAACTGTCTCTTGTCATTTTTAACATTTTTGACACTTTTTTCGTGAAATGGTAGGGGTACTTATGTACCCCCTTACCATTTCACACAGGGGGGGGGCCGGGATCTGGGGGTCACCTTGTTAAAGGGGGCTTCCAGATTCCGATAAGCCCCCCGCCCGCAGACCCCCACAACCACCGGCCAGGGTTGTGGGGATGAGGCCCTTGTCCTCATCAACATGGGGACAAGGTGTTTTGGGGGGCTACCCCAAAGCACCCTCCCAATGTTGAGGGCATGTGGCCTGGTACGGTTCAGGAGGGAGGGGGGGCCGCACTCTTGTCCCCCCCTCTTTTCCTGCGGCCTGCCAGGTTGCGTGCTCGGATAAGGGTCTGGTATGGATTTTTGGGGGGACCCCACGCCGTTTTTTTTTTTTTTTTTTGGCGCGGGGTTCCCCTTAAAATCCATACCAGACCTGAAGGGTCTGGTATGGAATTTAGGGGGAACCCCACGTCATTTTTTTTTTTTTAATTTTGGCCGGGGTTCCCCTTAATATCCATACCAGACCTGAAGGGCCTGGTATGGAATTTAGGGGGACCCCCACGTCATTTTTTTTTTTAATTTTGGTTCGGGGTTCCCCTTTGGGGAATTCCCATGCCGTTTTTATCAATGAACTTCTATGTGTATTGTCGGCAATGCAATAGCCGCGGGTAGTTTTAAATGAGTTTTTTCCTTCAAAATGTCATTTTGCTGTCAGATTGTTCTAAACACAGGAAACATGCGCCCCTTTACAGGCACACTATAGACACCCCCCAGGTACGAAATTTAAAGGGATATTACACTTTTATTGATTGACTTTAAGTATTATTAAAATCACTGCTCCTGAAAAAACGGCCGTTTTTAAAACTTTTTTTTGCATTGATCCATGTCCCCTGGGGCAGGACCCAGGTCCCCAAACACTTTTTATGACAATAACTTGCATATTAGCCTTTAAAATTAGCACTTTTGATTTCTCCCATAGACTTTTAAAGGGTGTTCCGCGGCATTCGAATTTGCCGCGAACACCCCAAATTGTTCGCTGTTCGGTGAACTTGCGAACAGCCAATGTTCGAGTCGAACATGAGTTCGACTCGAACTCGAAGCTCATCCCTACTGCACAGGTGAGGCTGTATGGGGCACAGGCAGACCAGGCTGTATTGGGCACAGGCAATGCTGTATTGGGCACAGATCACAGCCTGCCTCTTCCTCTCATCTCTCTTCCCCTGGCTGGGAGACTGTGCTGGCGGTGCTCTCATCCTCACCGGGCCCCACTTGGCTGCGGGCCCCATAGCGCCCGCATGGGTCACTATGGTGGTAGTTACGCCCCTGCTGAGAAGACACAAAGTATCATTCCTCCATTATACTGAATACACAACGTTACATTGCACCCTTTTCATCCACCGAGCCTGGGAACTGCAAAATAGAAAGGGGGCTTCTCTGCTGAATAGTTCTCCTGGGGCCCCAGAACAATGACACCCTGATACTTGGGGGTCCCAGAACAATGACACCCTGACATTTTGGGGCCCCAGAACAATGACACCCTGACATTTTGGGGTCCCAGAACAATGACACCCTGACACTTGGGGGTCCCAGAACAATGACACCCTGACACTTGGGGGTCCCAGAACAATGACGCCCTGACACTTGGGGGCCCCAGAACAATGACACCCTGACATTTTGGGGTCCCAGAACAATGACACCCTGACACTTGGGGGTCCCAGAACAATGAAACTTGGGGGTCTATATTATAATGTAAATGGTTTTTCTTGCTTTGAGAGTATTCAGCTTCAGATATTCCTTCAGCGCATTTGCTTTTATAGCTTTCGTATTTCCTTCCTTGTTTAAGATCTTATTAAATTCTTCCACCAAACTCTGTATACTCCTCTCCGGAAACAGGACCTGTACAAACATATGAGGAGGTTCCATCATCTGATCTCCAACCTCCCCATCCACTAATATTATTATTATACATTTATATAGCACTGACATATACCGCAGTGCTGTAAAGAGATCACTGAGCCAATCACATCAGTCTCTTTACCAGAGGAGCTTACACTCTAATGTCCCCTCCCCCACAGTCACAGTTTTCTATGCCTCCTATTATAACAATTGTATTATTGTCCTCAGCAATGAGGAAAGGTAGGTACTCCCTCTAGTAACGGGGAGAGGTAGGTACTCCCCCTGGTAATCAGGAAAGGTAGGTACTCCTGGTAACGAGGAGAGGTAGGTACTCCCCTTGTATAACGAGGAAAGGTAGGTACTCACCTTGGTAATGCAGAGAGTTAGGTACTCCCCCTGGTAACGAGGAGAGGTAGGTACTCATCCTTGTAATGAGGAAAGGTAGGTGCTCATCCTTGTAATGAGGAAAGGTAGGTACTCATCCTGGTAGTGAGGAAAGATGAGCACAACTTTTTTTTTTCAGGGTATGTAAACCTATGAGCACAACTGTGTGTGTGTATATATATTTTATATATAAAAGGGAATATTGTATTATATATGATAAAATAATATATAATAATCTGTATAGAAAGAAAAATTATATATAAAGGGGTTATAACATAAATAATAATCTGTATAATAATATATACAATATATAGGGGCCACAAAAGGGGTGTCCGTGACTTCAAGGCACATTCCATTTAAAGGGAGACCTCACTGACTGTGTCGGGGTTCAAGGTTTGCCCACTGAGGGGCTCACACTTCCAAACTGCTCTGATAATCCCCTAGTTTCCCCCCCTTTTCTAAACCTTCCATCTTTTGAAGGGCTCCCCGAGTCTGGGAAAATCCAGTGTTCCTGGATCCTAGCTTCGCCCACTGGATGATGTCACCAGAGCCTGCACCCTGAACCAAAAAGCACTATAACAGTCCTGCTGAATTCACTGGTGTAGTGGATTTTATAAATGCACTGGATGGGTCCTTTCTGACTAGAGCATAGGTGCAGAACTTGCTGGAAAACCTTCATCCGGCAATTGGTTTTCCTCAGCTGCCAATGGGAATGAAGGAGTGCCACGAGGTATGGATGGGGGCGTATAGTCATGGTATGATCCATTGTTCCCCCCCACTGGTTGGAGGTTGTCACATTAATTAATGATGTAATGAGGATAGGGGGGAGGGGCACCTAAAACTTTCAGCATTGAAATGCGCCCCCTAGAGCGTGGTGCCTGAGGTTTCATCATGGGTCAGGTGCGTCGCGTCTACGCCAAAGGCAGTGCCACCAACATTGACAGCAGCGGTGTTCCAAGTGGTCGCTTCACTTAGGCTTGGTCCGCCCCATTGCGGCGTGGGAACGTGCGCTTTACCACAATGCAGTGCCAAGAACATGTTGCATGTCGAAATGCCACAGCACCATTCACATCTGTGCATTACTGGTACATGTGCGCAAAGTGTGAATGCGCAAAAAAAAGTTAAAGAATTGTTTATGGCACCCTAAAAGCGGGCAGCAGACGTGTGTTTTTTGTGTGCAACAAAATGCGTATCGAACTCGCCAAAAATGTGCGGTAAAACTAGTGCGGAGCTTGACACCTAAAAAGGTGCGGGGGTTGGATAGGAAGGAAGGAGCGCCCGGTGTCTACAGAAATGCAACTGCCATAGTATGGTTCATAGGTGTTTAATATCAGTGGTAACATGAACATCAAGCCAACGCGTTTCGGGGGAAAGGACTCCTCCTTCTTCAGGGCTGCATACTAGTGGATGGGAGTGATTCCCAGGATGGGTACATTAGTCAGAAGATTTTAGAAAGCCGGGGGTGCCGGCTATAGGTGCAGGGACAGCAATGAAAAGGGGCGGGGGCATTTTTGGCTCGTTTGTTGCATGCAGGGCGGGTCATTCAAGTGAACTGGCTGCCCTATGTGCTCTGGCGGGATGGTGGAAACCTGTGGAGTGCCCCTTTTACCATAAACAGACAAGGAATGTGAGAGAGGTGACGGCCACCACGTGAGATTTTGGGGTATTCGAGTTTTTTCTGCAGCCAAACACCTAGAAGAGTGGCATCCCAGCCATATGCCCAGACCACAGGACCGTACCACATTGTGGCCACTAGGTGGGGCTGAGTATCATAGAGAATAAGTATTCTCATCAGCTCCATCCAGTGTGAATGGGAGGATATCTGCATTATGGCCACTAGATGGCGCTGAATATAATAGGGAACAAGTATGCTCATCAGCACCATCTATTCTGCATGGGGGAATACCACATTATGGCCACTAGATGGCGCTGAGTATCATAAAGAATAAGTATGCTCATCAGTAGGGATGAACCGAACAACACCCTGTTCGGTTCGCACCAGAACTTGCGAACAGGCAATACATTCGTTCGAACACGCGAACACCGTTAAAGTCTATGGGAAACGAACATGAATAACCAAAAGTGCTCATTTTAAAGGCTTATATGCAAGTTATTGTCATAAAATGTGTTTGGGGACCTGGGTCCTGCCCCAGGGGACATGGATCAATGCAAAAAGAAGTTTTAAAAACGGACTTTTTTTGAGAGCAGTGATTTTAATAATACTTAAAGTGAAACAATAAAAGTGTAATATTCCTTTAAATTTCGTACCTGGGGGTGTCTATAGTATGCCTGTAAAGGGGCGCATGTTTCCCGTGTTTAGAACAGTCTGACTGCAAAATGACATTTCAAAGAAAAAAAGTCATTTAAAACTACTATCGCTAGTGCCGGCTATAATGAATTGTCGGTCCAGCAATACACATAAAAACAGCATGGAATTTCCCCACAGGGGAACCCCGAACCAGAATTAAAAAAGAAAATGGCGTGGGGTCCCCCTCAAAATCCATACCAGACCCTTATCCGAGCACACAACCTGGCAGGCCGCAGGAAAAGAGGGGGGATGAGAGAGCGCCCCCCCCTCCTGAACCATACCAGGCCACGTGCCCTCAACATTGGGAGGGTGCTTTGGGGTAGCCCCCCAAAACAACTTGTCCCCATGTTGTCCCCGGGCAAGGGTTGTGGGGGTCTGCGGGCAGGGGGGACCCCCAGATCCCGGCCCTCCTGTGTGAATTGGTAATGGGGTATAAATGTACTCCTACCATATCACAAAAAAGTGTCAAAAGGGTTAAAAAACACAAGAGACGGTTTTTGACAAGTCCTTTATTAATTTCTTCTTCTTTCCACTTCTTCCATCTTCTTTCTTCTGGTCTTCCTTCAGTGTTCTTCTTCTTCCTCCATCTTCTCTATCATCTTCTCTATCTTCTTCTTCCTCCACTCTTCTCGTCCTGCATCTTTCCCTGGCTCCTTCTCTGCTCTGTTCGCACGATCCGCCTCAGTTGGAGTCTTCCACCGTGTGACGCTTTGGTTCTTCTGACACTTCTTATATAATGGAGGGCAGGGCCACCCAGTGGCCCTGCCCTCCTCTGACGCACGGGGACTTCACGGGGACTTCCCTCTGGCTTTCCCCGTTTTGTCAGAGGGGGCGGGGGGTCACGTTTACCTAACTGGGTGATCCCGCCCCCTCTGACAACACGGGGAAAGTCACTGGCAAGGGTTGTGGGGATGAGGCCCTTCTCCCCATCAACATGGGGACAAGGTGCTTTGGGGGGGCTACCCCAAAGCACCCTCCCAATGTTGAGGGCATGTGACCTGGTACGGTTCAAGAGGGGGGCACTCTCTCCCCCCCTCTTTTCCTGCGGCCTGCCAGGTTGCATGCTCGGATAAGGGTCTGGTATGGATTTTGAGGGGGACCTGTGGGGAATTCCCATGCTGTTTTTATCAATGAACTTTTATGTGTATTGCTGGACCGACAATTCATTATAGCCGGCGCTAGCGATAGTAGTTTTACATGACTTTTTTTCCTTTAGAAATGCCATTTTGCTGCCAGACTGTTCTAAACACGGGAAACATGCGCCCCTTTACAGGCATACTATAGACACCCCCCCAGGTACGAAATTTAAAGGAATATTACACTTTTATTGTACTTTAAGCATTATTAAAATCACTGCTCCTGAAAAAACTGATGTTTTTAAAACTTTTTTTGCATTGATACATGTCCCCTGGGGCAGGACCCAGGTCCCCAAACACTTTTTATGACAATAACTTGCATATTAACCCTTAAAATTAGCACTTTTGATTTCTCCCATAGACTTTTAAAGGGTGTTCTGCGGCTTTCGAATTTGCTGCAAACACCCCAAATTGTTCGCTATTCGACAAACGGGCGAACAGCCAATGTTCGAGTCGAACTCATGTTCGACCCAAACATAAAGCCCATCCCTACTCATCAGCGCCATCTAATGTGAATTGGAGGAATACCGCATTATGGCCATTAGATGGCACTGAGTATCATAGGGAACAAGTATGCTCATCAGCACCATCTATTCTGAATGGGGGGAATACCACATTATGGCCACTAGATGGCACTGAGTATCTTAAGGAATAAAGTACACTCCTCAGCTCCATCTTGTGGTCATAATGATGTACTTTCCCCATCCACACTTTTTTTGGCACAGTTAGCCGAATTCAAGTTTAAAATAAGTCCAGACATAATTGTTTTTAAATGGGGAGCAAATGTATTAATTTATTATATAGCTGACCCCCCCCCCCACCCACCTTTGAACTGCACAATGAAGAACTATTTTGAGGTTCTGATCTCTGAATATGAAGAACAAATAACTTTCTCAGTGAAAAGCCTCAGAAAGAAGCTGCCATGATATAATTGCATGTTAGGTTGGGGGGGCAGCAACGTCCTCTGAGAGCAATTATACAGCATTATGTGGTCTGCAATCACTTCCATCTAAAGCTTCTCCCATTGATGATGACAGAAATCGGTCTGTTAGAATATTACAGATCCTCGGCTTTCATGGTCGCCCTTCTCTGGTTTACTAGATGTCATCAATATCCATATTCTGTGTCAGCATTGGATTGGATGACAGCCAGAGAACCGGCAACTTCTGGTTCACTTTAATGCTCCGAGGCTCCAATGCTGATGACGTGTCCCCACCCACCGACGCGTTTTACTCATTATGAGGCAAGTGAGCTGAGCATGGATATGAAACTTCATACGTAACGTTGGCACCAAACTGGCGTCAGATTCTGCGGACGGAGAGATTGTTTTAATTGCTCAAATTTATTATAATTATTATAGAAAAAAATCGGACAAAACTCCACCCTATAGCTCAATGAATGGAAGGATAATGGGCCGACTCAGAGAGAGAGACTCTGAGGCCATCTAGTGGTCAGTATGCAGAAGGCAGAAACCCTGTGTGGGGGAATATACAGTATATACCTCTCATTATATAGAGGAATCAACTATATTATATATACAGTATATACCTCTCATTATATAGAGGAATCAAATATATTATATATACAGTATATACCTCTCATTATATATAGGAATTAACTGCGGTATATGTCAGAGCTATATAAATGTATAATAATAATAGTGTGTGACTGTGGGGGAGGGGATATTAGAGTGTAAGCTCCTCTGGTACAGAGAATAATGTGATTGGCTCAGTGATCTCTGTACAGCACGGCGCTATATGTCAGAGCTATATACATACATATACATATTTGTATATATATATATATATATATATATATATATATATATATTTGAACAGCACATAGCTCGGTTGTAGTTTTGTACCAATGTAAGGTTATATATAAAGTAGAACAGCAGAGGGCGATGTTGTAGCATTGAATTACTGTAAGGTTATATATTAAAAGAGCCAAATACTGTCCATGATCATTTCTTTTTATTTGCAGTTACATTTTCAGGACACCCCTTTATCTTCTCAGTCCAAGCTGTACACTAGAACAGCAGAGGGCGCTTTTGTAACTTTGTACCAATGTAAGGTTCTATATAAAGTAGAACAGCAGAGGGCGATGTTGCTGCATTGAATAGTTTTTGGGTTTATATAATACAGCTGAGAACTTATGTGACAAACAGAGGGTACAACTCTTGCTGCAGCCATTACAGCTCCCAGTACCTGAAACATGTTAGGATTAGGAAGCCATGTAAAGTGCTGTAATAAGATTGGCTCATAGAGCAGAGCCCTCCCACTGTCATCCTGATTTCTGGTTCTCAGAATATGGAACAATACTAAATTATAATTTCTTTTGTCTGCAGAGATCCATTTATGGTTCTTGTTTCTGATTGGTTTCTGTGAGTTGATGGCTATTTCCACTCTTTTATATGAAGTCAGAGAAATAAACCAATAAAATCATTCGTAGGAAGCTGACCAGACGTAATGAGCTAAACAATATTTTTAGCACAAATACTGCAGACGAGACGAACATCATTTTCAAAAATTGTTACATTTATTGAAAGATTGCACAATCGTTGAACTCAGTAAATATTGCCCCTCCCCCTCCACCCAGGATGCTACTTTGATGGCATTGTGGTAAATGCCTTACCAAGCGGATTTACTTGGCGATGGCATTGGCCATGAAGCCCAATAAATGCATGAATTCCTCGAAAGTCACCTTCTTATCGTTGTTATCATCCATATTACTGAAGATTTCCTTCAGTTCATCATTCTTCACACGTCCCTGTAAGACAGAATTAGGGCACATTTTCATTTTAAATTTATTTTCTTTTTAATGATATTTTCCCACAGTAGTTTGTGTCTCTGCCCCTCCCACAATGGGGAGATTTCCTGCAGTAGATTGTGTCTCTGCCCCTCCCACAATGGGGAGATTTCCTGCAGTAGTTTGTGTCTCTGCCCCTCCCACAATGGTGAGATTTCCTGCAGTAGATTGTGTCTCTGCCCCTCCCACAATGGTGAGATTCCCTGCAGTAGTTTGTGTCTCTGCCCCTCCCACAATGGGGAGATTTCCCTGCAGTATTTTGTGTCTCTGCCCCTCCCACAATGGTGAGATTTCCTGCAGTAGTTTGTGTCTCTGCCCCTCCCACAATGGTGAGATTTCCTGCAGTAGTTTGTGTCTCTGCCCCTCCCACAATGGGCGGGATTTCCCTGCAGTAGTTTGTGTCTCTGCCCCTCCCACAATGGGCGGGATTTCCCTGCAGTAGTTTGTGTCTCTGCCCCTCTCACAATGGGGAGATTTCCTGCAGTAGTTTGTGTCTCTGCCCCTCCCACAATGGGGAGATTTCCCTGCAGTAGTTTGTGTCTCTGCCCCTCTCACAATGGGGAGATTTCCTGCAGTAGTTTGTGTCTCTGCCCCTCCCACAATGGGCGGGATTTCCCTGCAGTAGTTTGTGTCTCTGCCCCTCCCACAATGGGGAGATTTCCCTGCAGTAGTTTGTGTCTCTGCCCCTCCCACAATGGGGAGATTTCCCTGCAGTAGTTTGTGTCTCTGCCCCTCCCACAATGGGGAGGTTTTTTGCTCAGTGACACTCCCACAGCTTTCAGTGAACGTCTAATCTTGTAATCACGTGAGACAAATGTAAGGATGTGATTGGCTGCCCTCTGTGGTGTCCCCACCAATAGGTGTCACTTACAAAGAATGTGGGGAATTCGGCTCTGACCATGTCATACATCTTGTCGGTGCTAATCGTGTTCTGGTCTCCGCTACTCTTAGAGGCGTAACTGTGAAATTTCTTCACAATCAGGGCCAGGATATCGTCCAACATCAGGTTATCATCCTGGAAAGAGAAGAAAATGAGCGATCCCAACGAGATCCACCGAGATCACCAACCCCTCCCACAGTGAGGCCGGGGGAGAGAGACAGAGGGTGGGGTTACTGGGAGAGGGAGGGGTTACTGGGAGAGGGCGGGGTCACTGAAAGAGAGTGGGGTTACGGGGAGAGGGTGGGGTTATGGGGAGAGGGCGAGGTTACTGGGAGAGGGCATGATTACTGGAAGATAGGGTGCCCACATGTCCCGGATTGCCTGGGACAATCCGGCAATTAGCAGGTCTGTTCCGGGTCCTGGGCACCCTCATTCCGGGACAATACAGTGTCCCGGAATTGCCCTGGGACGATCTGTCACTGTCTCAGCCTGTGGTGGACCCCTTGCTGGCAGAGACCCTATTAACTTGATTCATCACCCGCTGGCTCAGTGAGCGAATAGTGCCGCTAAAACTTCAGTAAAGCGGTGCTAAAAATAGTGCCGCTTTACCGCTGACGCCCGGGCGTCGGCAGTGTGAAAGGGGTCTTATCCTCAGCCTTTCATGTTCTGCCACTTTTTCACCTACTAGTCCTCTGTATTCCAAGCAATCCTCTCAGCAGTGGCCCATCTCTTATCTGCAATGATCACAGCCTCAGAATCTTGCCAGCATTCCATTCTTTGCTCCTTCAACCTGCCAGGATTTTTTTTTCTCCACTGCAACGGTGTAACTACAGGGGTCGCCATTGCAACCCAGCCTCATACTCCAGCTTCCCTCTAAACCTGTATAGGAGGGGTGACATATAGAAGAACTGATGCCCTCCATGTTCTTCTCACAGCCACTGAATGCCTGCAGGTGGTAAAGGAGGAAAAGCGGGCATACAGTGGCTGCAAGAAGAACATGGAGGGCATCAGTTCTTCTATATGTTGCCCCTCCTATACAGTTTAATTCTGCTGCCCACAGGTCCCTCAACGTTCTCCTGGCCCCTCTGTGATCTTCTCCAGCAACTTCTCTGCTCTCTCCCACCCCCCCTTCTCCAACCCCCTGCTGTCTTCTGGTCCCACCTGTGCTCTTCTTCAGTCCCCCACCCCTGCTGTTCTCCAGACGCCCTTGAGCTGTTCTCCGCCCCCCTGCTGTTCTCCACTCCCCTCCTGTGCTGTTCTCTGATCTGAGGTCTGTTGTAAGCTTATATTATTATATGTATATAGATGGACTGAGGAGGGTGACAGGGACAGTGAACAGGAAAAAGGTAAAAAGGGCCCCTCCCCCCAGCACATTTATAAACCTCCACCTCTCTAATAGCACAAGTGGAAGGGAGGGGGTCAGTACTGTGGGGGGGTCTATACTTAGTGGAGAGGGGGGTACGTACTGAGGGAGGGGGTCTATACTTAGTGGAGAGGGGGGTACATACTGAGGGAGGGGGTCTATACTTAGTGGAGAGGGGGGTACGTACTGAGGGAGGGGTGTCTATACTTAGTGGAGAGGGGGGTACGTACTGAGGGAGGGGGTCTATACTTAGTGGAGAGGGGAGGTACATACTGAGGGAGGGGTGTCTATACTTAGTGGAGAGGGGGGTACGTACTGAGGGAGGGGGGTCTATACTTAGTGGAGAGGGGGGTACGTACTGAGGGAGGGGGGTCTATACTTAGTGGAGAGGGGGGTATGTACTGAGGGAGGGGGGTCTATACTTAGTGGAGAGGGGGGTACATACTGAGGGAGAGTTGTCTATACTTAGTGGAGAGGGGGGTACGTACTGAGGGAGGGGTGTCTATACTTAGTGGAGAGGGGGGTACGTACTGAGGGAGGGGTGTCTATACTTAGTGGAGAGGGGGGTACGTACTGAGGGAGGGGTGTCTATACTTAGTGGAGAGGGGGGTACGTACTGAGGGAGAGTTGTCTATACTTAGTGGAGAGGGGGGTACGTACGGAGGGAGGGGGGTCTATACTTAGTGGAGAGGTGGGTACGTACTGTCTATACTTAGTGGAGAGGGGGTACGTACTGAGGGAGGGGGGTATGTACTGAGGGAGGGGGGTCTATACTTAGTGGAGAGGGGTACGTACTGAGGGAGGGGGGTCTATACTTAGTAGAGAAGGGGGTACGTACTGAGGGAGGGTTGTCTATACTTAGTGGAGAGGGGGGTACGTACTGAGGGAGGGGGGTCTATACTTAGTGGAGAGTGTGACAGACCTAGCCAGAACAGAGGCTGTTGGAGAGGACTGTATGCAAGCCTGTTGCCTTTTGATTATGGGCCCTGGATTTTCAATGGAACAATACTCTTTGTGAGGTGAATGAGAAATCCAGGCTGAACTGTACTAATCGGACTCAGTCGTGTATATATGTATATATTGTATGGGGACTCCTAACTGTAGATTTGTGTCCCTGAAGAGGGAGGGGGGATTCCTCCAGCAGCCCCCTGCTGATAAGACTGATTCATTCTGTTGGGACACATCCTGTGAGGAGATGCTGGTGTCATCAACTCCAACTACCTGTGTTTATGTTAATTGAATGAGCTGATGACATTGTCACCTAGGCTGTATAAAGGATTAGATAATTAGCTCATGTTAATTAAGTTACAGTTGTATTGTTAGAGGAGGTTCCAACGGCATATAAAGTCTTGTAATTGCCGGTGGAACTTGGTAGCAAAAAGCAAGTGTCGCCTTGTTTGTGCTCAGAGAGGTTGGGATATCTGTATACAGACTGGGAGGAAGTGGTATATGACGGAAGCACTCAAGCGGAGTGTGGGACCTTCCGTGACAGAGAGGGGGGTACGTACTGAGGGAGGGGTGTCTATACTTAGTGGAGAGGGGGGTACGTACTGAGGGAGGGGTGTCTATACTTAGTGGAGAGGGGGGTACGTACTGAGGGAGGGGGTCTATACTTAGTGGAGAGGGGGGGTACGTACTGAGGGAGGGGGGTCTATACTTAGTGGAGGGGGGTACAAACTGAGGGAGGGGGTCTATACTTAGTGGAGAGGGGGTACGTACTGAGGGAGGGGGGTCTATACTTAGTGGAGAGGGGGGAACGTAGTGAGGGAGGGGTGTCTATACTTAGTGGAGAGGGGGGTACGTACTGAGGGAGGGGTGTCTATACTTAGTGGAGAGGGGGGTACGTACTGAGGGAGGGGGTCTATACTTAGTGGAGAGGGGGGTACGTACTGAGGGAGGGGGGTCTATACTTAGTGGAGAGGGGGGTATGTACTGAGGGAGGGGGGTCTATGCTTAGTGGAGAGGGGGTACTTACTGAGGGAGGGGGTCTATACTTAGTTGAGAGGGGGTACGTACTGAGGGAGGGGGGTCTATACTTAGTGGAGAGGGGGGTACGTACTGAGGGAGGGTTGTCTATACTTAGTGGAGAGGGGGGTACGTACCAAGGGAGGGGGGTCTATACTTAGTGGAGAAGGGGGTACGTACTGAGGGAGGGGTGTCTATACTAAGTGAAGAGGGGGGTACGTACCGAGGGAGTGGGGTCTATACTTAGTGGAGAGGGGGTACGTACTGAAGGAGGGGGGTCTATACTTAGTGGAGAGGGGGGTACGTACTGAGGGAGGGGGGTCTATACTTAGTGGAGAGGGGGGTACGTACTGAGGGAGGGGGGTCTATACTTAGTGGAGAGGGGGGTACGCACTGAGGGAGGGGGGTCTATACTTAGTGGAGAGGGGGGTATGTACTGAGGGAGGTGTGTCTATACTTAGTGGAGAGGGGGGTACGAACTGAGGGAGGGGGTCTATACTTAGTTGAGAGGGGGGTACGTACTGAGGGAGGGGGTCTATACTTAGTGGAGAGGGAGGTACGTACTGAGGGAGGGGGTCTATACTTAGTGGAGAGGGGGTACGTACTGAGGGAGGGGGGTCTATACTTAGTGGAGAGGGGGGTACGTACTGAGGGAGGGTTGTCTATACTTAGTGGAGAGGGGAGTACGTACCGAGGGAGGGGGGTCTATACTTAGTGGAGAGGGGGGTACGTACTGAGGGAGGGGGGTCTATACTTAGTGGAGAGGGGGGTACGTACTGAGGGAGGGGGTCTATGCTTAGTGGAGAGGGGGGTACGTACTGAGGGAGGGGGTCTATACTTAGTGGAGAGGGGGGTACGTACTGAGGGAGGGGGGTCTATACTTAGTGGAGAGGGGGGTACGTACTGAGGGAGGGGGGTCTATACTTAGTGGAGAGGGGGGTACGTACTGAGGGAGGGGGTCTATACTTAGTGGAGAGGGGGTACGTACTGAGGGAGGGGGGTCTATACTTAGTGGAGAGGGGGGTACGTACTGAGGGAGGGGTGTCTATACTTAGTGGAGAGGGGGGTACGTACTGAGGGACGGGTGTCTATACTTAGTGGAGAGGGGGGTACGTACTGAGGGAGGGGGTCTATACTTAGTGGAGAGGGGGGTACGTACTGAGGGAGGGGGATCTATACTTAGTGGAGAGGGGGGTCCGTACTGAGGGAGGGGGTCTATACTTAGTGGAGAGGTGGATCCGTACTGAGGGAGGGGTTTCTATACTTAGTGGAGAGGGGGGTATGTATTGAGGGAGAGGGTCTATACTTAATGTAATAATAAAAATACATTTCAAGCATGGTGTTGGGATGGGGGTCTATACTTAGTAGGGAGGGGGGTCTATACTTAGTGGAGAGGGGGTACGTACTGAGGGAGGGGGGTCTATAATTAGTGGAGAGGAGGGTCTGTACTGAGGGAGGGGGGTCTATACTTAGTGGAGAGGGGGGTACGTACTGAGGGAGGGGTGTCTATACTTAGTGGAGAGGGGGTACGTACTGAGGGAGGGGGGTCTATACTTAGTGGAGAGGGGGGTATGTACTGAGGGAGGGGTGTCTATACTTAGTGGAGAGGGGGGTACGTACTGAGGGAGGGGGGTCTATACTTAGTGGAGAGGGGAGTACGTACTGAGGGAGGGGGTCTATACTTAGTGGAGAGGGGGGTACGTACTGAGGGAGGGGGGTCTATACTTGGTGGAGAGGGGGGTACGTACTGAGGGAGGGGATCTATACTTAGTGGAGAGGGGGGTCTGTACTGAGGGAGGGGGGTCTATACTTAGTTGAGAGGGGGGTACGTACTGAGGGAGGGGGTCTATACTTAATGTAATAATAAAAATACATTTCAAGCATGGTGTTGGGATGGGGGTCTATACTTAGTAGGGAGGGGGGTCTATACTTAGTGGAGAGGGGGTAC
The DNA here is from genome assembly GCF_042186555.1 of Aquarana catesbeiana. Taxonomy (NCBI): domain Eukaryota; kingdom Metazoa; phylum Chordata; class Amphibia; order Anura; family Ranidae; genus Aquarana; species Aquarana catesbeiana. The sequence goes on along the minus strand of NC_133336.1, from coordinate 221,973,041 downwards.
GTACTGAGGGAGGGGGGTCTATAATTAGTGGAGAGGAGGGTCTGTACTGAGGGAGGGGGGTCTATACTTAGTGGAGAGGGGGGTACGTACTGAGGGAGGGGTGTCTATACTTAGTGGAGAGGGGGGTACGTACTGAGGGAGGGGTGTCTATACTTAGTGGAGAGGGGGGTACGTACTGAGGGAGGGGTGTCTATACCTAGTGGAGAGGGGGGTACGTACTGAGGGAGGGGTGTCTATACTTAGTGGAGAGGGGGGTATGTACTGAGGGAGGGGGGTCTATACTTAGTGGAGAGGGGGATACGTACTGAGGGAGGGGGGTCTATACTTAGTGGAGAGGTGGCTATGTACTGAGGGAGGGGGTCTATACTTAATGTAATAATAAAAATACATTTCAAGCATGGTGTTGGGATGGGGGTCTATACTTAGTAGGGAGGGGGGTCTATACTTAGTGGAGAGGGGGGTACGTACTGAGGGAGGGGGGTCTATAATTAGTGTAGAGGAGGGTCTGTACTGAGGGAGGGGGGTCTATACTTAGTGGAGAGGGGGGTACGTACTGAGGGAGGGGTGTCTATACTTAGTGGAGAGGGGGTACGTACTGAGGGAGGGGGGTCTATACTTAGTGGAGAGGGGGGTACGTACTGAGGGAGGGGTGTCTATACTTAGTGGAGAGGGGGGTACGTACTGAGGGAGGGGGGTCTATACTTAGTGGAGAGGGGAGTACGTACTGAGGGAGGGGGTCTATACTTAGTGGAGAGGGGGGTACGTACTGAGGGAGGGGGGTCTATACTTGGTGGAGAGGGGGGTACGTACTGAGGGAGGAGATCTATACTTAGTGGAGAGGGGGGTCTGTACTGAGGGAGGGGGGTCTATACTTAGTGGAGAGGGGGGTACGTACTGAGGGAGGGGGTCTATACTTAATGTAATAATAAAAATACATTTCAAGCATGGTGTTGGGATGGGGGTCTATACTTAGTAGGGAGGGGGGTCTATACTTAGTGGAGAGGGGGGTACGTACTGAGGGAGGGGGGTCTATACTTAGTGGAGAGGAGGATCTGTACTGAGGGAGGGGGGTCTATACTTAGTGGAGAGGGGGGTACGTACTGAGGGAGGGGTGTCTATACTTAGCGGAGAGGGGGGTACGTACTGAGGGAGGGGTGTCTATACTTAGTGGAGAGGGGGGTACGTACTGAGGGAGGGGTGTCTATACTTAGTGGAGAGGGGGGTACGTACTGAGGGAGGGGTGTCTATACTTAGTGGAGAGGGGGTACGTACTGAGGGAGGGGGGTCTATACTTAGTGGAGAGGGGGGTACGTACTGAGGGAGGGGGGTCTATACTTGGTGGAAAGGGGTTACGTACTGAGGGAGGGGGATCTATACTTAGTGGAGAGGGGGGTCCGTACTGAGGGAGGGGGGTCTATACTTAGTGGAGAGGCGGGTACGTACTGAGGGAGGGGTGTCTATACTTGGTGGAGAGGGGGGTACGTACTGAGGGAGGGGGATCTATACTTAGTGGAGAGGGGGGTCCATACTGAGGGAGGGGGGTCTATACTTAGTGGAGAGGGGGGTACGTACTGAGGGAGGGGGGTCTATACTTAGTGGAGAGGGGGGTACGTACTGAGGGAGGGGGGTCCTTACTTAGTGGAGAGGGGGGTACGTACTGAGGGAGGGGGGTCTATACTTGGTGGAGAGGGGGGTACGTACTGAGGGAGGGGGATCTATACTTAGTGGAGAGGGGGTCCGTACTGAGGGAGGGGGGTCTATACTTAGTGGAGAGGGGGTCCGTACTGAGGGAGGGGAGTCTATACTTGGTGGAGAGGGGGGGTCCGTACTGAGGTAGGGGGATCTATACTTAGTGGAGAGGGGGGTACGTACTGTGGGAGGGGGGTCTATACTTGGTGGAGAGGGGGGGGTCCTTACTGAGGGAGGGGGATCTATACTTAGTGGAGAGGGGGGTCCGTACTTAGGGAGGGGGTCTATACTTAGTGGAGAGGTGGATCCGTACTGAGGGAGGGGTTTCTATACTTAGTGGAAAGGGGGGTATGTACTGAGGGAGGGGGTCTATACTTAATGTAATAATAAAAATACATTTCAAGCATGGTGTTGGGATGGGGGTCTATACTTAGTAGGGAGGGGGGTCTATACTTAGTGGAGAGGGGGGTACGTACTGAGGGAGGGGGGTCTATAATTAGTGGAGAGGAGGGTCTGTATTGAGGGAGGGGGGTCTATACTTAGTGGAGAGGGGGGTACGTACTGAGGCAGGGGTGTCTATACTTAGTGGAGAGGGGGTACGTACTGAGGGAGGGGGGTCTATACTTAGTGGAGAGGGGGGTACATACTGAGGGAGGGGTGTCTATACTTAGTGGAGAGGGGGGTACGTACTGAGGGAGGGGTGTCTATACTTAGTGGAGAGGGGGGTACGTACTGAGGGAGGGGTGTCTATACTTAGTGGAGAGGGGGTATGTACTGAGGGAGGGGGGTCTATACTTAGTGGAGAGGGGGGTACGTACTGAGGGAGGAGTGTCTATACTTAGTGGAGAGGGGAGGTACGTACTGAGGGAGGGGTGTCTATACTTAGTGGAGAGGGGGGTACGTACTGAGGGAGGGGTGTCTATACTTAGTGGAGAGGGGAGGTACGTACTGAGGGAGGGGTGTCTATACTTAGTGGAGAGGGGGGTACGTACTGAGGGAGGGGTGTCTATACTTAGTGGAGAGGGGGGTACGTACTGAGGGAGGGGTGTCTATACTTAGTGGAGAGGGGAGGTACGTACTGAGGGAGGGGTGTCTATACTTAGTGGAGAGGGGGGCACGTACTGAGGGAGGGGGGTCTATACTTAGTGGAGAGGGGGGTACGTACTGAGGGAGGGGGTCTATACTTAATGTAATAATAAAAATACATTTCAAGCATGGTGTTGGGATGGGGGTCTATACTTAGTAGGGAGGGGGGTCTATACTTAGTGGAGAGGGGGTACGTACTGAGGGAGGGGGGTCTATAATTAGTGGAGAGGAGGGTCTGTACTGAGGGAGGGGGGTCTATACTTAGTGGAGAGGGGGGTACGTACTGAGGGAGGGGTGTCTATACTTAGTGGAGAGGGGGGTACGTACTGAGGGAGGGGTGTCTATACTTAGTGGAGAGGGGGGTACGTACTGAGGGAGGGGTGTCTATACCTAGTGGAGAGGGGGGTACGTACTGAGGGAGGGGTGTCTATACTTAGTGGAGAGGGGGGTATGTACTGAGGGAGGGGGGTCTATACTTAGTGGAGAGGGGGATACGTACTGAGGGAGGGGGGTCTATACTTAGTGGAGAGGTGGCTATGTACTGAGGGAGGGGGTCTATACTTAATGTAATAATAAAAATACATTTCAAGCATGGTGTTGGGATGGGGGTCTATACTTAGTAGGGAGGGGGGTCTATACTTAGTGGAGAGGGGGGTACGTACTGAGGGAGGGGGGTCTATAATTAGTGGAGAGGAGGGTCTGTACTGAGGGAGGGGGGTCTATACTTAGTGGAGAGGGGGGTACGTACTGAGGGAGGGGTGTCTATACTTAGTGGAGAGGGGGTACGTACTGAGGGAGGGGGGTCTATACTTAGTGGAGAGGGGGGTACGTACTGAGGGAGGGGTGTCTATACTTAGTGGAGAGGGGGGTACGTACTGAGGGAGGGGGGTCTATACTTAGTGGAGAGGGGAGTACGTACTGAGGGAGGGGGTCTATACTTAGTGGAGAGGGGGGTACGTACTGAGGGAGGGGGGTCTATACTTGGTGGAGAGGGGGGTACGTACTGAGGGAGGGGATCTATAATTAGTGTAGAGGAGGGTCTGTACTGAGGGAGGGGGGTCTATACTTAGTTGAGAGGGGGGTACGTACTGAGGGAGGGGGTCTATACTTAATGTAATAATAAAAATACATTTCAAGCATGGTGTTGGGATGGGGGTCTATACTTAGTAGGGAGGGGGGTCTATACTTAGTGGAGAGGGGGGTACGTACTGAGGGAGGGGGGTCTATACTTAGTGGAGAGGAGGATCTGTACTGAGGGAGGGGGGTCTATACTTAGTGGAGAGGGGGGTACGTACTGAGGGAGGGGTGTCTATACTTAGTGGAGAGGGGGGTACGTACTGAGGGAGGGGTGTCTATACTTAGTGGAGAGGGGGGTACGTACTGAGGGAGGGGTGTCTATACTTAGTGGAGAGGGGGGTACGTACTGAGGGAGGGGTGTCTATACTTAGTGGAGAGGGGGTACGTACTGAGGGAGGGGGGTCTATACTTAGTGGAGAGGGGGGGTACGTACTGAGGGAGGGGGGTCTATACTTGGTGGAAAGGGGGGTACGTACTGAGGGAGGGGGATCTATACTTAGTGGAGAGGGGGGTCCGTACTGAGGGAGGGGGGTCTATACTTAGTGGAGAGGCGGGTACGTACTGAGGGAGGGGTGTCTATACTTGGTGGAGAGGGGGGTACGTACTGAGGGAGGGGGATCTATACTTAGTGGAGAGGGGGGTCCATACTGAGGGAGGGGGGTCTATACTTAGTGGAGAGGGGGGTACGTACTGAGGGAGGGGGGTCTATACTTAGTGGAGAGGGGGGGTACGTACTGAGGGAGGGGGGTCCTTACTTAGTGGAGAGGGGGGTACGTACTGAGGGAGGGGGGTCTATACTTGGTGGAGAGGGGGGTACGTACTGAGGGAGGGGGATCTATACTTAGTGGAGAGGGGGTCCGTACTGAGGGAGGGGGGTCTATACTTAGTGGAGAGGGGGTCCGTACTGAGGGAGGGGAGTCTATACTTGGTGGAGAGGGGGGGTCCGTACTGAGGGAGGGGGGTCTATACTTAGTGGAGAGGGGGTCCGTACTGAGGGAGGGGAGTCTATACTTGGTGGAGAGGGGGGGTACGTACTGTGGGAGGGGGGTCTATACTTGGTGGAGAGGGGGGGGTCCTTACTGAGGGAGGGGGATCTATACTTAGTGGAGAGGGGGGTCCGTACTTAGGGAGGGGGTCTATACTTAGTGGAGAGGTGGATCCGTACTGAGGGAGGGGTTTCTATACTTAGTGGAAAGGGGGGTATGTACTGAGGGAGGGGGTCTATACTTAATGTAATAATAAAAATACATTTCAAGCATGGTGTTGGGATGGGGGTCTATACTTAGTAGGGAGGGGGGTCTATACTTAGTGGAGAGGGGGGTACGTACTGAGGGAGGGGGGTCTATAATTAGTGGAGAGGAGGGTCTGTACTGAGGGAGGGGGGTCTATACTTAGTGGAGAGGGGGGTACGTACTGAGGCAGGGGTGTCTATACTTAGTGGAGAGGGGGTACGTACTGAGGGAGGGGGGTCTATACTTAGTGGAGAGGGGGGTACATACTGAGGGAGGGGTGTCTATACTTAGTGGAGAGGGGGGTACGTACTGAGGGAGGGGTGTCTATACTTAGTGGAGAGGGGGGTACGTACTGAGGGAGGGGTGTCTATACTTAGTGGAGAGGGGGTATGTACTGAGGGAGGGGGGTCTATACTTAGTGGAGAGGGGGGCACGTACTGAGGGAGGGGTGTCTATACTTAGTGGAGAGGGGGGTACATACTGAGGGAGGGGTGTCTATACTTAGTGGAGAGGGGGGTACGTACTGAGGGAGGGGTGTCTATACTTAGTGGAGAGGGGGGTACGTACTGAGGGAGGGGTGTCTATACTTAGTGGAGAGGGGGTATGTACTGAGGGAGGGGGGTCTATACTTAGTAGGGAGGGAGGTCTATACTTAGTGGAGAGGGGGGTACGTACTGAGGGAGGGGTGTCTATACTTAGTGGAGAGAGGGGTACGTACTGAGGGAGGGGTGTCTATACTTAGTGGAGAGGGGGTATGTACTGAGGGAGGGGGGTCTATACTTAGTGGAGAGGGGGGCACGTACTGAGGGAGGGGTGTCTATACTTAGTGGAGAGGGGGGTACATACTGAGGGAGGGGTGTCTATACTTAGTGGAGAGGGGGGTACGTACTGAGGGAGGGGTGTCTATACTTAGTGGAGAGGGGGGTACGTACTGAGGGAGGGGTGTCTATACTTAGTGGAGAGGGGGTATGTACTGAGGGAGGGGGGTCTATACTTAGTGGAGAGGGGGGCACGTACTGAGGGAGGGGTGTCTATACTTAGTGGAGAGGGGGTATGTACTGAGGGAGGGGTGTCTATACTTAGTGGAGAGGGGGTATGTACTGAGGGAGGGGGGTCTATACTTAGTGGAGAGGGGGGTACGTACTGAGGGAGGGGTGTCTATACTTAGTGGAGAGGGGGTATGTACTGAGGGAGGGGGGTCTATACTTAGTGGAGAGGGGGGCACGTACTGAGGGAGGGGGGTCTATACTTAGTGGAGAGGGGGGTACGTACTGAGGGGGGGGTGTCTATACTTAGTGGAGAGGCGGGTACGTACTGAGGGAGGGGTGTCTATACTTGGTGGAAAGGGGGGTACGTACTGAGGGAGGGGGATCTATACTTAGTGGAGAGGGGGGTCCGTACTGAGGGAGGGGGGTCTATACTTAGTGGAGAGGCGGGTACGTACTGAGGGAGGGGTGTCTATACTTGGTGGAGAGGGGGGTACGTACTGAGGGAGGGGGATCTATACTTAGTGGAGAGGGGGGTCCATACTGAGGGAGGGGGGTCTATACTTAGTGGAGAGGGGGGTACGTACTGAGGGAGGGGGGTCTATACTTAGTGGAGAGGGGGGTACGTACTGAGGGAGGGGGGTCCTTACTTAGTGGAGAGGGGGGTACGTACTGAGGGAGGGGGGTCTATACTTGGTGGAGAGGGGGGTACGTACTGAGGGAGGGGGATCTATACTTAGTGGAGAGGGGGTCCGTACTGAGGGAGGGGGGTCTATACTTAGTGGAGAGGGGGTCCGTACTGAGGGAGGGGAGTCTATACTTGGTGGAGAGGGGGGGTCCGTACTGAGGGAGGGGGATCTATACTTAGTGGAGAGGGGGGTACGTACTGTGGGAGGGGGGTCTATACTTGGTGGAGAGGGGGGGGTCCTTACTGAGGGAGGGGGATCTATACTTAGTGGAGAGGGGGGCACGTACTGAGGGAGGGGTGTCTATACTTAGTGGAGAGGGGGTATGTACTGAGGGAGGGGTGTCTATACTTAGTGGAGAGGGGGTATGTACTGAGGGAGGGGGGTCTATACTTAGTGGAGAGGGGGGTACGTACTGAGGGAGGGGTGTCTATACTTAGTGGAGAGGGGGTATGTACTGAGGGAGGGGGGTCTATACTTAGTGGAGAGGGGGGCACGTACTGAGGGAGGGGGTCTATACTTAGTGGAGAGGGGGGTACGTACTGAGGGAGGGGGATCTATACTTAGTGGAGAGGGGGGTACGTACTGAGGGAGGGGGTCTATACTTAGTGGAGAGGGGGTACGTACTGAGGGAGGGGGGTCTATACTTAGTGGAGAGGGGGGTACGTACTGAGGGAGGGGTGTCTATACTTAGTGGAGAGGGGGGTACGTACTGAGGGACGGGTGTCTATACTTAGTGGAGAGGGGGGTACGTACTGAGGGAGGGGGTCTATACTTAGTGGAGAGGGGGGTACGTACTGAGGGAGGGGGATCTATACTTAGTGGAGAGGGGGGTCCGTACTGAGGGAGGGGGTCTATACTTAGTGGAGAGGTGGATCCGTACTGAGGGAGGGGTTTCTATACTTAGTGGAGAGGGGGGTATGTATTGAGGGAGAGGGTCTATACTTAATGTAATAATAAAAATACATTTCAAGCATGGTGTTGGGATGGGGGTCTATACTTAGTAGGGAGGGGGGTCTATACTTAGTGGAGAGGGGGTACGTACTGAGGGAGGGGGGTCTATAATTAGTGGAGAGGAGGGTCTGTACTGAGGGAGGGGGGTCTATACTTAGTGGAGAGGGGGGTACGTACTGAGGGAGGGGTGTCTATACTTAGTGGAGAGGGGGTACGTACTGAGGGAGGGGGGTCTATACTTAGTGGAGAGGGGGGTATGTACTGAGGGAGGGGTGTCTATACTTAGTGGAGAGGGGGGTACGTACTGAGGGAGGGGGGTCTATACTTAGTGGAGAGGGGAGTACGTACTGAGGGAGGGGGTCTATACTTAGTGGAGAGGGGGGTACGTACTGAGGGAGGGGGGTCTATACTTGGTGGAGAGGGGGGTACGTACTGAGGGAGGGGATCTATACTTAGTGGAGAGGGGGGTCTGTACTGAGGGAGGGGGGTCTATACTTAGTTGAGAGGGGGGTACGTACTGAGGGAGGGGGTCTATACTTAATGTAATAATAAAAATACATTTCAAGCATGGTGTTGGGATGGGGGTCTATACTTAGTAGGGAGGGGGGTCTATACTTAGTGGAGAGGGGGTACGTACTGAGGGAGGGGGGTCTATAATTAGTGGAGAGGAGGGTCTGTACTGAGGGAGGGGGGTCTATACTTAGTGGAGAGGGGGGTACGTACTGAGGGAGGGGTGTCTATACTTAGTGGAGAGGGGGGTACGTACTGAGGGAGGGGTGTCTATACTTAGTGGAGAGGGGGGTACGTACTGAGGGAGGGGTGTCTATACCTAGTGGAGAGGGGGGTACGTACTGAGGGAGGGGTGTCTATACTTAGTGGAGAGGGGGGTATGTACTGAGGGAGGGGGGTCTATACTTAGTGGAGAGGGGGATACGTACTGAGGGAGGGGGGTCTATACTTAGTGGAGAGGTGGCTATGTACTGAGGGAGGGGGTCTATACTTAATGTAATAATAAAAATACATTTCAAGCATGGTGTTGGGATGGGGGTCTATCCTTAGTAGGGAGGGGGGTCTATACTTAGTGGAGAGGGGGGTACGTACTGAGGGAGGGGGGTCTATAATTAGTGTAGAGGAGGGTCTGTACTGAGGGAGGGGGGTCTATACTTAGTGGAGAGGGGGGTACGTACTGAGGGAGGGGTGTCTATACTTAGTGGAGAGGGGGTACGTACTGAGGGAGGGGGGTCTATACTTAGTGGAGAGGGGGGTACGTACTGAGGGAGGGGTGTCTATACTTAGTGGAGAGGGGGGTACGTACTGAGGGAGGGGGGTCTATACTTAGTGGAGAGGGGAGTACGTACTGAGGGAGGGGGTCTATACTTAGTGGAGAGGGGGGTACGTACTGAGGGAGGGGGGTCTATACTTGGTGGAGAGGGGGGTACGTACTGAGGGAGGAGATCTATACTTAGTGGAGAGGGGGGTCTGTACTGAGGGAGGGGGGTCTATACTTAGTGGAGAGGGGGGTACGTACTGAGGGAGGGGGTCTATACTTAATGTAATAATAAAAATACATTTCAAGCATGGTGTTGGGATGGGGGTCTATACTTAGTAGGGAGGGGGGTCTATACTTAGTGGAGAGGGGGGTACGTACTGAGGGAGGGGGGTCTATACTTAGTGGAGAGGAGGATCTGTACTGAGGGAGGGGGGTCTATACTTAGTGGAGAGGGGGGTACGTACTGAGGGAGGGGTGTCTATACTTAGTGGAGAGGGGGGTACGTACTGAGGGAGGGGTGTCTATACTTAGTGGAGAGGGGGGTACGTACTGAGGGAGGGGTGTCTATACTTAGTGGAGAGGGGGGTACGTACTGAGGGAGGGGTGTCTATACTTAGTGGAGAGGGGGTACGTACTGAGGGAGGGGGGTCTATACTTAGTGGAGAGGGGGGTACGTACTGAGGGAGGGGGGTCTATACTTGGTGGAAAGGGGTTACGTACTGAGGGAGGGGGATCTATACTTAGTGGAGAGGGGGGTCCGTACTGAGGGAGGGGGGTCTATACTTAGTGGAGAGGCGGGTACGTACTGAGGGAGGGGTGTCTATACTTGGTGGAGAGGGGGGTACGTACTGAGGGAGGGGGATCTATACTTAGTGGAGAGGGGGGTCCATACTGAGGGAGGGGGGTCTATACTTAGTGGAGAGGGGGGTACGTACTGAGGGAGGGGGGTCTATACTTAGTGGAGAGGGGGGTACGTACTGAGGGAGGGGGGTCCTTACTTAGTGGAGAGGGGGGTACGTACTGAGGGAGGGGGGTCTATACTTGGTGGAGAGGGGGGTACGTACTGAGGGAGGGGGATCTATACTTAGTGGAGAGGGGGTCCGTACTGAGGGAGGGGGGTCTATACTTAGTGGAGAGGGGGTCCGTACTGAGGGAGGGGAGTCTATACTTGGTGGAGAGGGGGGGTCCGTACTGAGGTAGGGGGATCTATACTTAGTGGAGAGGGGGGTACGTACTGTGGGAGGGGGGTCTATACTTGGTGGAGAGGGGGGGGTCCTTACTGAGGGAGGGGGATCTATACTTAGTGGAGAGGTGGATCCGTACTGAGGGAGGGGTTTCTATACTTAGTGGAAAGGGGGGTATGTACTGAGGGAGGGGGTCTATACTTAATGTAATAATAAAAATACATTTCAAGCATGGTGTTGGGATGGGGGTCTATACTTAGTAGGGAGGGGGGTCTATACTTAGTGGAGAGGGGGGTACGTACTGAGGGAGGGGGGTCTATAATTAGTGGAGAGGAGGGTCTGTATTGAGGGAGGGGGGTCTATACTTAGTGGAGAGGGGGGTACGTACTGAGGCAGGGGTGTCTATACTTAGTGGAGAGGGGGTACGTACTGAGGGAGGGGGGTCTATACTTAGTGGAGAGGGGGGTACATACTGAGGGAGGGGTGTCTATACTTAGTGGAGAGGGGGGTACGTACTGAGGGAGGGGTGTCTATACTTAGTGGAGAGGGGGGTACGTACTGAGGGAGGGGTGTCTATACTTAGTGGAGAGGGGGTATGTACTGAGGGAGGGGGGTCTATACTTAGTGGAGAGGGGGGTACGTACTGAGGGAGGAGTGTCTATACTTAGTGGAGAGGGGAGGTACGTACTGAGGGAGGGGTGTCTATACTTAGTGGAGAGGGGGGTACGTACTGAGGGAGGGGTGTCTATACTTAGTGGAGAGGGGAGGTACGTACTGAGGGAGGGGTGTCTATACTTAGTGGAGAGGGGGGTACGTACTGAGGGAGGGGTGTCTATACTTAGTGGAGAGGGGGGTACGTACTGAGGGAGGGGTGTCTATACTTAGTGGAGAGGGGAGGTACGTACTGAGGGAGGGGTGTCTATACTTAGTGGAGAGGGGGGCACGTACTGAGGGAGGGGGGTCTATACTTAGTGGAGAGGGGGGTACGTACTGAGGGAGGGGGTCTATACTTAATGTAATAATAAAAATACATTTCAAGCATGGTGTTGGGATGGGGGTCTATACTTAGTAGGGAGGGGGGTCTATACTTAGTGGAGAGGGGGTACGTACTGAGGGAGGGGGGTCTATAATTAGTGGAGAGGAGGGTCTGTACTGAGGGAGGGGGGTCTATACTTAGTGGAGAGGGGGGTACGTACTGAGGGAGGGGTGTCTATACTTAGTGGAGAGGGGGGTACGTACTGAGGGAGGGGTGTCTATACTTAGTGGAGAGGGGGGTACGTACTGAGGGAGGGGTGTCTATACCTAGTGGAGAGGGGGGTACGTACTGAGGGAGGGGTGTCTATACTTAGTGGAGAGGGGGGTATGTACTGAGGGAGGGGGGTCTATACTTAGTGGAGAGGGGGATACGTACTGAGGGAGGGGGGTCTATACTTAGTGGAGAGGTGGCTATGTACTGAGGGAGGGGGTCTATACTTAATGTAATAATAAAAATACATTTCAAGCATGGTGTTGGGATGGGGGTCTATACTTAGTAGGGAGGGGGGTCTATACTTAGTGGAGAGGGGGGTACGTACTGAGGGAGGGGGGTCTATAATTAGTGGAGAGGAGGGTCTGTACTGAGGGAGGGGGGTCTATACTTAGTGGAGAGGGGGGTACGTACTGAGGGAGGGGTGTCTATACTTAGTGGAGAGGGGGTACGTACTGAGGGAGGGGGGTCTATACTTAGTGGAGAGGGGGGTACGTACTGAGGGAGGGGTGTCTATACTTAGTGGAGAGGGGGGTACGTACTGAGGGAGGGGGGTCTATACTTAGTGGAGAGGGGAGTACGTACTGAGGGAGGGGGTCTATACTTAGTGGAGAGGGGGGTACGTACTGAGGGAGGGGGGTCTATACTTGGTGGAGAGGGGGGTACGTACTGAGGGAGGAGATCTATACTTAGTGGAGAGGGGGGTCTGTACTGAGGGAGGGGGGTCTATACTTAGTTGAGAGGGGGGTACGTACTGAGGGAGGGGGTCTATACCTAATGTAATAATAAAAATACATTTCAAGCATGGTGTTGGGATGGGGGTCTATACTTAGTAGGGAGGGGGGTCTATACTTAGTGGAGAGGGGGGTACGTACTGAGGGAGGGGGGTCTATACTTAGTGGAGAGGAGGATCTGTACTGAGGGAGGGGGGTCTATACTTAGTGGAGAGGGGGGTACGTACTGAGGGAGGGGTGTCTATACTTAGTGGAGAGGGGGGTACGTACTGAGGGAGGGGTGTCTATACTTAGTGGAGAGGGGGGTACGTACTGAGGGAGGGGTGTCTATACTTAGTGGAGAGGGGGGTACGTACTGAGGGAGGGGTGTCTATACTTAGTGGAGAGGGGGTACGTACTGAGGGAGGGGGGTCTATACTTAGTGGAGAGGGGGGGTACGTACTGAGGGAGGGGGGTCTATACTTGGTGGAAAGGGGGGTACGTACTGAGGGAGGGGGATCTATACTTAGTGGAGAGGGGGGTCCGTACTGAGGGAGGGGGGTCTATACTTAGTGGAGAGGCGGGTACGTACTGAGGGAGGGGTGTCTATACTTGGTGGAGAGGGGGGTACGTACTGAGGGAGGGGGATCTATACTTAGTGGAGAGGGGGGTCCATACTGAGGGAGGGGGGTCTATACTTAGTGGAGAGGGGGGTACGTACTGAGGGAGGGGGGTCTATACTTAGTGGAGAGGGGGGGTACGTACTGAGGGAGGGGGGTCCTTACTTAGTGGAGAGGGGGGTACGTACTGAGGGAGGGGGGTCTATACTTGGTGGAGAGGGGGGTACGTACTGAGGGAGGGGGATCTATACTTAGTGGAGAGGGGGTCCGTACTGAGGGAGGGGGGTCTATACTTAGTGGAGAGGGGGTCCGTACTGAGGGAGGGGAGTCTATACTTGGTGGAGAGGGGGGGTCCGTACTGAGGGAGGGGGGTCTATACTTAGTGGAGAGGGGGTCCGTACTGAGGGAGGGGAGTCTATACTTGGTGGAGAGGGGGGGTACGTACTGTGGGAGGGGGGTCTATACTTGGTGGAGAGGGGGGGGTCCTTACTGAGGGAGGGGGATCTATACTTAGTGGAGAGGGGGGTCCGTACTTAGGGAGGGGGTCTATACTTAGTGGAGAGGTGGATCCGTACTGAGGGAGGGGTTTCTATACTTAGTGGAAAGGGGGGTATGTACTGAGGGAGGGGGTCTATACTTAATGTAATAATAAAAATACATTTCAAGCATGGTGTTGGGATGGGGGTCTATACTTAGTAGGGAGGGGGGTCTATACTTAGTGGAGAGGGGGGTACGTACTGAGGGAGGGGGGTCTATAATTAGTGGAGAGGAGGGTCTGTACTGAGGGAGGGGGGTCTATACTTAGTGGAGAGGGGGGTACGTACTGAGGCAGGGGTGTCTATACTTAGTGGAGAGGGGGTACGTACTGAGGGAGGGGGGTCTATACTTAGTGGAGAGGGGGGTACATACTGAGGGAGGGGTGTCTATACTTAGTGGAGAGGGGGGTACGTACTGAGGGAGGGGTGTCTATACTTAGTGGAGAGGGGGGTACGTACTGAGGGAGGGGTGTCTATACTTAGTGGAGAGGGGGTATGTACTGAGGGAGGGGGGTCTATACTTAGTGGAGAGGGGGGCACGTACTGAGGGAGGGGTGTCTATACTTAGTGGAGAGGGGGGTACATACTGAGGGAGGGGTGTCTATACTTAGTGGAGAGGGGGGTACGTACTGAGGGAGGGGTGTCTATACTTAGTGGAGAGGGGGGTACGTACTGAGGGAGGGGTGTCTATACTTAGTGGAGAGGGGGTATGTACTGAGGGAGGGGGGTCTATACTTAGTAGGGAGGGAGGTCTATACTTAGTGGAGAGGGGGGTACGTACTGAGGGAGGGGTGTCTATACTTAGTGGAGAGGGGGGTACGTACTGAGGGAGGGGTGTCTATACTTAGTGGAGAGGGGGTATGTACTGAGGGAGGGGGGTCTATACTTAGTGGAGAGGGGGGCACGTACTGAGGGAGGGGTGTCTATACTTAGTGGAGAGGGGGGTACATACTGAGGGAGGGGTGTCTATACTTAGTGGAGAGGGGGGTACGTACTGAGGGAGGGGTGTCTATACTTAGTGGAGAGGGGGGTACGTACTGAGGGAGGGGTGTCTATACTTAGTGGAGAGGGGGTATGTACTGAGGGAGGGGGGTCTATACTTAGTGGAGAGGGGGGCACGTACTGAGGGAGGGGTGTCTATACTTAGTGGAGAGGGGGTATGTACTGAGGGAGGGGTGTCTATACTTAGTGGAGAGGGGGTATGTACTGAGGGAGGGGGGTCTATACTTAGTGGAGAGGGGGGTACGTACTGAGGGAGGGGTGTCTATACTTAGTGGAGAGGGGGTATGTACTGAGGGAGGGGGGTCTATACTTAGTGGAGAGGGGGGCACGTACTGAGGGAGGGGGGTCTATACTTAGTGGAGAGGGGGGTACGTACTGAGGGGGGGTGTCTATACTTAGTGGAGAGGCGGGTACGTACTGAGGGAGGGGTGTCTATACTTGGTGGAAAGGGGGGTACGTACTGAGGGAGGGGGATCTATACTTAGTGGAGAGGGGGGTCCGTACTGAGGGAGGGGGGTCTATACTTAGTGGAGAGGCGGGTACGTACTGAGGGAGGGGTGTCTATACTTGGTGGAGAGGGGGGTACGTACTGAGGGAGGGGGATCTATACTTAGTGGAGAGGGGGGTCCATACTGAGGGAGGGGGGTCTATACTTAGTGGAGAGGGGGGTACGTACTGAGGGAGGGGGGTCTATACTTAGTGGAGAGGGGGGTACGTACTGAGGGAGGGGGGTCCTTACTTAGTGGAGAGGGGGGTACGTACTGAGGGAGGGGGGTCTATACTTGGTGGAGAGGGGGGTACGTACTGAGGGAGGGGGATCTATACTTAGTGGAGAGGGGGTCCGTACTGAGGGAGGGGGGTCTATACTTAGTGGAGAGGGGGTCCGTACTGAGGGAGGGGAGTCTATACTTGGTGGAGAGGGGGGGTCCGTACTGAGGGAGGGGGATCTATACTTAGTGGAGAGGGGGGTACGTACTGTGGGAGGGGGGTCTATACTTGGTGGAGAGGGGGGGGTCCTTACTGAGGGAGGGGGATCTATACTTAGTGGAGAGGGGGGCACGTACTGAGGGAGGGGTGTCTATACTTAGTGGAGAGGGGGTATGTACTGAGGGAGGGGTGTCTATACTTAGTGGAGAGGGGGTATGTACTGAGGGAGGGGGGTCTATACTTAGTGGAGAGGGGGGTACGTACTGAGGGAGGGGTGTCTATACTTAGTGGAGAGGGGGTATGTACTGAGGGAGGGGGGTCTATACTTAGTGGAGAGGGGGGCACGTACTGAGGGAGGGGGGTCTATACTTAGTGGAGAGGGGGGTACGTACTGAGGGGGGGGTGTCTATACTTAGTGGAGAGGCGGGTACGTACTGAGGGAGGGGTGTCTATACTTGGTGGAAAGGGGGGTACGTACTGAGGGAGGGGGATCTATACTTAGTGGAGAGGGGGGTCCGTACTGAGGGAGGGGGGTCTATACTTAGTGGAGAGGCGGGTACGTACTGAGGGAGGGGTGTCTATACTTGGTGGAGAGGGGGGTACGTACTGAGGGAGGGGGATCTATACTTAGTGGAGAGGGGGGTCCATACTGAGGGAGGGGGGTCTATACTTAGTGGAGAGGGGGGTACGTACTGAGGGAGGGGGGTCTATACTTAGTGGAGAGGGGGGGTACGTACTGAGGGAGGGGGGAGGGGGGTCCTTACTTAGTGGAGAGGGGGGTACGTACTGAGGGAGGGGGGTCTATACTTGGTGGAGAGGGGGGTACGTACTGAGGGAGGGGGATCTATACTTAGTGGAGAGGGGGTCCGTACTGAGGGAGGGGGGTCTATACTTAGTGGAGAGGGGGTCCGTACTGAGGGAGGGGAGTCTATACTTGGTGGAGAGGGGGGGTCCGTACTGAGGGAGGGGGATCTATACTTAGTGGAGAGGGGGGTACGTACTGTGGGAGGGGGGTCTATACTTGGTGGAGAGGGGGGGGTCCTTACTGAGGGAGGGGGATCTATACTTAGTGGAGAGGGGGGTCCGTACTTAGGGAGGGGGTCTATACTTAGTGGAGAGGTGGATCCGTACTGAGGGAGGGGTTTCTATACTTAGTGGAAAGGGGGGTATGTACTGAGGGAGGGGGTCTATACTTAATGTAATAATAAAAATACATTTCAAGCATGGTGTTGGGATGGGGGTCTATACTTAGTAGGGAGGGGGGTCTATACTTAGTGGAGAGGGGGGTACGTACTGAGGGAGGGGGGTCTATAATTAGTGGAGAGGAGGGTCTGTACTGAGGGAGGGGGGTCTATACTTAGTGGAGAGGGGGGTACGTACTGAGGCAGGGGTATCTATACTTAGTGGAGAGGGGGTACGTACTGAGGGAGGGGGGTCTATACTTAGTGGAGAGGGGGGTACATACTGAGGGAGGGGTGTCTATACTTAGTGGAGAGGGGGGTACGTACTGAGGGAGGGGTGTCTATACTTAGTGGAGAGGGGGGTACGTACTGAGGGAGGGGTGTCTATACTTAGTGGAGAGGGGGTATGTACTGAGGGAGGGGGGTCTATACTTAGTGGAGAGGGGGGTACGTACTGAGGGAGGGGTGTCTATACTTAGTGGAGAGGGGAGGTACGTACTGAGGGAGGGGTGTCTATACTTAGTGGAGAGGGGGGTACGTACTGAGGGAGGGGTGTCTATACTTAGTGGAGAGGGGAGGTACGTACTGAGGGAGGGGTGTCTATACTTAGTGGAGAGGGGGGTACGTACTGAGGGAGGGGTGTCTATACTTAGTGGAGAGGGGGGTACGTACTGAGGGAGGGGTGTCTATACTTAGTGGAGAGGGGGGTACGTACTGAGGGAGGGGGTCTATACTTAATGTAATAATAAAAATACATTTCAAGCATGGTGTTGGGATGGGGGTCTATACTTAGTGGAGAGGGGGGTACGTACTGAGGGAGGGGTGTCTATACTTAGTGGAGAGGGGGGTACGTACTGAGGGAGGGGTGTCTATACTTAGTGGAGAGGGGGTATGTACTGAGGGAGGGGGGTCTATACTTAGTGGAGAGGGGGGCACGTACTGAGGGAGGGGTGTCTATACTTAGTGGAGAGGGGGTATGTACTGAGGGAGGGGGGTCTATACTTAGTGGAGAGGGGAGGTACGTACTGAGGGAGGGGTGTCTATACTTAGTGGAGAGGGGGTATGTACTGAGGGAGGGGGGTCTATACTTAGTGGAGAGGGGAGGTACGTACTGAGGGAGGGGTGTCTATACTTAGTGGAGAGGGGGGTACGTACTGAGGGAGGGGGTCTATACTTAATGTAATAATAAAAATACATTTCAAGCATGGTGTTGGGATGGGGGTCTATACTTAGTAGGGAGGGGGGTCTATACTTAGTGGAGAGGGGGGCACGTACTGAGGGAGGGGGATCTATACTTAGTGGAGAGGGGGGTACGTACTGAGGGAGGGGTGTCTATACTTAGTGGAGAGGGGGGTACGTACTGAGGGAGGGGTGTCTATACTTAGTGGAGAGGGGGTATGTACTGAGGGAGGGGGGTCTATACTTAGTGGAGAGGGGGGCACGTACTGAGGGAGGGGTGTCTATACTTAGTGGAGAGGGGGGTACATACTGAGGGAGGGGTGTCTATACTTAGTGGAGAGGGGGGTACGTACTGAGGGAGGGGTGTCTATACTTAGTGGAGAGGGGGGTACGTACTGAGGGAGGGGGGTCTATACTTAGTGGAGAGGGGGGTACGTACTGAGGGAGGGGGGTCTATACTTAGTGGAGAGGGGGGTACGTACTGAGGGAGGGGTGTCTATACTTAGTGGAGAGGGGGTATGTACTGAGGGAGGGGGGTCTATACTTAGTGGAGAGGGGGTATGTACTGAGGGAGGGGGGTCTATACTTAGTGGAGAGGGGGGTACGTACTGAGGGAGGGGTGTCTATACTTAGTGGAGAGGGGGGTACGTACTGAGGGAGGGGTGTCTATACTTAGTGGAGAGGGGGTACGTACTGAGGGAGGGGTGTCTATACTTAGTGGAGAGGGGGTACGTACTGAGGGAGGGGTGTCTATACTTAGTGGAGAGGGGGGTACGTACTGAGGGAGGGGTGTCTATACTTAGTGGAGAGGGGGTATGTACTGAGGGAGGGGGGTCTATACTTAGTGGAGAGGGGGGCACGTACTGAGGGAGGGGGGTCTATACTTAGTGGAGAGGGGGGTACGTACTGAGGGAGGGGTGTCTATACTTAGTGGAGAGGGGGTACGTACTGAGGGAGGGGTGTCTATACTTAGTGGAGAGGGGGGTACGTACTGAGGGAGGGGTGTCTATACTTAGTGGAGAGGGGGTATGTACTGAGGGAGGGGGGTCTATACTTAGTGGAGAGGGGGGCACGTACTGAGGGAGGGGGGTCTATACTTAGTGGAGAGGGGGGTACGTACTGAGGGAGGGGGGTCTATACTTAATGTAATAATAAAAATACATTTCAAGCATGGTGTTGGGATGATATAAGTGCTAAAACCAGCCATTCACCCGACAAATCACTCGCCGACGAAATGCCGTCAACCAGGAGACTACGTTCAACACAAAGCTCCCCGATCTCACTACCAGCCGGACTCCTCTTCATCAATTGTTATTTTAGCCCTCCAAGTATCATAAAACACAAAAGCCATGGAGCTTCCTCTGCTCTGCTTGGCCCTGGCACAAAGTCTGGGGGGGTGTCAGGTACAAAGTCTGGGGGGGTGTCAGGCACAAAGTCTGGGGGGGTGTCAGGCACAAAGTCTGGGGGGGTGTCAGGCACAAAGTCTGGGGGGGTGTGAGGCACAAAGTCTGGGGGGGTGTCAGGCATCAGGTCCGCCCATCTGCTGCTTTGTGTTGCCAAATAAAATGTAATGAATATCTTATTGTTTGATTTTAGTGACTTTGGTTCCGCCTTGTCCTCTCTCTGCTGTCTATAGGTGGGCGTTTCTCTCCGGTTGCTCCGCCTCCTCTGCAGCAGCCAGGGGGCGGCTAACATTTTTCTAATTGTGTCCATCCAGTCTTGTGATTTACACTGCGTGCTGCGTAGCTGAAGGGGGAGGGAGTGACACCACTATCTGCAGCTCTGAGACTCCCTGTGAGATTTGGATTCCTGTAACACTCCCCATTGCCCATCACACTGCCCCCAGCACCTGAAACATGTTAGCTTGTCAGCATTATGCAATGATTCTGTAGATTTCAAGCTTCACTATTTACTGCAGACTCAGATCCTTCTGTGAGATCTTCACCCGATCGTCTGGAATGGTTTATCTCATTCGACAGTCAATAAACAACAATATTTGTTCAGCCAATCACAGGTCACTGAGATCAGACTAGCATACGATGAGCTCTGATTGGCTGCCTGAGCTGCATTCTTACTAAAGATTTCAATATTCAAAGCTCTCCGGCGGATGTGTCGTGTTCTGTAAATAGCGGAAGGGACGCCGACCCCCAATTATTATCTCATGTCTCCTATGTGCCTATGAAAGGACACCACGGGGGTGGGGAGGGGGAGGGGATAACATGAGTGGAGGGCGGAGATCCCTATATATGGATTTTGTTACATCTTTAATCTGCATCTGTGCAAAATTGTATTATTATTGTTTTATTATCAATATTTGTATTATTATTAATATTGTAATATTTTGTATTATTGTATTGTTGTTGATTTTATCATGTTAATATTAATAGCATCATTATTTATATTATGTTTAATATTATATAATTGTTATTAACATTATTATTGTTTTTTTATTATTATTATTATCAATATTTTTATTCAGTTTTTTTTATTATTATTGTATTATCGTTGTTATAATATTTTTGTATTATATTATATTATATAATAGTTTTTAAATTTTTTTTTTATTATTATCAATAGTTGTATTAGTAATATTGTATTTTTTTAATTATTGTATTACCATTGTTGCTGTAGTATTGTGTTTTAATATTAATAGCATTATTATCAATATTTTTTATTATATAATTATTTTTTATTGTTTTTATTGTTATCAATATTTTTATGAATTTTGTAGTATTTTTATGATTGTATTATCGTTGTTATTATTTTTTTATATGATATAATTGTTGTTTTTATCATTATCAATATTTTTATTAGTAACATTGTATTTTATTTTATTATTGTATTATCATAGCTGTATTTTTATTATGCTATAATATTAATATCATTGTCAATATTTTTAATATTATATAATTAATATTATCATTATTGATATTATTAAAATCATTTTTAATTCTTTTTGTAGTATTTCTTATTATTGCATTATTGTAAATATTATTTTTAATATTATATAATTATTTTTTTATTAACATTATTATCAATATTTTTTTTTTTTTTTTTATTATTGTTGTACTATTTTATTATGTTGTAATAATATCATCATTATCAATATTTTTGATATTATATAATTGTTGTTTTTATTATCCATATTTTTATTATTGTATTATCGTTATTATTATTATATTATGTTGTAATATTATCATTATTATCAATATTATTTTTAATATTATATAATTGCTGTTGTGGGTTGGTTTGTTTGTTTGTTTAATTTTTATAATTTATCTATATTTTTTATTTATATATTTTTTTCATTATATTTTTGTTATCTTATTATTTTATTATGTTTTAATATTATCGATATTATATAATATTATTGTTATTATCATTATTAATATTTTTTATTATTAATATTGTAGTTTTTTTAATTATTATTTTGTATTGTCCTTGTTAATAAAATCATTTATTATTATGTTGTAATATTAATATCATTATCAATATTAGTTTAAATATTTTATTGTTATTATTTTTCTATTTGCTCGGCTGGCAAGAAATTGGCTTCTACAGGGTGTAATATTCATGGCGTCATAAATGTAAACTATGTCTACCTCTGACTAGGGATGAGCCGAACACCCCCCTGTTCGGTTCGCACCAGAACATGCGAACAGGCAAAAAATTCGTTCGAACACGCGAACACCGTTAAAGTCTATGGGACACGAACATGAAAAATCAAAAGTGCTACTTTTAAAGGCTAATATGCAAGTTATTGTCGTAAAAAGTGTTTGGGGACCCGTGTCCTGCCCCAGGGGACATGGATCAATGCAAAAAAAAGTTTTAAAAACAATAAAAGTGTAATATCCCTTTAAATTTCGTACCTGGGTGGTGTCTATAGTGTGCCTGTAAAGGGGTGCATGTTTCCTGTGTTTAGAACAGTCTGACAGCAAAATGACATTTCAAAGGAAAAAAAGTCATTTAAAACTACTCACGGCTATTAATGAATTGCTGGTCCGACAATACACATAGAAGTTCAATGATAAAAACGGCATGGGAATTCCCCACAGGGGAACCCCAAACCAAAATTTATAAAAAAATAACGTGGGGGGTCCGCCTAAATTCCATACCTGGCCCTTCAGGTCTGGTATGGATATTAAGGGGAACCCCACCAAAATTAAAAAAAAAAATGGAGTGGGGTCCCCCCAAAAATCCATACCAGACCCTTATCCGAACACGCAACCTGGCAGGCCGCAGGAAAAGGGGGGACGAGAGAGCGCTCCCCCCTCCTTAACTGTACCAGGCCACATGCCCTCAACATTGGGAGGGTGCTTTGGAGTAGCCCCCCAAAACACCTTATCCCCATGTTGATGAGAACAAGGGCCTCATCCCCACAACCGGTGGTTGTGGGGGTCTGCGGGCGGGGGGCTTATCGGAATCTGGAAGCCCCCTTTAACAAGGGGACCCCAAGATCCTGGCCCTCCCCCCCGTGTGAAATGGTAAGGGGGTACAAAAGTACCCCTAACATTTCACAAAAAAATGTCAAAAATGTTAAAAATGACAAGAGACTGTTTTTGACAATTCCTTTATTTAAATGCTTCTTCTTTCTTCTTTCTTCTGTCTTCTATCTTCCTTCGGTTTCTTCTTCCATCTTCTTCTTCTGGTTCTTCTTGTTCTTCTGGTTCTTCATCCGATCTTCTCATCCGGCATCTTCCTCAGCGGCGCCTTCTTCACTTCATCTTCTTTCCTCGGGCCGCTCCGCATCCACGATTGGACGGGAGGCTCCCGCTGTGTGACACTTCTCCTCTTCTGACGGTTCTTAAATAACGGAGGGCGGGTGATCCCGCCCCCCCTCTGATGCACGGGGACTTTCCTGTGGCATTCCCCGTGACATCAGAAGGGGGTGGGGTCACCCGCCCTCCGTTATTTAAGAACTGTCAGAAGAGAAGCGTCACACAGTGGGATCCTCCCGTCCAAACGTGGATGCGGAGCGGCCCAAGGAAAGAAGATGAAGTGAAGAAGGCGCAGCTGAGGAAGATGCCGGATGAGAAGAGCAGATGAAGAACCAGAAGAACAAGAAGAACCAGAAGAAGAAGATGGAGGAAGAAACAGAAGGAAGATAGAAGAAAGAAGATAGAAGAAAGAAGAAGCATTTAAATTAAGGAATTGTCAAAAACTGTCTCTTGTAATTTTTAAAATTTTTGACAGTTTTTTGTAAAATGGTAGTGGTACTTTTGTACCCCCTTACCATTTCACACAGGGGGGGCGGGATCTGGGGGCCCCCTTGTTAAAGGGGGCTTCCAGATTCCGATAAGCCCCCCCGCCCGCAGACCCCCACAACCACCGGCCAAGGGTTGTGGGGATGAGGCCCCTGTCCTCATCAACATGGGGATAACGTGCTTTGGGGGGCTACCCCAAAGCACCCTCCCAATGTTGAGGGCATGTGGCCTGGTACAGTTCAGGAGGGGGGGCGCTCTCTCGTCCCCCCTCTTTTCCTGCAGCCTGCCAGGTTCCGTGCTCGGATAAGGGTCTGGTATGGATTTTTGGGAGGAATTGTCAAAAACTGTCTCTTGTCATTTTTAACATTTTTTTGTGAAATGGTAGGGGTACTTTTGTACCCCCTTACCAATTCAGCCGGTGTGGTACCTGTTATAATTTGATGCCCAATATATACCCAGACAGGACAGCGCCACACCCAGGGGAGCCACCTGATGAGAGATGAGCCAAGGATTTGGGGAGGAGGTATCGCCCTTCCTCCTCCTCCTCTCCTCATTGGCTCCCCTCTCCTCACAAACTCTCCGAAATATTAGTAAAACTATTCAGGTTGTGGTCCCTTAGGGGAAGAATTTGTGGGTAGTGTTGAGTACTCAGGGGTTCTCATCCATGTAGGTTTGGAGGTTCTGGGGTAGTCCAGGTGGAAAGGAGAGGACTGGTTTTCATTTGGCATCTGGCTGAGAGAGATTGAGCCGGGTGAGCTTAGGACTAAGCCATGGTTGGTGGGCTGCAAAAAAAACCTCCTTGGAATCCCTGAAGCCAACGGGGAAACCCCAAAACCCCAGGAGGGGCCAGTATGGTGA
The DNA here is from genome assembly GCF_042186555.1 of Aquarana catesbeiana. Lineage (NCBI taxonomy): Eukaryota > Metazoa > Chordata > Amphibia > Anura > Ranidae > Aquarana > Aquarana catesbeiana. The sequence goes on along the minus strand of NC_133336.1, from coordinate 221,949,411 downwards.
CGGTGAACCTTTGGCTTGTTCTACAATTTTGAAGCAGGGTTATCGACTATCTCGTGTTTTCTATTTGCTGAAGATTGTAGTGATATAGTATAGTAGGTAGATAATTAATTAGTAGTTATTATAATGATGATGTAAGTAATCTTTCCACAGCAACCCAATTCTTCCAGAGAGATGCACTTTATTGAATTCCAACACAGAACAAAGTCTTGCAACAGATGATAAAATCCAATAGAGTAAATATGACAATGTTAGTAAATATCCGAGCCTTCAGAGTCCCATGTTTCCTAGACCTGTGCCTTCATAATCACAGACCCCCAGTGAATAGACTGAACGCCATGTTATATTCACTATACACTGAATGGCTGAGCAATTTGATTGGCCGTTTCCATTTAGGCCTTTGATCTGCTTCTGTCTTTCAGAGTGACAGACAATGACCCCTCGCCGTAAACAGCTGTCCTCATAAACTGCCCTAATTTGTATTCTTGTATATTAACATCAATGAGTATTTATGTAATTAGATTAACAGATACCAATGTGGCCTGCCTAGAATGGACTTGTCCTAGAATGCCAATGACGTCACTCCCCACACGTCGCTCTAATGAAAATCCATTGAACAGCTGATGACTCCAGGAGAGGCCGGCTGTACAAGACAAGTCCGCCCCCCTGATCACATCATTGACATTATCCCCTCTGTTTAATTAACCTTTTCAGATGTGGGTCTCTTAGAATGTTTCCTCCAATTGGCTCTTCAACCTGTCCCTCAGGGTGGCTCATAGTATCCCCATTGGAGTACTTCTATCGTAAGTGGAGGGGAATTTGTTTTTTTCTCTTTTGTCCTGCTTATTTTCTATTTTGGGCCCTTTAGTCCCCCTTACCTACCTCCGTCCCCCTTATCTGTGGGGGGTGTATAGGGGGTTTGTCTTCATTGTACAATTTTTTGTCCTCTTTTTGATTATGGATCCGATTACAACTTCTACCATATCATTCGTTGAAAGGTAGTCTCATCATTAGTTCATATTTCTCCTTCTAGACGCTCCCTGTTGCGATCTTGGGTTTCTCCAAACTACTTTGATGCCTTAATTGGATTATAATATCTGGGGGCTCCTTTGCATGTTTAAAGGCCAATACAGACTATATGGATGTCGGATCTTGCACGGTAACTTTGTTTGGCACGTAAGATTTGGCATATCCCTGGGAGGACCATACAAACCTGTCAGTCCTGTAAAGCATTTGAATTGTTGTTTGTAAAAAAAATGTTTTGTACTGATATTATATTTTTGCAATTCTAGAAATGGCAAATTGTCCCTGATGAAAACTATAATTTTTCATATCCTCGAAACGCCTCAGACTGTAATTGCCATAACTGCTAATTACCATAAATGATTTTGTTATTACTTTTTTGTATGATATATGTTTTTTTGTTGTGATCAATCTTTTTTTAAAAAATTTGTACTTTAAATAAATTCTACTTTTAACATATTTTTCTAATAAGAATTTCCTTCAAATTCATTTTTAACTGCCTTTAAAATCCCATCACTGAGGTTCAGCCTTTTTCTACATATTCAGGGATGTTGGCAATTTTTTTGCATCATTATTTGGTAGTCACTTTTTCTCAATAGTTCGTTCCTTTCTCCCAGTTGGTTCCATTACCCCCCACTCCCCTGCATGGATCACACAGCAAACAGTCTTGAACAAAAAGAACGTTAACTTTATTCTTTCCCATAGCACGTTGCAGAAAGAATGTAAAACAAAGTCTTTTAGAAATATGACCTGCCTTAATCATCTGGTTCCTGTAATGGACTGCACATCTTCTCCCTCCTGTTTACCACTACTTCCCAACCGACACAGAATCTTCAACTTAAGTCCCAAGAACAGTCCCCGGACCGGCACCCTCAGCCTATGAAGATAACTGTTTCTCTGGCCATGCTCTCACGTGTACATTGAAGTGACCATCCATGATTACCATGTGGGATCTTCTACCAGCTCTTTTCCTCTGTTGGGGGTAGCAGCCTCTCTTTTTTAAATGTAAAGGTTCCCACAGTAGTTTCCTTCATCCTTCCCCCTCTAAGGCAGATTTCTTTCTCCAAAAGGGGAGAGTTCTTTAACTGTATCACCGACTACATTCCGCACTCCTTTGCTGTGCTCTTCCCATCAGCAAGCACGAAGCCCCCAGGAAGCATGTGACCCACAGTTATATAGGCCTCTTAGCCCCTGCCCATACCAATTAATGATAGGCTAAGGGTGACCTATACCACTAACTACATCCTGTGATAGAACAACCTGTCCTCCAGCACCTCTCACTGGTCAGACTAGGCGTCACTTTACCAGAATGCAGGTGGTCACACCCCCCCATCCTACACTATCATTCCTCCCCAATAAATCAAACCCAGCCAGACTAATACCAAACAGGGTATTGCCTGAAATTTACACTAAGTCTAAATCACAATTCTAATCTTTTTGCCTCTATACACCACCACTAGGGATGAGCTGAACACCCCCTGGTTCGGTTCGCACCAGAACTTGCGAACAGACCAAAACTTCGCAGGAGCGTTAGAACCCTATTGAAGTCTAATGGGACTCGAACTTTCAAAATCAAAAGTGCTCATTTTAAAGGCTAATTTGCATGGTATTGTCCTAAAAAGTTTGGGGACCTGGGTCCTACCCCAGGGGACATGTATCAATGCAAAAAAAAGTTTTAAAAACGGCCGTTTTTTTGGGAGCAGTGATTTTAATAATGCTTAAAGTGAAATAATAAAAGTGTAATATTCCTTTAAATTTCATACCTGGGGGGTGTCTATAGTATGCCTGTAAAGGGGCGCATGTTTCCTGTGTTTAGAACAGTCTAACAGCAAAATAATATTTCAAAGGAAAAAAAGTCATGGATTTTAAGGGGAACCCCGCGTCAAAATGAAAAAAAAAAAATTGGCTTGGGGTCCCCCCAAAAATCCATACCAGACCCTTATCTGAGCACGCAACCTGGCAGGCAGCAGGAAAAGAGGGGGGGACGAGAGAGCACCCCCACTCCTGAACCATACCAGGCCACAAGCCCTCAACATTGGGAGGGTGCTTTGGGGTAGCCCTCCAAAGCACCTTGTCCCCATGTTGATGAGGACAAGGGCCTCATCCCCACAACCCTTGGCTGGTGGTTGTGGGGGTCTGCGGGCAGGGGCTTATCAAAATTTGGAAGCCCCCTTTAACAAGGGGACCCCCAGATCCTGGCCCCCTGTGTGAAATGGTAAGGGGGTACAAAAGTACCCCTACCATTTCTCAAAAAAAGGTGACGCCGCCCCCCTCTGACACACGGGGTCTTGACGTCAGAGGGGGTCACCTGTTACGTAATGGGTGACCCCGCCCCCTCTGACGTCACGGGGAATGCCACAGGGAAGTCCCCGTCAAGTCCCCATGTGTCAGAGGGGGGGGCGGGGTCACCGGGTGGCCCCGCCCTCCGCTATTTAAGAACCGTCAGAAGACGAGAAGCGTCACACAGCAGGAGCCTCCCATCATGGATGCGGAGAGGCCCGAGAAGAAGAAGAAGGGAAGAAGACGCCGCGGAGGAAGATGCCAGATGAGAACACCCGAGCAAGAAGCAGAGGATCGGAGGAAGAAGAAGATGGAGGAAGAAACCGAAGGAAGATAGAAGAAAGAGGATAGAAGAAAGAAGAAGCATTTAAATAAAGGAATTGTCAAAAACTGTCTCTTGTAATTTTTAACATTTTTGACAGTTTTTTTGTGAAATGGTAGCGGTACTTTTGTACCCCCTTACCATTTCACACAGGGGGGGCGGGATCTGGGGGCCCCCTTGTTAAAGGGGGCTTCCAGATTCCGATAAGCCCCCCGCCCGCAGACCCCCACAACCACCGGCCAAGGGTTGTGGGGATGAGGCCCCTGTCCTCATCAACATGGGGACAACGTGCTTTGGGGGGCTACCCCAAAGCACCCTCCCAATTTTGAGGGCATGTGGTCTGGTATGGTTCAGGAGGGGGGGTGCTCTCTCGTCCCCCCTCTTTTCCTGCGGCCTGCCAGGTTCCGTTCTCGGATAAGGGTCTGGTATGGATTTTTGGGGGGACCCCACCCCAATTTTTTAAAATTTTGGCCGGGGTTCCCCTTAAAATCCATACCAGACCTGAAGGGCCTGGTATGGAATTTAGGGGGACCCCCACGCCAGTTTTTTTAAAATTTTGGTTCGGGGTTCCTCTGTTGGGAAATCCCATGCAGTTTTTATCAATTAACTTTATGTGTATTGTCGGACCGGCAATTCATTAATAGCCGCGAGTAGTTTTAAATGACTTTTTTTCCTTTGAAATGTCATTTTGCTGTCAGACTGTTCTAAACATGGGAAACATGCACCCCTTTACAGGCATACTATAGACACCCCCCAGGTATGAAATTTAAAGGAATATTACACTTTTAATGTTTCACTTTAAGCATTATTAAAATCACAGCTGTTTTTAAAACTTTTTTTGGCATTGATCCATGTCCCCTGGGGCAGGACCCAGGTCCCCAAACACTTTTTATGACAATACCATGCATATAAGCCTTTAAAATTAGCACTTTTGATTTCTCCCATAGACTTTTAAAGGGTGTTCCACGGCTTTCAAATTTGCTGCGAACACCCCAAATTGTTTGACTCGAACTCGAAGCTCATCCCTAACCACCACAATGGATTTGAAATGAAACTAACAAGATGTGCTTTAACTGCAGACTTTCAGCTTTAATTTGAGGGTATTTACATCCTAATCAGGTGAACGGTGTAGGAATTACAAGTTTGTATTTGTGCCTCCCACTTTTTAAGGTGCAAAAAGTAATAGGACAATTGGCTGCTCAGCTGTTCCATGGCCAGGTGTGTGTTATTCCCTCATTATCCCATTTACAAGGAGCAGATAAAAGGTCCAGAGTTCATTTCAAGTGTGCTATTTGCATTTGGAATCTGTTGCTGTCAACTCTCAATATGAGATGCAAACAGCTGTCACTATCAGTGAAGCAAGCCATCATTAGGCTGAAAAAACAAAACAAACCCATCAGAGAGATAGCAAAAACATTAGGTGTGGCCAAACCAACTGTTTGGAACATCCTTAAAAAGAAAGAACGCACTGGTGAGTTCAACAACACCAAAAGACCCGGAAGTCCATGGAAAACAAATGTGGTGGATGACCGAAGAATTTTTTCCTTGGTGAAGAAAACACCCTTCGCAACAGTTGGCCAGATCAAGAACACTCTCCAGGAGGTAGGTGTATGTGTGTCAAAGTCAACAATCAAGAGAAGACTTCACCAGAGTGAATACAGAGGGTTCACCACAAGATGTAAACCATTGGTGAGCCTCAAAAACAGTAAGGCCAGATTAGAGTTTGCCAAACAACATCTAAAAAAGCCTTCACAGTTCTGGAACAACATCCTATGGACAGATGAGACCAAGATCAACTTATACCAGAGTGATGGGAAGAGAAGAATATGGAGAAGGAAAGGAACTGCACATGATCCAAAGCATACCACCTCATCAGTGAAGCATGGTGGTGGTAGTGTCATGGCGTGGGCATGTATGGCTGCCAATGGAACTGGTTCTCTTGTATTTATTGATGATGTGACTGTGGACAAAATCAGCAGGATGAATTTTGAAGTGTTTTGGCCAATATTATCTGCTCATATTCCGCAAAATGCTTCAGAACTCATTGGACGGCGCTTCACAGTGCAGATGGACAATGACCCGAAGCATACTGCGAAAGCAACCAAAGAGTTTTTTAAGGGAAAGAAGTGGAATGTTATGCAATGGCCAAATCAATCACCTGACCTGAATCCGATTGAGCATGCATTTCACTTGCTGAAGACAAAACTGAAGGGAAAATGCCCCAAGAACAAGCAGGAACTGAAGACAGTTGCAGTAGAAGCCTGGCAGAGCATGACCAGGGAAGATACCCAGCGTCTGGCGATGTCTATGCGTTCCAGACTTCAGGCTGTAATTGACTGCAAAGGACTTGCAACCAAGTATTAAAAAGTGAAAGTTTGATGGATGATTGTTAATCTGTCCCATTACTTTAGGTCCCTTAAAAAGTGGGAGGGACATATACAAACTGTTGTAATTCCAACACCGTTCACCTGATTTGGATGAAAACACACTCAAATTAAAGTTGAAAGTCTGCAGTTAAAGCACATCTTGTTTGTTTCATTTCAAATCCATTGTGGTGGTGTATAGAGCCAAAAAAAAAATTAGAATTGTGTCCATGTCCCAATATTTATGGACCTGACTATATATATATATATATATATATATATATATATATATATATATATATATGGATGAGCCGAACACCCCCCGGTTCGGTTAGCACCAGAACCTGCTAACGGACCGAAAATTCACGCGAACGTTAGAACCCCATTGACGTCTATGGGATTTGAACGTTCAAAATCAAAAGTGCTAATTTTAAAGGCTAATTTGCATGGTATTGTCCTAAAAAGGGTTTGGGGACCCGGGTCCTACCCCAGGGGACATGTATCAATGCAAAAAAAACTTTTAAAAACGGACGTTTTTTCGGGAACAGTGATTTTAATGATGCTTAAAGTTAAAAAAAAAGTGAAATATTCCTTTAAATATCGTACCTGGGGGGTGTCTATAGTATGCCTGTAAAGTGGTGCGTGTTTCCCGTGTTTAGAACAGTCCCTGCACAAAATGTCATTTTTAAAGGAAAAAAAGTCATTTAAAACTGTTTGCGGCTTTAATGTAATGTGGGGTCCTGGCAATATGGATGAAAATCAGTGAGACAAACAGCATGGGTACCCCCCAGTCCATTACGAGGCCCTTTGGGTCTTGTATGGATATTAAGGGGAACCCCGCACCTAAATTAAAAAAAGGAAAGGTGTGGGGCCACCAAGCCCTATATACTCTGAACAGCAGTATACAGGCGGTGCAAACAAGACAGGGACTGTAGGTTTGTTGTTAAGTAGAATCTGTTTGTAATTTTGAACTGGTACATTTTTAGCGTGTTTAGTTCCAGCCAAACAATCTATTTTAAGCTTTTTGGAAAACATAGGGAAGGGTTATCACCCCTGTGACATTTGTTTTGCTGTCTGTGCTCCTCTTCAGAAGATTTCACCTCATTTTTTGTCCCAATGACAAATGTTTTTTGAAAATTTGGGGTTTTTTGTGAAACAAGGATTGGTGATAAAGCATCAGTGGAAAGGAGAAACGTTTTTCCCATATTAACTCTTACAGGAGAGCATTTCCCTTCTTATGAGGTAGATTTCATCTCACTTCCTATAGTCTCCTTCCGTTTGCAAGTAGGAGTCGTTTGTAAGTTGGATGTTTGAAAGTAGGGTCCTGCCCTATATACTCAGCAGAAATTTGGGCCTTAGGTGTTGTTGTGGCCACAACACTGTAAGCCCTCACAGGGCCCTGCTGTGAAATATTAGATCAAGAATTGTAATTACATGCCCCTGTTGAACAGGGGCTGAAAAATTGGGCCTTAGGCACTGGTGCTGGTGCCACAACACTGCAACCCCTCACAGATACTCTAGTTGAAATGCAGAAACGAGCCCTGCTGCAAAGTATTGCATCAAAAATTGTAATTACACTCCCCTGTTAAACAGAGGCTGAAAAATTGAGCCTTAGGCACTGGTGGTGGCGCCCAGAACCAAAAATGTTCTTACAAGCTATCAGCATGATCATTGAGGAGGAAGAGGATAATTACTCAGGATAGTCACTCAGCATCAGCATAGGCAGTCTTTGAAGGGATCTGAGATTTAAAAAAAAATTATTCGGTTACATCAGCATCAGGTGCTTGGAAGCTGGTGGTGATCCAAGACTGATTCATTTTTATGAAGGTCAGTCGATCAACTGAGTCGGTGGACAGTGGCACCCTGTGATCGGTTACAAAGCCTCCAGCAGCACTGAATGTGCGTTCTGAAAGAACGCTGGATGCAGGACAGGCCAGTAGCTCAATTGTATACTGTGCAAGCTCTGGCCAGTGATCCATCCTCAAGACCCAGTAACCCAGAGGATTTTCGGTGGGAAAGGTGTCCAAGTCAGATCTTACCCCTAGGTATTCCTGCATCATGTAAAACAGACGCTGGCGATGGTTGCTGGAACCGATCATACCTTGGGGCTGCGGACCAAAAAATTGTCTGAACGCATCGGTCAGACGGCCACCTTCTCCACCGCTCTTTCTTTGACTGACCGAAGCCTCAGCAACACGTTGTCCAGAAACAGGAGTTTGTAACCTCCCAGTCTCTGGGAACGCGTTGCACAGACCTTTCTGCAAGGCATCCTGAAGATGTTTCATACTCTGCTCCCTCTGCGATGGCAAGATAAGGTCCGCAACCTTACCCTTGTAACGTGGATCAAGGAGGGTTGCCAGCCAGTATTGGTCCTTCTCCTTGATACCACGAATACGAGGATCCTTCTGCAGGCTTTGCAGGATCAGGGAGGCCATGCAGCGTAGGTTTGCTGAGGCAGTCGGTCCGGAGTCCTCTGGGTCATTAAGGATGACATGGTCCGCAGCCACCTCCTCCCAGTCATGTACAAGTTCATGTGTTTCTTGGGACTGATCCCTTAAAGACTGCTGCTGATGCTGAGTGCCAGGCTCCACCTCCATACTGACACAATCCTCCTCCTCGTCCTCGTCCTCTTCCTGTGTGATCGACGGGCACGCAGGAACACTGTCTGGATGAAGGGGGCCTTGAGAGCTAAGGAAGTCCTCCTTTTCCTGCCTCTGTTCTGCCTCAAGTGCCCTGTCCATTATTCCACGCAGTGTGTGCTCCAACAGGTGGACAAGGGGGACAGTGTCACTGATGCATGCACTGTCACTGCTCACCATCCTCGTGGCCTCCTCAAATGGTGACAGGAGAGTGTATGCATCCCTGATCATGGCCCACTGGCGTGGGGAAAAAAACCAAGCTCCCCTGACCCTGTCCTGATGCCATAGTCGCACAGGTACTCATTGATGGCCCTCTGCTGCATGTGCAGCCGCTGCAGCATGGCCAATGTTGAGTTCCACCTGGTGGGCATGTCACAGATTAGGCGGTTCTTGGGCAGGTTAAACTCCTTTTGGAGCTCTGCCAGCCGAGCACTGGCATTATATGACCGGCGGAAATGCACACAGACTTTCCTGGCCTGCCTCAGGACATCCTGTAAGCCCGGGTACCTGCCCAAGAACCGCTGCACCACCAAGTTACGGACGTGAGCCAAACAGGGCACATGGGTCATTTGTCCATGTCGGAGGGCAGAGAGGAGGTTGGTGCCGTTGTCGCAAACCACCATTCCTGCCTTAAGTTGGCGTGGCGTCAACCACCTCTGAACCTGCCCCTGCAGAGCTGATAGAACCTCTGCCCCAGTGTGGCTCCTGTCCCCCAAGCACACCAGCTCAAGCACCGCATGGCATCTTTTGGCCTGCATACTTGCGTAGCCCCTTGAACGGCTACGGAGCACCGCTGGTTCTGAGGACAAAGCACAGGAAGAGGCCATGGAGGAAGAAGAAGAGGAGGGGTGGAGGAGAGAGGTGTGTCACAATCATTAGTAGTGGCATTTTGGAGGCGTGGTGGCGGAACAACCTCCAACACTACTGCACCTTGTCCTGCATCCTTCCCAGCTGCCAGCAGAGTCACCCAATGCGCAGTGAAACTTAGCTAACGTCCCTGTCCATGCCTGCTGGACCATGAATCAACAGTAATATGCACCTTACCGCTGACCGCCCTGTCCAGCGAGGCCAAGACATTGCCTTCCACATGCCGGTAGAGAGCCGGAATCGCCTTCTGTGAGAAAAAGTGGCGTTTGGGAACCTGCCACTGAGGAACCGCACATTCCACAAACTCACGGAAGGGGACAGAGTCTACCAACTGAAAAGGCAGCAGTTGAAGTGCTAGCAATTTTGCCAAGCTAGCATTCAACCGCTGGGCATGTGGATGGCTGGGAGTGAACTTGTTTCGGTGGTGCAGCAGCTGCGGCAGGGAAATTTGCCTGGTACAATCTGACGTCGGTGTACCGAAAGCAGATTGCCCACAAGTACTTGGCTGTGACACACCTAATTCTACACCTTCATTCCTCTCAGTGCAGGTCTCAGAGAGGACTGAAGGTATAGTGGGGTTGGAGATCTCAGCTGATGAGGAGCAAGGAGAGGTCCTGTTTGTTCTTTGGTGTGGGTCTTTTAAATATGTTTGCCAACGAACTGTATGGCAGGTCAACATATGTCTGGTCAAGCATGTGGTGCCCAAGCGGGAGATGTTTTGGCCACGCGAGATAGGCTTGAGACATATGTTGCAAATAGCAACGGTGCGATCTGATGCACTCGTCTCAAAAAAGGTCCACACCAAAGAACTTTTTTAATAATGCGCAGAGTCTGCAGCGCCCTGCACATGTGGAGCTTTGGGGTGTGATGCAGTCAGTGTGCTGCCCTTAGGCTGGCCCCTGGAGGGCATCCTGCCTCGTTGGTGATTTGCCACCTCCTCCTCCTCCTCTCTCCTATCAGGCACCCACATTGAGTCAGTGACCTCATCATCCCCTCCCTCCTCATCACTGGAGCAAACCTGGCAGTATGCTGCAGCAGGGGGAGCATGACTGCCAGATTGCTGTCCTTCTTGGGCACCCACTCTGTCCGTGCTTACGTTACTGCCTTCATCTAGCTCAGTATCATCATCAGAGCCTTCCAAATGCTGGGCATCCTCCTAGAGCATGTACTCAACACTGTGGTCAACCAGTTCGAGGGACTCCTCAGGAGGACATGGTGGGGCTAGGGAAGGAGTCACTGATGACATTGAACTGAGGGAAGAGGCCGCTGCTTTGCCAGACAAAGTAATCTGAGCATGGGTGAGAGAGGATGAGGAGGATGAGGACGGCTTGGTCATCCACTCGACCAAGTCTTCCGCATGTTGCGGCTCAACACGGCCAGCTGCCGAAACAAAGGCCAAGCGTGTCCCATGGCCACGTGCTGATGAGGATGCACCGTCTCCATGACCAGCACTCTTGCCTCTAGACACAGAGCCTGCTTGCCCTCTTTTATTGGCTTGTGACTGTCTGCCTCTCCTTGTTGGCCTTCCAGACATACTAATGGCCTGTAGCTGCACTAAGCTGGGATATATATATATATATATATATATATATATATATATATATATATACTGATACTGCAGCTAGCGAAATCAACTGCCTGCCTGTAGTATGAGAATACCACCAACCTTCTACAGGTAGCTTTAACTGAACACTGTGCAGAGCTCGCAAAAAACTAACTTGTAGCTTATTTAGCTGCTTGCAGTAGTGATAGGATCAGGAAAACACCACCAACCTTCTACAGGTAGCTTTAGCTGAACACTGTGCAGAGTTCGCAAAAAAATAACTTGTAGTTTTAGCTGAACACTGTGAGCAGGACGCACTACACTAACTTGTAGCTTTAGCTGAACACTGTGCAGAGGTCTCACTACACTAACTTGTAGTTTTAGCTGAATACTGTGAGCAGGACGCACTACACTAACTTGCAGTTTTAGCTGAACACTGTGTGGAGGACGCACTACACTAACTTGTAGCTTTAGCTGAACACTGTGCAGAGGTCTCACTACACTAACTTGTAGCTTTAGCTGAACACTGTGCAGAGGTCTCACTACACTAACTTGTAGTTTTAGCTGAACACTGTGAGGAGGATGCACTACACTAACTTGTAGCTTTAGCTGAACACTGTGCAGAGATCGCATTACACTAACTTGTAGTTTTAGCTGAACACTGTGAGCAGGACACACTACAATAACTTGTAGCTTTAGCTGAACACTGTGCAGAGGTCTCACTACACTTACTTGTAGTTTTAGCTGAACACTGTGAGCAGGACGCACTACACTAACTTGTAGCTTTAGCTGAACACTGTGAGGAGGACGCACTACACTAACTTGTAGCTTTAGCTGAACACTGTGCACTACACTAACTTGTAGTTTTAGCTGAACACTGTGCAGAGGTCACACTAAATTAACTTGTAGCTTTAACTGAACACTGTGAGGAGGACGCACTACACTAACTGTAAATAGTCTAGCTGCCTGACTGTGGTACTAATAGGATCAAAAGAACTCCAGCAATTTTCTTCAGGTAGCTGTAAATACTGTAACAAGACAAGCCTGCCTGTCAGTAGGAAGATAACAGGAACGGATCTAGCTAAACTGAATACAGTGTATATATGTATATATATATATATATATATATATATATACAACACCTGGGATGCATATATATACACAATACACTATAAGTGCAGCTAACTCACTGACTGTCCTGCCTAATCTAGCTAACTCAAATGAAATTACACTGTCTGTCTCTCTCTATCTAAGCACGCCGGAACACACTACACAGGGCCGCCGTGCAGGCGGCCTTATATAGTGTGGGGTGTGTTCTAAACCCCCTGAGCCATAATTGGCCAAAGCCACCCTGGCTTTGGCCAATTACAGCTCTCTCTACCGACGGCGCTGTGATTGACCAAGCATGCGGGTCATAGTGCATGCTTGGCCAATCATCAGCCAGCAATGCACTGCGATGCCGCAGTGAATTATGGGCCGTGACGCACCACACGAATTTGGCGCGAACAGCCCATAACATTCGCAATTCGAACAGCGAAGCTCATCCATATATATATATATATATATATATATATATATATATATATATATACTGTATATACTCGAGTATAAGCTATCCCGAATATAAGCCGAGGCACCTCATTTTACCACAAAAAACTGGGAAAAAATATTGACTCGAGTATAAGCCTAGGGTGAGAAATGCTCAGCTACTGTAATTGGAAAAGAGGGTCAACAATGCCCATTTTCAGCCTCACTGTGCCCATTTGCAGCCATAGGTCCCCCAACTTCAAACTCGGTAGTTTAGGGTTCCTAGATTCCCCCTATCTGCAGCCAAAATTTGGGGTCTCTGGACCCAGAGGGTCCCAAAATGACATTGCTGCAGATGGACACAGTTGACCGAATTTGGGGCCCCATATCTCAGGGCCACTTGGTGCTAGGAACCCCAAATTAAGCTGGGGTTGCTAGCACCAAGTGGCCCCGAGATACGGGGCCCCAAATTTGGTTCGGAAAATGTCAAACACTTTTCAGCAGCAGAGAATGACATTTTCCGAACCGACTTTGGGGCCCTGTATTTCAGGCCACTTGGGGCTAGGAACCCCAGCTTTGAATATGTTGTAGTGCTAGTTCCACTGGGTTTGCACACCAAATGTGGGGTTCCTAGCACCAAGTGACCCCGAAATACAGGGCCCCAAAGTTGGTTTGGAAAATGTCATTCTCTGCTGCAGGAAAGTGCTTGACTCAAGTATAAGCCGAGGGAGGAATTTTCAGCACAAAAAAAATGTGCTGAAAAACTCGGCTTATACTCGAGTATATACGGTGTATATATAGATATACAGCTATATATCTAGATATATATATATATATATATATATCTAGATATATATATATATGTATCTAGATATATATATATCTAGATCGATCTATCTATCTATCTATCTATCTATCTATCTATCTATCTATCTATCTATCTATCTATCTATCTATCTATCTATCATGTATCTATCTATCTATCTATCTATCTATCTATCTATCTATCTATCTATCTATCTATCTATCTATCTATCTATCTATCTATCTATAGATATAGATAGATATCTATATATAGATATATCTATATATCTATCTATCTATAGATAGATAGATATATAGATATATCTATATCTATATATCTATATATATATATATAGATATATATATATATATATATCTATATATATATTTACATACATATATATACATATACAAAACACACTACATATATCCCCACTTGGATCGGTTCGAATCAGAATCGATTCAGAACCAAACTGCTCAGACATCCCTGGCTCTTAAGATTGAAGCCATCTCTATGCTTTCCTTATTTTTCTGGATTGTTCTTAGTTTTCTTCTACCACAACAATATAAACCAAACAAAAAACATATTAATATAAATTGAATAAACACAAAAATCATGGACAGAGTTCTCAATATCGGCTGAGTAAAAGTGTTATTGGGTATGCTCCACCAAGGCTCCTAAAATTCTTTAGCACTTTGTATATATATGTGTGTATGTATTTTATATATGGTGTTATATGTATATATATATATATATATATATATATATATATATATATATATATATATATATATATATATATATATATGTGTGCATTTTATATATGGTGTTATATGTAGGCATTCTAGGACAAGTCCATTCTAGGCAGGCCACATTGGTATCTGTTAATCTAATTACACAAATACTTGTTGATGTTAATATACAAGAATACAAATTAGGGCAGTTTATGACGACAGCTGTTTACGGCGAGGGGTCATTGTCTGTCACTCTGACTATACTATATCACTACAACGAGGAGAGGTAGATACTCCCCCTGGTAGTGAGCAGAGGTAGGTCCTCATCCTTGTAATGAGGAAAGGTAGGTACTCCCCCTGGTAACGAGGAAATGTAGGTACTCCCCCTGTATAATGAGGAGAGGTAGGTACTCCCCCTGTATAATGAGGAAAGGTAGGCAGTCCCCTTGTACAATGAGGAAAGGTAGGTACTCACCTTGGTGCTGTAGGCAGAGAAGAGACTCAGAAAGATCAGAAGACAGAACATTTTGTTGGTGGGTTTGAGGATTGCAGTCTGGGGAGAAGAGAACACAATGATGATGGGTGAGGACGGGTAATATAAACTCTCTATAGGTAATATAACTTACCATGGTGATCGATGTGACGGCACACACTATGCTGGGTACAGGTGTGAGGAGACTTTTATATGAAGTGAAATCTGGTCAGACCCTCCTCTCCCCACCCCCTTTATGTGTATTATATTCCTTGTGTGGACACACCCAGCTCTGTACTGATACCTCTATACAGGTGATCCACACTCCAATGACTTGTCCTGCGACTTGGGACTGCAAAGTCACATGATAAGTCATTCCCCATGATTTCCAATGACAACCATTCATATTAGTACGACTTCAAGTCATGCCGACTTCAAAGTAGTCCCTGCACTACTTTGGTCAGACTTTAATGCGAGTTACACAGGCATTCCCTAAAACCTCGGCCACAAAATTGCATGACTTTGGAGTCACGGTAGTATGAAAGGGGCCTAACTAGCTTGCTAAAACATTCTTCTCACCACTGAGCCCAGCTCTATCTCCACAGGAAGGAACCTTTTATAGTGTGGGGTGAGACTATGAGCACTGAGCCATGATTGGGCAAAGTCATAACTTTGCCCAATCAGAGCTCTCACAGTGCTCTTTGCCCTGACTGGGCAAAGCCTTGCACCTGACCGCTGGTCAGGTGAATTTCTTCAGCCAATCAGCTGCTAAAAACACACTGTGCGGCACGCAAGTGCATTGTGGGGCGCTCGGTGGGAGAACATGCAAACACCCGAAAGGGCGATGTTTGGGGCTGAACTGATGCTTGACCCGAACAGCTCATCTAAACACCATGATCTACAGAACAAGCAGGAGAATAAGAGGACTTGGTTGGGGTCAATTGACTCCCAGTTGGCTTATGTTCCAGTGTTGGTGTCTTTTCTTTTGCCGGCAGCCACATCTGGGTTTTACCTGGAGTGTGGTGGCTGCATCATATGACACATCACGGGTGGAGTTGCCACCTCATCCCTTTAAACCCAAACACCTTTGAATCACACAGGTTCTGAGGCTAATTAAATGAAGATAAGGCACCAAGTGAGTTTAATTACCACCTTAATCAGCCACAGAACCTGTAATTAATATGTGTTCGGGTTTAAAAGGATGAGGTGGCAACCATAATCACGGGACTGCATCCTCTATTTAAAATCAAGTGGGACGTTCTGTTAGTCCTTGAGCAATGGAGTCCATGTTCCTCTAGAACTTTTGTGCCTGCAGCTCCCCTAAAAGGTACTGAAGCGTTCCTCTACAACTGTTATGCCCCGTACACACGGTCGGATTTTCCGATGGACATTGTCCGATCGGAGCGTGTTGTCGGAAATTCCGACCGTGTGTGGGCGCCATCGGACATTTTCCATCGGATTTTCCGACACACAAAGTTGGACAGCAGGAGATAAAATTTTCCGGCAACAAAATCCGATCGCGTCAATTCCGACCGTGTGTGGCCTGTTCCGACGCACAAAGTGCCACGCATGCTCAGAAGAAATTCCGACACGGGACAGCTCGTTCTGGTAAACTTAGCGTTCGCAATGGATACAGCACTTTCGTCACGCTGCAATGTTCAAAATGGTTTAATACAGCGCACTCTCTTCTTCTTTATAATGTGACAAGAATTAAGTAGTTTTGCTGCTCATATTCACACACACTTCTCACAAAGTTTTATTTGTGTTTTTTTAGTGGGAATCCCTAAATATATTGTTATTAGTTGTCACATCTGACAGTTTTATATTTTTTATGTTTTTTTTTTTTTTTTTGATTTTAAGCCTTTTTTTTTCTTTAATGTTTGGATTTTTTCCAAGGCTGATCTTTGTTCAATGTTATTTTTATTTTTACTCCAGAATATTTTTGTGTGTGTTTTGTGTGTCAAGTTACCCCAACACCATTGATATCTTTTATTATTTAATCTCAAGGAGATTGTTTGTTGTTGGTGACCCTTGTTCATTTCACATTGTATATTTGAAATGTACCTGAATCCTCACAAACCAACTGTCATTTTTGAAGTAAAACACATAGGAGAGTATAATTCAAAACAAAAATCCTTTATTAAGGGATCAGAACCAAACAAAGAGGAAGGCAACACTGGATCAACAGGAGAAATTAGTGAAGCCTGGGACCCCCACGGCAGACATCAATTCTTAAACATCAAAATTGGTGGCCTGAGGAGTCCATATGTAAGGGAGGGCAGTCTGGTCCGGGATTCACAGAGACTCGGATAGCAGCAGATGACATCTGTGTCCCCAGGCTGTGGTACCACAAGAGGCTGCATTTTTTGGCCGACCAGACTGGACCCAGGGCAATCACTCTCTGGTCTTCCTTTCACACTTCCTTCCGGGCTGTGGCTGTGCAGTTGGAGATGTGGCAGGAGGAGGAGTAGGACCTGGAGGAGGAGGAGGACCTGCAGGAGGAGGAGGAGGACCATCCCAAAGCTGTGTGTGAGGTGTAATTTGGCCCCTCACACCTTTCGCCAGAGCCTCAGATATGAGGGCCTCACACATGGCTTTTTGGCCCTCCTCCATCCTCTGCATTTTATATGCTATGAATGCAGCAATGTTCTCCTGCCTGGTGTGTGGTGCTCCCAGGACCTCTGTAGCCCTACAAAAAAATCTGATAGCCGCCTCCTCTAGGGCACTCCTCCTACTGCCACTTTCTCTTTCCAGGGGGGATGGAGGGACCTGCAGATCAGCCAGCCGGCTCGGCCCGGCCACCTCCTGGCTGAGACTTCCCTGTGTATGAAAAAGGGACATGGTTTAATGTTTTGCATCATCAATCACAATCCTAAATTAGTACTCCCAACTAACATATAGTTCACATCATTGATTGGACAAGCAGAAATATTTAGAGGAATGCTATACCTGGCTCAATCTGGGCTCCTCTACATGTGGCCTGGAAGGCCCAGGTTGGGCGTCAGAAGCCTCAGCCGGAGGGGAAGGAAGCGTGGAAGGAAGACTGGAGAGGGATGGCCTGGGTTCAGTCTGGCCTGCCAGAATGTGCAGCCTGTCGTAGTACAACATCCTGGGGACATAGATGTCACCTGCTGCTCCGGATCTCTGCGAGTTAAGGACTTTATTGCGCTCCCTCAGATATGTGCTCCTCAGGCCACCAATGAAAATCTTTAAAAAAGTGATGTCTGCCGTGGGGATCACCTGCTTCACAATTTCACACAATTGCTCCAGTGCTGCCTTCCTCTTTGCTTGGTTCTTGTAATGGGGGTGTTTAATCTCCCACAGACAGGGCAGCTCCCTTAGCATCTCTATGAAGACTGAAATGAAGTCCTTATCTTTCAGGACCATATCCATGTTCACTGCAAGACACAACACAAGACAAAGCCTAATGTCACACCAAACTCTCCTAATCTTGTTACAATATAGGCCTCAATCTATAGAAGCAGTATAGGTCCAAGTTTGTCTCTTACCTTCGTTCTTACGATCGCCGCGTCCAATGCTCCTTCCTCCGCTCACAGATCAAACGTAATACGCACGCGTGTTACGCTTTATATACACTGCGCATGCGTGTAACTCCGCCCGCCCCTAACGTTCTTTCTAGTGTATTCCCCGCCCCTTTTCGTTCGGCGCAGTGGTGGAAGAGCATGATGGCGGACATACAGCAGGTGTGGGCTAATTGTAGCAACGAGGAGGAGGAGGAGGAAAGGGCGGATCCAGGCACATCCCGATCCAGAAGGAGACGTTTTAAGGCCACAAATATGTCGTTTGGGGAGATGTTGGAGATGGTCGACATCATGAGGAAGTCCGACTATGACGGAAAATATGGTCCTTACCCCAACCCGAACATCCGAAAGGCCAAGATCATGGCGAAAGTGGTCAGGAGTCTTGAGCGGAATTTCGGGGTACGAAGGTCTAAAGATCAGCTCAGAAAGCGGTGGTCGGACCTGAAGTTGAGAGAGCCAGAGCAGTACCGAAAGATCCGGAGAGTGCTGCAAAAAAGTAAGTAGTTGTGCTGTGTTCCTATTCTTTCTGTCTTTATTACGTTCGTTCTGCTCCATATGCTTTTATTAGTTGTAACGTTTCCAAAGGTCAACTTTAATGTTCATGGGCACATTATTCGTTCGTATCAAACATTTTTCTTTCGGCCTCTAGAACACCATTGTTTAGGCCATATGCATTTTCACACATTTTTGGGGGCCTACTTTGATGCCAAATATTTGTTTGTGTAGATGGGTTTGTTACTAGAATGAAATGCAAACTAGATTGTGTGTAAGGAGAGGACACTGAGCAGCTGTTTTCACATCTGGACACTGGAGCACTAGTGTGGGACACAAGAACACCATTTTTATTAGGGGGGGCCACACAGGTGCTCCAGTGTATACTATAGGGGGGGTTACATCTGTGAAGCTTGTACCAAACAGGTAAAGTATTGCAGCTTGACAAAGGGCAATAAAAAATATACATCTTGGAACTCTGCTAAAATAGACAATTGTACCCCACTTCCAAGCAATGTTTCCTATTTCTATAGTTCTGCCATCAAATATCTGTGTGCTAATTATACCATTTTTGTTTTACATAGGGGATAAAAGACTCGGAGGACACCCCTCATCCCAGGAGACCAGAGACCCCCCCCTCTGGAAGAAGGGGAAATACCCCCAACCCAAGAAGCTGAGCAGGAGGAAGAAGAAGATGTGGTGGAGATTGGCACCACAACAGGTGAGTGTCTGCGACCACAGACTCAGGTAAAAGAGATGGCTGGTGGCAGATTTTTTAGACCTTTTTTTTTGTTCTTTATCTCTTTTTAGGTGATCGTGATCCAGAACGCTTTACATCTGAAAGTGCCCAGATACTGATCGGGGAGATCATGGGGTGTAATCTCCAATTGCAAAACATCCAGCAACAAATCACTGATGTTATTAAAAAAAATAATAACATCATTGATGTTTTGGGGCGAATTTAAACCCCACAAAATCACCTGTTTTATCGTACCAAACTTTTTAAAATGTTTAGAAAAGCCAAATTTGGAGGATGCACACAGTGTGCCAACATGTGCTATCTGCCATCACGGGAGATCAATGGACGCGTTTTGGGGGTGCAACCCCTTCCTCAATTATAAAGTAGCGTTGAGGAAGGGCTTGCTCCCCCCAAACACGTCCCTTGATCCCCCCTGATGGCAGATAGCACATGTTGACATTCGTAAATTGATGTGCATCTTCCAAATTTGGCTTTTCCAGGGGTGATTTCCCCCCATCTGAACGCTATATCAAACCCAGTTCCTAAATACTGATGTCTGATATAGCCTTCAGGTTTTACCTAATGTGAACTTTGTAAGTTCAAGTTTTTTGGCTTTCTTGTTGGTTTTACACAGGCCTGTTTTATCTGAAATGGATATTTTTATTTTTCATAATGCTACTGCAAACATTGTTATACAACAAACATGTTGGTTTGTTTTAAAAACCTTTGGGAAATGCACATGTGATTGTGCAGGTATAAAAAAGTGCCTTACTCAAGAATGTGTGGATTATTGTCTCAACACTACAACACTTTTGGGGTGATATAATTGTTGTTTTATGCAAAAATGGGGGTTATTTCCTAAGGGCAAATCCTCTTTGCACTACAAGTGCAGGTTCAGTGCAGTTGCAAGTGCACTTGTAGTGAAATGTGTTTTTGCATTTAGGAAGTACCAGCCAACACTGTTTTTTATAAGGTTACCCAATCACGACATTTTCTGCACTCAACACATTTCTGTCAGGGTCAGCTAAAACAAACACAAGCAGTAAATGTCCACCAAGAATTTCTTTTGGTTGTTTTTTATTTGAAAAAGGTGTCACAGATTGTCTGGCATATTGATAGCCCCCCTACCCGCAAAGAACTCCAGGTAGCGTAACCGGACATCACGGGCATTCAGGGAGGGCAAGCCAGGACGGCCACTTTCAAGCGCCGTCAGTGTTGATGGATTAGGGATTCCGGCCTCAGGCCCAACTGAGCCAGCATAGTTGGCTAAATGTTTTCTTAAAAAATTATGGAGAACACAGCAGGCAAGTATTATATGGTTCAGTTTATACTCCGCCATATGGATGGGTGTCATAAATAATCGGAACCGGCTGGCCAGGATTCCAAATGTGTTCTCCACCACTCTTCGGGCTCTGGCCAGCCGGTAATTAAAAACCCTCTGTTCCGGGGTGAGGGTCCTCATCGGGAATGGCCGCATCAGGTGGTCCCCCAGCGCAAATGCTTCATCAGCAACGAACACAAATGGGAGACCTTCAACATTGTCCTCTGGAGGTGGCAAGTCCAAGCCGCCATTCTGGAGACGCCTGTAGAACTCCGTCTGGGCGATCACTCCACCATCGGACATCCGGCCATTCTTCCCCACGTCCACATACAAGAACTCATAATTAGCCGACACCACCGCCAACATCACTATACTATTAAACCCCTTGTAATTATAATAGTACGACCCCGAGTTGGGTGGTGGGGCGATGTGGACGTGTTTCCCATCAATTGCCCCTCCGCAGTTAGGAAAGTCCCACCGCTGGGCAAAGTGGGAGGCCACAGTCTGCCATTCCTGTGGCGTTGAAGGAAACTGTTGAGGAAAAAAAAATAAACCTTACTATTTTTTCACAGAAACATGGCAAGCAGATTAGACACAAACATTATGGGGCAACCTCCAGATAGCATTTACTAAGGGGAATTTAACAAGGCCAAAGTATAAGGTACACCTATCATATTCCTCCTCCCCCCCTCTCATGGGCCATTTCTAACATTATAGGGGGGGAACTCTTGGACAGGTAACCCTCTTCACTTCATTGAGAGATGAATGCCTAAATACAGGGTATTACTTAGAACAGCCCCTCCTTAGTTACAATATTGGCAGACCACTGGACAGGTAAGAAGTGTCATAATACAAAGATATAAATACACACTGTACACATTTGAGGACATTTGAACATTCTGCTATTACCTATCAAGATAATAATAGGATACAAAAACTTTAAACAGTACCATTGGAAAGTATACAGGCAGGCCCTTGCACTACATGCTTTGGGGAATTCATCCATAAATCTGACCAGTAAAGAGGTGGGTATAGTGTGTGGGTTTGGCAAAGTCAGCAGATAGATGATTGAGGATAGATAGAGAATTGGGATCAGCTGACTTAGCAGTTGGGGGGAGGGTTAAAAAAAATTTCGGGACACCACAAAAAAAAGCCTCTGGCACTTTGCCTGAATTTAAATCAAAAATAACATTTCCAAACATTTTATAGGGGGTGTTTGGGGTAAAGCACTACTATGGAGCTGATAAAATACATTGTTAAGTGACTACATGAGGTGAATATAGGGCAGGAGACACCATGCTGGGGAGGTTATTGAAGGGCAAATATGTATGAAGGACATAAAATAATAATTACCTAAAAATCCAGCATGCATGAGAACAAAGGGGACATTCACAGCATATTATAATCATGGTAATTAGGGAATGAGGGAAGAAATACAATATATTATCAAACATTAAATACAATAAAATGGGATATAAAAGGATAAAAATCTTACCTTCATATACTCCTTCTGCAGGACCTGGATGATGGCAGAACAGGTCTCTGGGATAATGATTCCCAGAGCCTGGGGGGAGATGCCTGTCGAGAACTTCAAGTCCTGCAGACTTCTCCCTGTGGCCAAATACCGCAAGGTAGCGACCAACCTCTGCTCCGGAGTGATGGCTTGCCTCATGCAGGTATCCTGCCTGCTGATATAGGGGGTCAGCGAAGCCAACAAACGGTGAAATACGGGGTCCGTCATCCTGAGAAAGTTCCTGAAATCATCAGGATTATTCTCACGGATCTAACGGAGCAAAGGCATATGAGAGAACTGGTCACGCTGAAGCAACCAATTCTTGGTCCATGAACTCCTCCCCACCCTGTTCATGGACTGGACTTGTGTCAAGGTCAGGACCCCAACACCAAGCCCCCGCACAGCACGAACTCTACGAGGAGTACGCATACGAAACATGGCTAGAAAACAGTCGGCTGCTCAGAACGAAGTAACAGAACGCACTGAAGAACAGCAAGGCCTGTGAAGAGCGACCTGAAAAACAGCAACGAGCAGGCAAGATCACACAGAAAACTCCGATACGAACTGACTGCACGCACTGAAGAGCAGATACAAGCCCACAAGCACAAACTGAACGTCAGAAAACGATCTGAAAGCCACGAGTCTGAAAAAGCGCGAATCGTCTCTCACCAAACTTTTACTAACACGAGATTAGCAAAAGGAGCCCAAAGGGTGCCGCGCTTGGTTCTGAACCGGCCTTTTCTAGTCTCGTCGTACGTGGTGTACGTCACCGCGTTGTTGGCGATCGGAAATTCCGACAACTTTGTGCGACCGTGTGTAGGCAAAACAAGTTTGAGCCAACATCCGTCGGAAAAAATCCTAGGATTTTGTTGTCGGAATGTCCGAACAAAGTCCGACCGTGTGTACGGGGCATAAGACCTTTAAACCTCCGTAGCCCCCTGCAACTTCCACTAATCTACACAGCAGTCCCTTTTGCGCCTTGGCATCCCCATCTGCCATCCATTCTCTGCAGCACCACCTCTGTACCCGCAGTCTCCACTACATCCACAGTCTGAACCTGGGCTACACCCAAAACCAGGGCAAGACCTTCTAGAACCCAAGAAAAATGAAGCCAAAATGTGCAGTGTTGAGGCAGGCGAAGCTTTATTTTTGCACCTAGAGTGGCCGGGACGGCACAGGGAACATAATTGGCCACCACTGTCCACCAGACCTAGTCTTGACACTTTCCGGTCCATGGAAAACCGAATAGAAAAGGGAAAAAGTTGTGACACGGTTCCACCAGTGTTGTTTAGCTATCAGGAGCTTTGGGAAGCAAGGTTTTCATTAACATTATTGGAACCAATTTTGGTTTTATCTGTAAACTAGTTATAACTCATAAAAAGTGCAAATTATATTCTTTTGTAAAGTCACTAGAATGAGGTCTGTGGTACAGATTCTGGTTCTGTCTATTTTTGTTATGTGACAGATCACTGTGCTGGTTCTGTTCCTCCAATGCCTATTATGACTAAATCTTAATCATGTAACTTTGATAGACCACCCACATCCCATCCTGCAGATATACAAGCCTACAAGAATTACACCGGGACTACACCGTATGATGTCAGCCTAATGAGGATGTTTTTTACTCGGGATGTATGATTTTGGCAAACAGGCTCAATAAATCTTTATATGAGCATCTTGCTGTACCCAAAGGTCTACCGCCTGCTCCTGTTCTCCATTCCACAAGATAAATAAAACCAGTACTTACTGGGAATTATTGAATTGTTCTGCCTGCTCTTCCAATAATGAATTCCGGAGATCCGGGACCTCAGGCAAGTTCTTAACAATCAGTGATCTTTACCTGAACAAACTAATAGTCACAGTACAGGCCGGCCTCACAGTACATCTCATCCTCATTGAACTGTTTATCTGCGTTTGTCAACATCAACGTCATGCCACATGCCAATGTTTGTCTTTAACCCATAATGTGGCCTGTACATAACAGAATGCATCTAAAAACCCAAGAGAATATGGGGCATTACATTAACAAAAGGTTATAAGCCCTGTCACTTGGGTTCCCAGAACCATGGCACCCGGGGGTCCCAGAACAATCACACTTGGACACTTGGGGGTCCCAGAACAATGATACCCGGGGGTTCCAGAACAATGACACCAAGGGGTCCCAGAACAGGGTTCCAGAGCAATGGCAACCGGACACTTGGGGGTCCCATAACAATGACACCCGAACACTCAGGAATATTGGTATTGGATTATGGTCATTGGTATTCTATAGATATATTGATGCAGAAAACAGAAACACAGAAGCATTTAAAGGATATATTTCTAGTTTATTGAGATGTCAGTCTTTGTACAAGGGTCTCCTCCATGGCGGTGGAATGAACGGTTGGAGAGCCTCAGCTGCTCTCGCAGAAGAAGGTGTTGCAGGCCACGGTCAAAGAAGATCACAAAAGTCCACCTTCCCATCTCCGTTCTCATCCAGCTCCTTCAGGATCCTGTCCTGGTGGTGTCTTTCTGCTCCTAGAGAAGGAAGATTTTTTTTTTTAATCAACAAAAAGGTTTTTATTAATGAGAACACAAGGCAAAACATGGGACAATTGCAATCGTGTGACATAGATATAAAACAGGAGTCTCATTTCTCATTGCAACATATGAGTGGCATTAATAATAAGGCCAACACTGCTTTCATACAGCTGAAAAAACATTGTATAAAACCCTGAGTTCCTGTTTACCCTGAATTTAGGAAAAAAAAATACAAACAGATGAGCAGCCTAGTGCTTAGCTAAGAAGAAAACATAGGTATATTAAATAAAACAAAAATATAAAGGTGATGTACCAACCGATCATATATCATTAGGGGTTGACATTTGCCGAACAAGCAAGGCACTCCTAGCACTTCACTCAACTTCTGAACCATATTGGGCACCAACATCAGTTCCAAAGACCCAGTTATCCCATCAGCAGTCTGTCCAGGGCCAATTGTGGAGGTGCAACATCTGGGGAGTTAAGCCAACACTGCCAGATGTTGGTACTTTTTTGGGCGATTTTCTATGGCGATACGTGTTTTTTTCCCGAATGAGGATAGCATTGACCATTTGTATCCACTGTGCCTCGTTTGGGATACATGCTGAGAGCCACAAATGGGCAATCAGCTTCCTGGCTAAATATAGCAGCCTCGTGAGGGTTATATATACCGGGGGGAGGTACAAGTCTTCGTCCAGGCATCCCAGTAAACAAATCAACGGCTCTACCGCTAACTGAACTTGGTATACACTATTTATTTTGGCAATAACTCAATTCCAGTACCTCACTAGCTTCGGGCATCGCCGGAGCATATGAATGAGTTCACCCGGGTGAGCCTGGCATTTGGGACATATGGGGGAGTCACGTCTGCCCCACTTATGCAACTGTACTAGAGTGCGGTATACTCTGTGTAATATAAACATGTGAGACAGTCTCTGTGCTGCCGATACTGATACTAAGGGATCCACTCCCAGAATCTGATTCCACTGCTCGCCATCGATGGACCAATATCTCGCTCCCACCCCTCCCTACATGGTAACAAGTCAGGGGCTTGTATGTGTGATAGTAGGTGGGTATAGATTCTAGAAATGATTCCCCTTTTCTCAGGGTCAGAATATATGGACTCAAGGAATGTGGAATCTTCTAATTGTAAGTTGGATTGTCAACTTTGGTATCTAATGGCAATTGTATGTATTGAAAGTGGTGGCCTTTAAGTGCAGGGAATTCGCTCAGTAATTGGCCGTACGGCTTTAGGACTGTCAAGTATCTGTGTGAGGAATCTAACCCCCGCCCCCGCCCTTTCCCAGACCGACCGGTTAGGCACCCTGGTCAATTCCGTGTAAAAGCGGTTTCGCCATATAGGGGTCCGACGGAGATAACCCGTCAGTCCCAAACTGGTCTTAACCCTCCTCCAGATTTTCATCAGTGACCTAACTGTGGGGCAGTCAGAGGGACCCCTAGGGAAGCCCACCTGGGATAGGGCAGTGTGATCCGTTCCAAGACCCAGGGGGAGATCCCTGGAGGGGTCTGACACTGTGCCGCGATCCCACCCCATGAAATGTTGCATCTGCGCAGCCAGATAGTACATGAGAGGGTGAGGAACTGCCATGCCTCCCTGGTTTTTAGGGAGTTGTACAGTGGCCAGTTAAGTCGCCTGACAGGTCGCCCCTGTATGAACAATGTCTTTCTTCTTGCCACTCTTCCATAAAGGGCAGATGTGTGGAGAACACGACTAATAGTTGTCCTGTGGACAGATTCTCCCACCTGAGCTGTGGATCTCTGCAGATCCTCCAGAGTTACCATGGACCTCTTGGCGGCTTCTCTGATGAATGCTCTCCTTGCCCGGCCTGTCAGTTTAGGTGGACGGCCATGTCTTGGTGAGATGTTCAAAGCTTGGGATATTCCTTTATAACCTACCGCCACTTTACACTTCTCCACAACTTTATCCCTGACCTGTCTGGTGTGTTCCTTGGCCTTCATGATGCTGTTTGTTCACTAAGGTTCTCTAAGAAACCTCTGAGGGCTTCACAGAACAGCTGTATTTATACTGAGATTAAATGACACACAGGTGGACTCCATTTACTAATTAGGTGACTTCTGAAGGCAATTGGTTCCACTAGATTTTAGTTAGGGGTATCAGAGTAAAGGGGGCTGAATACAAATGCCCCTCCCCCACACTTTTCACATATTTATTTGTATCATTTATCATTTTCCTTCCACTTCACAATTATTACCTCTGATGTATGATGATGATGAGGATCAGATTAGGTACACCCAGAGGTGATCCTCATCATCATACATCAGAGGTAACCCTTTCCTGTCCAGAGTGTACCTACTAGCTAGGTCCCCCTTGCTATTAGCGGGTTGGACCCCCTTTTGCCTTCATTCTTGGTGGCATAGATACAACAAGGTGTTGGAAACATTCCTCAGAGATTTTGCTCCATAGTGACATGATAACATTACGCATTTTCTGCAGATTTGTCGGCTGCACATCCATGATGTGAATCTCCCGTTCCACCACATCCCAAAGGTGCTCTATTGGATGAGATGTGGTGAGTGTGGAGGCCATTGGAGTACAGTGACCTCATTGTCCAGTGGTGAGATGATTGGAGCTTTGTGACATGGTGCATTATCCTGCTGGAAGGAGCCATCAGAAGATGGGGACACTGTAGTCATAAAGGGATGGACATGGTCAGCAACAATACTCAGGTAGGCCGTGGTGATTAAACCCCATCCCCCACACCATTACACCCCACCACCAGCCTGAACCAGTGATACCCCATCCTCACACCATTACACCCCCACCACCAGCCTGAACCGGTGATATCCCGTCCCCCACACCATTACACCCCCACCACCAGCCTGAACCAGTGATACCCCATCCCCCACACCATTACACCCCCACCACCAGCCTGAACCAGTGATACCCCATCCTCACACCATTACACCCCCACCACCAGCCTGAACCGGTGATATCCCGTCCCCCACACCATTACACCCCCACCACCAGCCTGAACCGATGATACCCCATCCCCCACACCATTACACCCCCACCACCAGCCTGAACCGGTGATACTCCATCCCCCACATCATTACACCCCCCACCACCAGCCTGAACCGGTGATATCCCATCCCCCACACCATTACACCCCCACCACCAGCCTAAACAGATGATACCCCATCCCACACACCATTATACCCCACCACCAGCCTGAACCAGTGATACCCCTTCCCCCACACCATTACACCCCCACCACCAGCCTGAACAGATGATACCCCATCCCCCCACACCATTACACCCCCACCACCAGCCTGAACAGATGATACCCCATCCCCCACACTATTACACCCCCACCACCAGCCTGAACCAGTGATATCCCATCCCCCACACCATTACACCCCCACCACCAGCCTGAACCAGTGATATCCCACCCCCCACACCTCCACCACCAGCCTGAACCGGTGATATCCCATCCCCCACACCATTACACCCCCACCACCAGCCTGAACCAGTGATATCCCATCCCCCACCATTACACCCCCACCACCAGCCTGAACCGGTGATACCCCATCCCCCACACCATTACACCCCCACCACCAGCCTGAACCAGTGATACCCCATCCCCCACACCATTACACCCCCACCACCAGCCTGAACCGGTGATATCCCGTCCCCCACACCATTACACCCCCACCACCAGCCTGAACCGATGATACCCCATCCCCCACACCATTACACCCCCACCACCAGCCTGAACAGATGATACCCCATCCCCCTCACCATTATACCCCACCACCAGCCTGAACCGGTGATACCCCTTCCCCCACACCATTACACCCCCACCACCAGCCTGAACAGATGATACCCCATCCCCCCACACCATTACACCCCCACCACCAGCCTGAACAGATGATACCCCATCCCCCACACTATTACACCCCACCTCCAGCCTGAACCAGTGATATCCCATCCCCCACACCATTACACCCCCACCACCAGCCTGAACCGGTGATACACCATCCCTCACACCATTACACCCCCACCACCAGCCTGAACCGGTGATATCCCACCCCCCACACCATTACACCTCCCCCACCAGCCTGAACCGGTGATATCCCATCCCCCACACCATTACACCCCCACCACCAGCCTGAACCAGTGATATCCCATCCCCCACCATTACACCCCCACCACCAGCCTGAACCGGTGATACCCCACCCCCCACACCATTACACCCCCACCACCAGCCTGAACCGGTGATACCCCATCCCCCACACCATTACACCCCCACCACCAGCCTGAACCGGTGATACAAGACAGGATGGATCCATGCGCCAAATTCTGACCCCACCATCTGAATGTCGCAGATGAAATCCAGACTCATCAGACCAGCCAACATTTTTCCAATCTTCTATTGTCCAATTTTAGTGATCCTGTGCCAATTGTAGCCTCAGTTCCTGTTCTTAGCTGATGGGAGTTGCACCTGGTGTGGTCTTCTGCTGCTGTAGCCCATCTGCTTCAAGGTTTTGTGTTGTGCAGTAGGAGATGATATTCTGCATACCTTGGTTGGTTATTTAGGTTACTTTTGCCTTTCTATCATCTGGAACCAGTCTGCCCATTCTCCTCTGACCTCAACAAGGCATTTTCCTCCACACAATTGCCGCTCACTGGATATTTTCTCTTTTTCCCACCATTCTCTGTAAACCCCGAGAGATGGTTGTGTGTGAAAATCCCAGAAATACTCAGACCAGCCCGTCTGCCACCAACAACCATGCTACGTTCAAAGTCACCGAGATCCCCTTTCTTCCCCATTTGGATGTTCGGTTTGAGCTTCAGCAAGTCGTCTTCACCACGTCTAGATACCTAATGTGACGGGAGGGCCCGTGGAACTCAGAATCCCTTGGAAAGTAGGGGATGTCCTTGTTTCAGCTCCCCATACACCTCTTATGTCTAAGTCACCCTGTGCTATCCTGGCACAGGGTGAGTGAGAAAATTTATCTTGGACTACTTAAAATGGGACAGTAATATTTGTCCACAATATCTCCCAGGATGTATGAAGAGACTATTCTTGGTTTGTTTGATTCTGAACTCAATGTCTTAATTGAGTGAGCTGATCACATTGGCCGACAGGACTGGCTAGGAGACGAACTGTTGATGAATAGGCTGAGGAGGGGGGGATTGTTGTTTGTATTGTGAATTGTAATTAGCTCCTGCTATTATGTTTATACTACTGTGTGAAGCTTGGTGCCCACAAGTCTATGTCCTACAGGTCATGTCCCTGAGTCATCTGCTCTGGGTAAATGATTTAGTAAATTAGCTCATGTTAATTAGGTTAGCTTTGAGTCATCCTGCTGTATACATTTGTGTGAGATCTCAAATAAAGAGTTAGTCCTGATGTACTCCAAGACTGGTGTTATCTAGTTCTTGGGGGTACCTATAGCCAGATCCATTGGACTCGTGTTCCAGAACTTAGGATGCGGTATACTGATGGAAGCACTCAAACGGAGTGTGGGACGTTCCATGACACCTAAATGCTTTGAGTTGCTGCCATGTGATTGGCTGATTTGCGGTATTTGCTACTAAGCAATTGAACAGGTGTACCTAATAAAGTGGTGTGTATATATATATATATATACAGTATATAGTACATTCACACCAGTCACTGCCCTCAAGGAGCTTACAGTCTAAGGTCCCTAACTCATATTAATACATACATTGGGGCTAATTCACCTCCCAGCGTGTCTTTGCAGTATGGGAGGAAACCCACACAGGCACAGGGAGAACATGCAAACTCCAGGCAGGTAGTGCCCCCTGGTTGGGATTTGAAGTGATGACCCCGAGTGCTGCCAGGTAGAAGTGCTAACCACTTATTAACATTGGAAAAGACTAAGAAATTGCAAAAAATGGACTTTGTAGGCAAACGGGAGATCCTAGTATTAAAGTACCTAGTATACAGGGTGACTCTGTAGGTACTTAAAGGTCACTTGTGCCAACGTCCCCGATAATCTGTTGAGGGCATCAAGGAACTAAGTAATGGGACTTTAGAGGCACAATAGTATTAAACTACAAAAAGTATACAAAAAGTTAGATTTTATTAATAATATACAAAAAAGCACAAAGAACGGACATAGAAGTTTAAAAACACATCAGATATGGGCATACAACTCAGTTAAATACACCATTATGGATCCTATCCTGCAGTCTCCTATATATTATTCTATAACCATAGACAAATAAAACAATATTCCAGGTAAGAGAGAGGGTAGACTTCCCCTGTGGAGTTGAAAGTGAGGTAGCACTGCAGGTCTGGTGTTCCAGAGTGGTATAATCTCAAATTGCTCTACATGTTTCACGTTGACAAAGAACGCTTCATCAGGAGCTAGAGGTTCTATTAAAAAATGCATACAAACAGAAAGAAAAACATATATCATAATCACAGTCCTTAGAAGCTATTCTCAATAGGTATGCTATAAAAAAGACATGAGTAACAGCTTTGTTGAAAATTCCGCCCTCTCGTGGCGAGGCATGGGAAGAGCCCTATAAAAGATTGGGGTCTCAGATGGAAGGACAGCACATACCGGCGGTCTAGGGCAGCCCATATAGGAGGAAGCCTAGGAGAACGTTTAATGCATATAATTTAAAGTGGACAGATGAATAGATAAGCAAAAAATTACGATAATGCATATTTATAGATGTTTTCAACTTGGACACAAAAAATAGAACGGGAGAGAAAGGAAGGAATCGTGTGACAACATAGGATAGAAACAAAGGGAAAGATGGGGAGGGTTTGAAGAAAAAGAAGAAGGGAGGGGGGGAAAGGGGGAGAGGGGAAGGGAGAGGAAGAAAAGAAAAGGGAATGGGAAAGGGAGAGGGGAAAAGGATAAGGAAAGGGGGGGGGAATAGCGCCGCACATCCGGTTCGTTTCTTTGACCGGATGTGCGGCGATTGACGGGGATTCGGGGACCCGCCTTGGGTTCCTATTTTCCCTGCCTCTGCAGCTGGCTTGCTGTCCGTGCCTCGTCTCTCCAGGCCATGCTTCGGCGCGTGCGCGGAGCTACCCCTGTCGCGCTTGCGCCGTTTGGCCGGATGGTGACGTCGCCCGGCGCCTGCGCAGTTGCCTGCAGTGGAGCCGGAAGACGCCGTGCTGATTAGACCGGCTGCTCCCGGTCTGGTTATCCCTATATATGGGGCCGTTCTGACATTTTGCGGTGAGACATACAACAGGCAGCTACCCAGCAGAGCGGTGCATTCCCAGATCCTTTTGTTATCTACTGTGGGGTGAGTTTAGTTGATGGCTGCTTTTCCTGGCAGGGCTTTCTTACTTGCAAACCAACATTGATTGTATTATCTATGTTGATTGCTAATGGTATTTGTGTTTTTTCCTACATACCAGAACTGCAGCTCATACAAGCTCCTCTCCATACCTACAACTAATTGATGTGACAGTTATTTGGGAGGCCCCTGCTTCTGTTTGCTGCCCACCTGATCTTTTTCAGATACACTTTTTACCTCTGATCGTTTTCAGCGATCTACTGATCAAGTCCACTTTTTTGAACATTTCTCCTTTCTTACACTTATCTGGTAAGCGATTTTTGACACAAACCTTGTCAATACAGACCCCTCCTTCCCCCTTCCCCCCCTTTCCTTATCCTTTTCTCCTCTCCCCCCTTTCCCCCCCTCCCTTCTTCTTTTTCTTCAAACCCTCCCCATCTTTCCTTTTGTTTCTATCCTATGTTGTCACACGATTCCTTCCTTTCTCTCCCGTTCTATTTTTTGTGTCCAAGTTGAAAACATCTATAAATATGCATTATCGTAATTTTTTGCTTATCTATTCATCTGTCCACTTTAAATTATATGCATTAAACGTTCTCCTAGGCTTCCTCCTATATGGGCTGCCCTAGACCGCCGGTATGTGCTGTCCTTCCATCTGAGACCCCAATCTTTTATAGGGCTCTTCCCATGCCTCGCCACGAGAGGGCGGAATTTTCAACAAAACTGTTACTCATGTCTTTTTTATAGCATACCTATTGAGAATAGCTTCTAATGACTGTGATTATGATATATGTTTTTCTTTCTGTTTGTATGCATTTTTTAATAGAACCTCTGGCTCCTGATGAAGCGTTCTTTGTCAATGTGAAACATGTAGAGCAATTTGAGATTATACCACTCTGGAACACCAGACCTGCAGTGCTACCTCACTTTCAACTCCACAGGGGAAGTCTACCCTCTCTCTTACCTGGAATATTGTTTTATTTGTCTATGGTTTTAGAATAATATATAGGAGACTGCAGGATAGGATCCATAATGGTGTATTTAACTGAGTTGTATGCCCATATCTGATGTGTTTTTAAACTTCTATGTCCGTTCTTTGTGCTTTTTTGTATATTATTAATAAAATCTAACTTTTTGTATACTTTTTGTAGTTTAATACTATTGTGCCTCTAAAGTCCCATTACTTAGTTCCTTGATGCCCTTAACAGATTATCGGGGACGTTGGCACAAGCGACCTTTAAGTACCTACAGAGTCACCCTGTATACTAGGTACTTTAATACTAGGATCTCCCGTTTGTTATTCATATTGGGGGTGGAAGCACCCCATTTATCTCCCTAGTAAGGTGACATTTTTACTTTGTCAGTTTCTAATTTAGAGTTGTACTCATTTTCAAATAGTATAATATAGGGGAACAACAGGGGCTAGCATATTGATCTGGGATGGATTTCGTAGGTAATGCCTGGTTGGGCTACATTAATGATGTTCAAGCAAGTTGTTTAATGGATACAGGACAAGAAATGGGGCTTAACCACTATTTTACTAAAATGAAAAAATTACTGAAGAAAAAATCCAACTTGCATTGGCACGTGGATTTTCTTCAACAGTACATACGAGAGAACCTGAGCCCTGTGGGCTTGAGGGTTCAGGTATTTCCATCTTTTCAAAACGTTGGCATTGAGTTTAAGACTGCGTGGGAGAAAATTCTCACCCAATGCAGTACTGATCTTATTAAACTCCTAATATCTCATTACCAGGACGAACTTGGTCATCTTGATGAAGAAATAATTACATTCCAAACCAAAAATGACAATCTTAAAAATCATGCGCAGTTCAATCAAAAATGGCAAGAAGTAAAGGACTACATTACTAAAATCAACAAAGATATCATTTTTAAAAAACAGAACAAATTTATGAAAGACAAATCGGCCTTTGTGGAAGGTTATGCCTATCATTGGCACTCTCCCTCTCACAATCGTAGATTTAGAAAAACAACTCCAAAAAAATGATCTCCAGATAATGATATAATGTTTACAGATGATGACATTGAAATTGACTCTGATTCCTCTCTATCTATTCTTTCCTCGCAGCCTCCCATGGGAAGAGATCTGAAGATCATATCCAATGACACTGGTGCACGTAAGAGACAACATGGTGGTGGGTACTATACACCCTATCCTAAAAAGAAAGTAGACAAGCAGGACATTAAACGCATGGACAGCTCACTGCGTCAAGGGGCTCCTCCGGCAAAAGGTGGTGGCACTTATTCACAGTCTAATTATATAGGCCCTAACGCACACAAGGCACTACAATTGTTAAACTCACAAGGCCGTATCAACCACACACTCACGACACTCCAATCAAATGCGGGGGTGGATACCCCAGGCCCTAGCTCTCTTAACAGCACACTCACCAATATGACAGCTCCATCTAATTTTTCTAACCCCCTTAACTTAGTTAATTCATTTTCCCTCACCCAATCACAAATGTGTACAAAGCAGAGCACACTTGACTCTAATGTCATTCCCAATGTAACATCTACCCTAAATTTTCCAATACCCAGGACAGCGCCGCCTCAAACTTAGAACTTGATGTTATAAACCTCACCCCTTACTATTTTTCTGATCAAGACCTTAATGTATTAAAATTGGGATTGAGTTTTTGTCCAACACAAAAAATTGACAAATACGAGACAATTAAAGATGTCTATATGTTTACTCGTAACCTCACATACAAATTTCTTTTCGATCCAGACCGATTAAGAACCAAAGAGGAGCACGAATTCTCGGAGTGTATAAAACATTTTAAAGTGGATGAGTTCAGGGCACTTCGCGATTTAATTCTCCTCTTAGAGGAAAATGACACTATGTCACACAACGACACTCTCATACCAGCACCTGTAACCTTGCCCTCACCCACAATTAATCGATTTAAGCCCAAATCCCGACGATTTTCCTCTCTCAAAATCCTCAAATCTGGACATTCTTACAGAATGTAGTGAGTGACATTAAACATATGGACATACCATCTAGACAAAATAACCTAACTTCAACCCAGCGCCAAGCCATCTCTAAAATACATAACCACCCTGATGTTATTGTAAAGCCCGCCGATAAAGGCGGCAATATAGTCCTGCTAACGAGATCCTTCTATGAAGCTATGTGCATGAAGATCCTATCCAACAAAGATTGGTACAAAAAAATTCCCTTGTCTTCCACTATATCCTATAAGAACCAATTTTTGGATATTATTGGAGATGCTTTTTTGAAAGGACTCATTACCAAAGATATCCATGAATACCTGAATGTTCGGTCTCCCAGGGTGGCGACGTTCTATGCACTTCCCAAAGTGCATAAGGACCCATTGTCGCCCCCTGGGAGACCGATAATTTCAGGTATTGGGAGCCTAACAGACAATGCCAGTAAACTTGTAGATGCTACACTCATGCCCCATGTCATGGCCTTACCGTCGTACACGAAGGACACTCTAGACCTTCTGAAACAGTTTGAGGGGTTACTGGTCCCTCCCGACTCCCTCCTCGTGACCTTAGATGTGGAGGCTCTGTACTCCAGCATCCCTCACGAGCAGGGAGTCGGGATGGTCCGTACCTTTTTATATGAGGAGGATCACCATCAGAGGAATTATAACAAATTTGTCTTGAAGCTACTTCATTTCATCTTGATTCATAACACCTTTGAATTCATGGGTTCCCACTACCTCCAGGTGCAGGGCGTAGCCATGGGCACCTGTTGTGCCCCTGGCTACGCCAATCTGTACCTGGGGGCGTGGGAACGTCATCTGTTTTCTCGAGATCAACTTTCAGAGTATCTAGATCAGATTCTGATCTGGAAACGCTATATAGATGATATTTTTATGATTTGGACGGGTACCAAAAACACCCTACAACAATTTATGTAGATTCTAAGTGTAAATCACTTCAATCTGAAATTCACTTATCAGTGTGATGTAAAAAGTATCAGTTTTTTGGATCTCGAGATTTACAGAGACGTCAACAACACTTTGTCAACAAATCTATACCGAAAAACAACAGCAGGAAATACACTACTACATGCTACAAGTGCACATCCACCTACCCTCATAAAAAGCATACCGTATGCGCAATATATTCATCTCCGGCGGAATTGCACCCATATGACAGATTTCCAACACCAGGCGAACCTGCTTAGGTCTCGTCTGTTGGCTAGAGGATACAGCCAATCACTCTTACGAAAGGTCTTTAATAAAGCTAAAAACAGATCACGAAACGAGTTACTCTACACTAAAAAAGCCCGATCACAGGATCCCACCGTTAAGCTGATTACTCGATTTTCTGCCCACTACCAAGATATTCATAACATTCTGAGAAAGCATTGACATTTTCTAACAGAGGACCCTATCCTGAGGAAATATGTTAATTCATATCCAGGGATAGTTTATAGACGCACGATATCCCTCAAGGACCGACTTGTATCTAGTCAATATAAAAATTTCAGTCCAATCTCTTCTCGAGAACCAAGGGGCACTATGCCCTGCAGCAATTGTTATTTTTGTTCGTGGATATCCTCTGAATATCCAATCCTGCTTCCAAACGGCAAAACCTACTATCCAAAATTTTCAGCAACATGTCACACACAGGGGGCGGTGTACTTCATGACCTGCACCTGTGGGGTTTTCTATGTGGGAAAGACGGCCAGACAACTCAGACAAAGAGTTAACGACCATGTCTATTATTCCAGGAATGGGAAGATGCTCACACCAGTGAGCAGACACCTTGATTTATATCACCGGTTTAATACATCTTGTATTTCTTTTACTGTCCTGGCCATCATTCCTAAAAACCCCAGAGGGGGGGAATGGGATAAGTTCATTTTACAAAAAGAGTCCCTTTGGATAGAACGTCTAAATGCTATTAAAGCACCTGGTTTGAACAAATTCCTCTCATATAAACCGTTCCTCTGTGTCTAGTCAAAACCCCCCCAACAACCTCCCACTATATCCTATATTTGATTTCATTTGGTTTTCGCCGTTTGTAAGCAAGAAATGTGCCCATGTAATCAATGTGCATAGTATTATCAACAAGAAACAAAAATAACAGAGTATTAAGATCCTATTTGGCCTCTATATTCTAGATCAATGTGTCCATCTTTCAAGTGGCCCTCTCCCCCTCCCTCCTTTTTCTGTATTTTTTTATGTATTTTTTGTTGTATATTTTTGCAGATTTATGTTTTTGTTACATAATGTTTGATCATGTTTAATCTATAATCGCATTTTGCACATAAATTGTATATTTTGGTTATCTTTTGTTGCTTCTGCCCCCCTGTGGTGATGTATGGTATCACTCCCTTAGTGCATGGTCTCCTGTTGGCTAGGGCTGGCCATCACTCCTGGCGGTTTCCACTGCATAGCGCTGCACATCCGGTTAGTTTCTTTGACCGGATGTGCGGCGATTGACGGGGATTCGGGGACCCGCCTTGGGTTCCTATTTTCCCTGCCTCTGCAGCTGGCTTGCTGTCCGTGCCTCGTCTCTCCAGGCCATGCTTTGGCGCGTGCGCGGAGCTACCCCTGTCGCGCTTGCGCCGTTTGGCCGGATGGTGACGTCGCCCGGCGCCTGCGCAGTTGCCTGCAGTGGAGCCGGAAGACGCCGTGCTGATTAGACCGGCTGCTCCCGGTCTGGTTATCCCTATATATGGGGCCGTTCTGACATTTTGCGGTGAGACATACAACAGGCAGCTACCCAGCAGAGCGGTGCATTCCCAGATCCTTTTGTTATCTACTGTGGGGTGAGTTTAGTTGATGGCTGCTTTTCCTGGCAGGGCTTTCTTACTTGCAAACCAACATTGATTGTATTATCTATGTTGATTGCTAATGGTATTTGTGTTTTTTCCTACATACCAGAACTGCAGCTCATACAAGCTCCTCTCCATACCTACAACTAATTGATGTGACAGTTATTTGGGAGGCCCCTGCTTCTGTTTGCTGCCCACCTGATCTTTTTCAGATACACTTTTTACCTCTGATCGTTTTCAGCGATCTACTGATCAAGTCCACTTTTTTGAACATTTCTCCTTTCTTACACTTATCTGGTAAGCGATTTTTGACACAAACCTTGTCAATACAGACCCCTCCTTCCCCCTCCCCCCTCCTTTCCTTATCCTTTTCCCCTCTCCCTTTCCCATTCCCTTTTCTTTTCTTCCTCTCCCTTCCCCTCTCCCCCCTTTTCCCCCTCCCTTCTTCTTTTTCTTCAAACCCTCCCCATCTTTCCTTTTGTTTCTATCCTATGTTGTCACACGATTCCTTCCTTTCTCCCCCATTCTATTTTTTGTGTCCAAGTTGAAAACATCTATAAATATGCATTATCATAATTTTTTGCTTATCTATTCATCTGTCCACTTTAAATTATATGCATTAAACGTTCTCCTAGGCTTCCTCCTATATGGGCTGCCCTAGACCGCCGGTATGTGCTGTCCTTCCATCTGAGACCCCAATCTTTTATAGGGCTCTTCCCATGCCTCGCCACGAGAGGGCGGAATTTTCAACAAAGCTGTTACTCATGTCTTTTTTATAGCATACCTATTGAGAATAGCTTCTAATGAATGTGATTATGATATATGTTTTTCTTTCTGTTTGTATGCATTTTTTAATAGAACCTCTAGCTCCTGATGAAGCGTTCTTTGTCAACGTGAAACATGTAGAGCAATTTGAGATTATACCACTCTGGAACACCAGACCTGCAGTGCTACCTCACTTTCAACTCCACAGGGGAAGTCTACCCTCTCTCTTACCTGGAATATTGTTTTATTTGTCTATGGTTATAGAATAATATATAGGAGACTGCAGGATAGGATCCATAATGGTGTATTTAACTGAGTTGTATGCCCATATCTGATGTGTTTTTAAACTTCTATGTCCGTTCTTTGTGCTTTTTTGTATATTATTAATAAAATCTAACTTTTTATATACTTTTTGTAGTTTAATACTATTGTGCCTCTAAAGTCCCATTACTTAGTTCTTTGTAGGCACACACGTAGGATACAAAAATATTTGAATTTTTAATTGGATAAAGTTTAAAAAAGGTAAAATGTAGAAAACATAAAAAGAACAGACATCATACTAATGATGACATAGAATACATGACCCCGGGGACTCCAATAACACCTCCAAATATTAGAATCTAATCTAGTGGGATGAGAAATAAGATCCGGTATAACCAGTAGCGGCATCCAAGAGGAATAAAGTGCATGGAGTAGTTGAGTCGCAGTGTGAGGTCACAGGAGGATTTTCCCCTCTACATGTTTCGCACAATTGTGCTTCTTCAGGAGATTACAGATCTGATAAACATGTAAAACATCAAATAAGTATATATATATATATCATACTATCCAGTACATAAAGCAATATAAACAATGAAACTAGCCTCCTGCGGCTAGTGACAGTCTGGAATTAAGCCATAAGCGGCTTCGTTCCAGCCTCTTTATAGTAAACATGGAAGCGACGTCATGACGTCACTTCCCGTTTACTCAGCTGCCAATGGCAAAAAATATAAAAAATATACAGTATTCAGAATCGCCGAAAACGACAATCTGAATACTTTGAAGTGCAAAGGAGGGATGGGGGTCTTTTAGATCCCTTCATAAAGAGGACCTGTCACCTCTTATTACTGTCACATGGGATGTTTACATTCATTATAGACCCCAGATCTCTCCATAAAGAGGACCTGTCACCTCTTATTACTGTCACATGGGATGTTTACATTCATTATAGACCCCAGATCTCTCCATAAAGAGGACCTGTCACCATCTATTACTGTCACATGGGATGTTTACATTCATTATAGACCCCAGATCTCTCCATAAAGAGGACCTGTCACCTCCTATTACTGTCTCATGGGATGTTTACATTCATTATAGACCCCAGATCTGTTCAATAAAGAGGACCTGTCACCGCCTATTACTGTCACATGGGATGTTTACTTATATATAAGCTATATAATAAATAGAGCTTTCTTTTGGTGGTATTTGATCACCTCTGCTGTTTTTATTTTTTTGGGAAATAAACGAAAAAAAAGCCAAAAATTAAAAAAAAATATTTTCTACTTTTTGTTATATAAAAAAAAAGTACAATACACTCAATTTTAGTCATACATTTAGTCTAAAAAGCATACAGCCACATGTCTCGGGAAAAAAAAAAAAAAATGTCAATAAGCATATTTTTTTTGTGTGCGCAAAAGTTATTGTGTCTACAAACTTGGGTACATTTTCTGGAATTTACGCAGCTCTTAGTTTCTGACGGCCTATCTAATTTCTTGAGGTGCTAAAACAGCAGGGCAGTACAAACTCCTCCCCCCAAATGACCCTATTTTGGAAAGTAGACACCCCAAGGAATTTGCTGAGAGGCATGTTGAGCACATAGAATATCTTATTTTTTTGTCATAAGTGAATGAAAAATGCCAAAGAAAAAAAAATTACACCCCAAAATACATTCTGTTGCTTCTCCTGAGTACGGGGATACCACATGTGTGGGACTTTTTAGGAGCCTAGCCACCCACGGGGCCCCCGAAAACCAAGCACTAGACATGCACAATTCGTTTAGTTCTGAATTAGTTTTTCAATGGATTTCAACAAATTTGTTAATTCGGAAATATGCGAATTAACGAAAACCCATTTAACAAATTTTTCCAAATATTCGTAAATGCGAACATTCATAAATTCGTGCATTCGTAAATGCGTACATTCGTACATTCATACATTCGTAAATTCGTAAATTTGTAAATTCGTACATTTGTAAATGAGTGAATTCGTAAATTTGTAAATTCGTACATTCGTAAATGAGTGAATTCGTAAATTTGTAAATTCGGAAATCTGAAATAATAACTAACTAATAATAACTTAACTTTTACTAACTATTAAATTATAGGTATTGTAATTTCCTTTCAAATTTGGCTGTTAGTAAACGTAACACATAAAAATTTATCTGAAGTTACGAATTATCTGAAATAATGAACGCCGTATCCAAACGCATGGAACGTAATGAATTAATAATAATAAATAACAATAATAATAATAATAAAAACTTTTTATTATTATCATTTATTATTAATTTGTTTCTTTCTATTTGTTTAGATGCAACATTCGTTATTTTGGATAAATTCGTATGTGTTACGTTCACTAACAACCAAATTTGAAAGGAAATTACAATACCTATAATTTAATAGTTAGTTACTATTTCAGATTTTCGAATTTTCGTGTTTTTGGATTTTCAAATTTCGAATTTACAAATTTCTGAATTTTCTAATTTACGAATGTATGAATTTACAAATGTACGAATTTACGAATATGCAAATTTTCTAATTTACGAATTTACAAACGTATGAATTTACAAATGTGCGAATGTACGAATTTACGAATGTATGAATTTACGAATTTACAAATTGCGATCATAACGAATGACCCAAAAAATGAAAAAAAAAAAATAAGCGAATGAAACAAAAACTAACAAATTTTTTGGCAGTGCACATGTCTACCAAGCACCGCCTTCAGGCTTTCTAAGGGTGCAAATTCTTGATTTCACACCTCACTGCCTATCTAGGGTTGCCGCCTTTTCTTCAAGTCAAACCCAAACAATTTAGTGGCGCACAGCAATATTTTAATTTTTTTGTACAAACTATAAATATATTTTGCTAATAAATAACATTTC
This sequence comes from Aquarana catesbeiana, assembly GCF_042186555.1. Taxonomy (NCBI): domain Eukaryota; kingdom Metazoa; phylum Chordata; class Amphibia; order Anura; family Ranidae; genus Aquarana; species Aquarana catesbeiana. Next base: position 221,907,748 of record NC_133336.1, on the reverse strand, counting down.
TAATCATATGATGTTAATAACAAGAGTCCCCCTTTACATCAGAGTCCACAGAGTCCCCCTTTACATCAGAGTCCACAGAGTCCCCATTTACATCAGAGTCCACAGAGTTCCCCTTTACATCAGAGTCCACAGAGTTCCCCTTTACATCAGAGTCCACAGAGTTCCCCTTTACATCAGAGTCCACAGAGTTCCCCTTTACATCAGAGTCCACAGAGTTCCCCTTTACATCAGAGTCCATAGAGTTCCCCTTTTACATCTGAACTTGCAGCATTCCCTTTCACTGTAAAGGAGAACTCTGCAGACTCTAATGTAAGGGAGAACTCTGGGGACCCTGATTTAAGGAGGGGGAACACTGTGACCTCTGGTGTAAAGAGGAACTCTGATGTAAGGGGTGCTCTGATATCCTGATTTATCATAGTGTACTCACTCTGAGGCAGGAGAGAGAAGGGGGGAGGGGCGGAGACTTAAGTCACAGACAGGGATGGATGGTGAGCTCACTCACCCCTTGGCAGTCAGCACCTCTCATCCAGGTGTATCTGAGGCTTCTGGACTTCAGATTTCCAGCCCCTGCTTTTCTTTGCTGATGCACAGCCACGGGGATTGGAGTGTGGGCAGACACAGAGAGGGGTAGGGGTGGGAGGAAGAGTTGCAGATCGAGCCCTCTCTCCTCTTTCATCTGTGTGTGTGTTTGGGGGGATTGTTAATGCTGGCTTTGGGCAGCATGAAAAAGAGTGTAACAGACGCTCTCAGCTGCAGCCAGCAACCCTGCTGGGAAGCCATAGTCCAGTCTGATTAATGTGTCCGGGTTTCAGGCAGTCTGAAACCTGGCCCGCATGATTCCAAACCCGAATTGTCTGGGTGAATCCTGGACAGGTGGCAACCCTATGCCTATCATAGTTTCTGAGGCCATAAAATGCCCAGATAGCACAAACCCCCCTCCCCAATGACCCCATTTTGGAAAGTAGACACCCCAAGCTATTTGCTGAGAGGCAATTTGAGTATTTTGCAGATCTTGCTTTTTGTCACAAAGTTTTGAAAATTGAAAAAAGAAAAAAACATTTTTCTTTTCTTTCCTCATTTTCCAAAACAAATGAGAGCTGCAAAATACTCACCATGCCTCTTAGCAAATAGCTAAGCCTATGGCCAGCTGGTGGAACCAACGGCTGCATTCTCAGGTTCCCCGGTGGGACAGGAGAGCCAGAGAAAACCATGGGGACGTTCCCTCCTACTGCTTGTAAAAGCAGTTAAGCGGATAATTAGCCGCTAGGATTGTTTTTACATGAAAGCCGACCGCTGACTGAAAAGAATGATACCAAGATGACACCTAAACCTGCAGGCATCATTCTGGTATAACCACTCAAAGTCCAGCAACATACCAGTACGTTGCTGGTCCTTGTTAGGCATACATTGTAATGTTCTTTTTTTCATGCAGCCTGTGGGCTGCACAAAAAAAAGAGATTGATCGGTGGGTATCCCCACCATTAGAATACCGCCCTGCATCCACCCACTTTTAATGATGGGCATACACAGTGGCGTCACTAGGGTTGGTGTCACCTGGTGCGGTAAAACATGGTGTCACCCCCCTCATGTCTAGGCTGCCCAGCACCCTGCATGTAGCACACGGTCATGGGACGCACCCCAAACCGGCCCCTGTAAATTATAGTGTAGGGTGATATAGTGGCAGGTTAGGGTAGTATAGGGTGGTATAGTGGCAGGTTGGGGTGGTATAGGGCAGGTTGTGGTGGTATATTGGAAGGTATGGGTGATATATTGGCAGATTGGGGTGGTACAGGGCAGGTTGGAGTGGTAAAAGGCAAGTTGGGGTGGTACAGGGCAGGTTGGAGTGGTAAAAGGCAAGTTGGGGTGGTACAGGGCAGGTTGGAGTGGCATAGGGCAGGTTGGGGTGGCTCAGGGCAGGTTGGAGTGGCACAGGACAAGTTGGGGTGGTACAGGGCAGGTTAGGGTGGCACGGGGCAGGTTGGAGTGGTATAGGGCAGGTTGTGGTGGTATAGGGCAGGTTGGGGTGGTACAAGGCAGGTTGGGGTGGTATAGGGCAGGTTGGGGTGGCACAGGGCAGGTTGAAGTAGTATAGGGCAGGTTGGGGTGGTACAGGGCAGGTTGGGGTGGTATAGGGCAGATGGGGTGGCACAGGGCAGGTTGAAGTGGTATAGGGCAGGTTGGGGTGGCACAGGGCAGGTTGAAATGGCACAGGACAAGTTGGGGTGGTACAGGGCAGGTTAGGGTGGCACAGGGCAGGTTGAAGTGGTATAGGGCAGGTTGTGGTGGTATATTGGAAGGTTAGAGTGGTATATTGGCAGATTGGGGTGGTACAGGGCAGGTTGCGGTGGTACAGGGCAGGTTGGAGTGGTAAAAGGCAAGTTGGGGTGGTACAGGGCAGGTTGGAGTGGTATAGGGCAGGTTGGGGTGGCACAGGGCAGGTTGGGGTGGTACAGAGCAGGTTGAAGTGGTATAGGGCAGGTTGGAGTGGCATAGGGCAGGTTGGGGATCCTCAGGGCAGGTTGGAGTGGCACAGGACAAGTTGGGGTGGTACAGGGCAGGTTAGGGTGGCACAGGGCAGGTTGGGGTGGTATAGGGCAGGTTGGGGTGGTACAAGGCAGGTTGGGGTGGTATAGGGGAGGTTGGAGTGGCACAGGACAAGTTGGGGTGGTACAGGGCAGGTTGGAGTGGTATAGGGCAGGTTGAAGTGGTATAGGGCAGGTTGAAGTGGCACAGGGCAGGTTGGAGTGGTACAGGGCAGGTTGAAGTGGTATAGGGCAGGTTGGGGTGGCACAGGGCAGGTTGGGGTGGTACAGGGCAGGTTGAAGTGGTATAGGGCAGGTTAGGGTGGCACAGGGCAGGTTGGGGTGGTACAGAGCAGGTTGAAGTGGTATAGGGCAGGTTGGGGTGGCACAGGGCAGGTTGGGGTGGTACAGAGCAGGTTGAAGTGGTATAGGGCAGATGGGGTGGCACAGGGCAGGTTGAAGTGGTATAGGGCAGGTTAGGGTGGCACAGGGCAGGTTGGGGTGGTACAGAGCAGGTTGAAGTGGTATAGGGCAGGTTGGGGTGGCACAGGGCAGGTTGGGGTGGTACAGAGCAGGTTGAAGTGGTATAGGGCAGATGGGGTGGCACAGGGCAGGTTGAAGTGGTATAGGGCAGGTTGGGGTGGCACAAGGCAGGTTGAAATGGCACAGGACAAGTTGGGGTGGTACAGGGCAGGTTAGGGTGGCACATGGCAGGTTGGAGTGCTATAGGGCAGGTTGGGGTGGCACAGGGCAGGTTGGAGTAGCACAGGGCAGGTTGGGGTGGCACAGGGCATGTTGGGGTGGTATAGGGCAGGTGTGGGTAACACAGGTCAGGTTGGGGTGGTATAGAGCAGGTTTGGATGACTGGCGCAGGGCAGGTTGGGGTAGTATAGAGCAGGTTGGGGTGTCACAGGGCAGGTTAGGACTCTATGCAGTGAGAGTGTGCTGTGCAGTAACTTACAGCATGCCTCATTCCTGCAGATGAACTTCGGGATCAGCCAGTGTGAAGAGGTCTGTGGAAGGAGTGGAGGAGGCGGCGCGGCCACACCCCCAGCTCCGCCCAATATCTCCTTGAGCTGCGGGATCGGCCAGTGTGAAGGGGTCTGTGGGAGGAGTGGAGGGAGTGGAGGAGGCGGCGCGGCCACACCCCCAGCTCCGCCCACTATCTCCAGCTGCGGGATCAGCCAGTGTGAAGGGGTCTGTGGGAGGAGTGGAGGGAGTGGAGGAGGCGGCGCGGCCACACCCCCAGCTCCGCCCACTATCTCCTTCAGCTGCGGGATCAGCCAGTGTGAAGGAGTCTGTGGGAGGAGTGGAGGAGGCGGCGCGGCCACACCCCCAGCTCCGCCCACCAACTTCGGCTGCCTCGGAGATATTGGAGATCTCCGAGTGACAGCTTAACCTGAAGGGGGAGTGTTATAGGCAGCTTCCCCCGCACTGCTGGATGCCCTGCTCGCACCGCTCCGAGGCAATCTATAGTAGTGTTTAGCGGCGGCCCCGGTGTCACCCCTCTGGTGGGTGTCACCCGGTGCGGGCCGCACCCCCCGTACCCCCATAGCAACGCCTCTGGGCATACATGCACTGTTTTTTTTTTAACTTGTGGTGGTGAAATCACCTCCTACAGCGCTGGAGTCACTGATTTACATATCATGAGAGCAAACGCTGTTGCTGTCAAGATAAGTAAATCAATGCTGCAGCCGAATGGCGTACCTGAAAAGCAAACAATGGTAACAATAAAACATTAACTCAATAAAACAACAATCTGTGCCAAAAAAAGAGTAAAATATATATGCCGATGCATTGGGGCAATCTGCCCCTAATGTTAGGGGCAAATCGCCCCTCCACCCCTGCCTCCATGCTTCGGCATATATGCTCTTTTTTAAAAAAAAATTATCTGTGGTGGTGAAATCCAGTGCTGCAGCTGAATGGCATACCTGAAAAGAAAATAATGGTTAACAATAAAACACAGTAAACAGTAAAGTATAAAAGAATTACATACCTGAAAAGCAAACATGATAAAACATAGTTTCAAAAAACAAACAAACATTGCAGTTAAAAAATACAGTAAAACAGGGCAGAACAATAGAGAGAGAACAATAGAAAGAAAAACGACAACTATTTTTTAATTTTTTATTTTATATATATGTATATATATATATATATATATATATATATATATTACTTTTTTATATATTTTTTACACTTTTATTTGTAACTGTAACGGTTGTAACGGTTCAGTTCCAGGTTCGGGTCTCCCAAAATGCGATGGCATCTTTGGAGACCCTGTGAAAGTGTGTCCTAGTCTGTGCAGTGCTGTACCCTACACTAATACTCCACTAGTGTGTGGTAGCATTCGAAACATTCAGCGATGCAAAGACCAGGTTGGTCAGGACAGGAGGGACAACAATAGCAGGTGTCATGCCTATAGCCACGCTCTCTACAGTCACGTCATCTTCTTTGGGGTGATCGATTGGTAGGGGTACCAGGGAAGGCCATACGGGAAATGCCTCCCATGCAGCCATCTCACTGCATTTGCGTTGGGAAGTTGGGCCACAGCACCGTCTGGAAACAGAAGGGCTGTGATGAACTCTTCCTGGAATTTTAGGAAGGATCCAGTCCGTCCTGAAGCTTTGTATAGCACATAAGCTTTCAGCAGAGCCAAATGGAATAAATATACAGACACTTTTTTGTACCAGCATCTGGCCTTATGGGCAATTAGGTACGGCGCCAACAAGTGGTCGTTGAGGTCCACCCCCTTCCATATTAAGGTTGTAGTTGGACAGAAAGGGGTTTCTCCACAACACCAGTCGCCGTAGGAATTTGGACCATCATGTCTGCGTGAAGGGAGGACAGAATGAAAACATTCCATCAGTGGCGGCTGGTGCTCAAAATTTTTTTGGGGGGCGCAAACAAACTGAAAAATTTTGAAAAAAAACCATCAATTGCAGCCACTGTGCCATCAAACGAGCCACCGTGCCCATCAAATGCTGCCACTGTGCCATGAAATGAGCCACTGTGCCATCAAATGAGCCACTGTGCCATCAAACAAGGCCACTGTGCCATCAAACGCAGCCACTGTGCCATCAAGCGAGCCACTGTGCCATCAAACGAGCCACTGTGCCCATCAAATGCTGCCACTGTGACATCAAATGTGCCACTGTGCCATCAAACGCAGCCACTGTGCCAATTAAATGCTGCCAGTGTGCCCATCAAATGCAGCCACTGTGCCAATTAAATGCTGCCAGTGTGCTCATCGAATGCCACCAGTGTGACCCACCCGCCCACTCGCCGTCTGCCCAGCACTTACCCAGTCTTGGTGGAGCAGCAGGTGACGGCGATGAGCAGGGTCCTTCAAGCCAGCGTCTCCTGCCATCCTCATCTCCCGATAGGCATCCAATAGTGGCTCCTGATGTTTCAGCCAATCAGGTGACAGGTAACAGACCCGAGCAACTGATTGACGGAGAAGGTCCCGAAAAGGTGATTAGATCACACAGTGCCACATGCGTCAATTCCATGATCAAACAAGTGACTAAAAAGTGGCACGCTCCTGTAATAATTGTCCACGTACAAGTGGTAACCCTTTGCAAATAAGGGTGACATCAAGTCCCACGCAATCTTACCAGAGCCCCCTATGAGGTCTGGGCAGTTCTCCGGCTCTACGTAACTATCTCTTCCCTAGTAAACCATAAAACTACATGTATAGAGAGTCCCGGAGCAGAGAAAGAAGGAAGATAGGCGCAGGGACGGCATGACATATTGGGACAGCCCAGTCAGGCTGTTAAAAAGAAAAATTTGTCCCCTTTAAGGAAAGGGGAGGGGCCGTGGAGCAGGGAGGTGCTCGGGGTTTAGGAAAGAGAAGAGGAAGGGAAGTGACGTCAGTCTAGAGCGGCGGAGGAGAAGATTCCCACCCACCCTCCCGAGTTTGGGCAAAGGGCAGTGTTGGGTCTTTGGAGGAGGAGAAGATGTATGTTATATGTATATATAACATGGTTGGTACCCATCTATGGTATGGGGTTATCTGGTACTTCCAGGTTACGAAGGGTTAACCTAGAAGGGGTAAAAAGGTAGGTCACTGGGAAGGTTGGGTACCGTCTCTGAGTCAGGGGGCTGGCGACTGGAGGCCTAAAGTTTAAAGAAGTTGTTCGCAGTGACCAGTGGTGTGTTGTTTCCCTCTAATGCCGCGTACACACGGTCGGATTTTCCGATGGAAAATGTGTGATAGGACCTTGTTGTCAGAAATTCCGACCGTGTGTGGGCTCCATCACACATTTTTCAATCGGATTTTCTGACACACAAAGTTTGAGAGCAGGCTATAAAATTTTCCGACAACAAAATTCGTTGTCGGAATTTCCGATCGTGTGTACACAAATCCGACGCACAAAGTGCCACGCATGCTCAGAATAAAAAGAGATGAAAGCTATTGGCTACTGCACCGTTTATAGTCCCAACCTACGTGTTTTACGTCACCGCGTTCAGAATGATCGGATTTTCCGAAACTTTGTGTGACCGTGTGTATGCAAGACAAGTTTGAGCCAACACCTGTCGGAAAAAATCCTAGGATTTTGTTGTTGAAATGTCCGATCAATGTCCGACCGTGTGTACGGGGCATTAGACCACAAAAAGTACATAGAAAGTTTATTATTGGTTATTTAAAAATGTTATTTATTTAATTTTATGGTAATTGTTAATAAAAGGCCGTCAAGGCCATTTACTCCAAATCTTGTCACGTCATTTGTAGTGGGGATTACTGGGTTTAGGTTCTTCAGATGTCAAGCCTGTGGCCCTGTCACAGAGCTTATACATCTTGACCCCATATCTGGCACGCTTGCTGGGAAGGTACTGTTTGATAGACAAGCGGCCAGAAAACTTAACCAGGGACTCAGCAATGCAGACAACTTGATGGGGAGTAAACAGGGCTGCGAACTGTTGGTTGAAGTGGTTTATGAGGGGCCGAATTTTGTAGAGCTGATTGTATTCAGGGTCACCCTGATGGCGACAGAGTTCATTGTCATTGTCAGTGTAGTGTAGTATGGTGGTCAGTGTAGTGGACAGTGTAGTGTAGTATGGTGGTCAGTGTAGTGGATAGTGTAGTGTAGTATGGTGGTCAGTGTAGTGGTCAGTATAGTGTATTGGACAGTATAGTATGGTGGTCAGTGTAGTGGACAGTATTAGTGGTAAGTGTAGTTCTCAGTGTAGGGGTCAGTATAGTATAGTGGTCAGTGTAGTGGACAGTATAGTGGTCAGTGTAGTTCTCAGTGTAGTGGACAGTATAGTGGTTAGTGTAGTGTAGTATGGTGGTCAGTGTAGTATAGTGGACAGTATAGCGGTCAGTGTAGTGTAGTATGGTGGTCAGTGTAGTGTAGTATGATGGTCAGTGTAGTATAGTGGACAGTATAGCGATCAGTGTAGTCTAGTATGGTGGTCAGTGTTGTGTAGTATAGTGGTCAGTGTAGTGGACAGTGTAGTGTAGTATGGTGGTCAGTGTAGTGGTCAGTATAGTGTAGTGGTCAGCATAGTGTAGTGGACAGTATAGTATGGTGGTCAGTTTAGTGGACAGTATTAGTGGTCAGTGTAGTTCTCAGTGTAGGGGTCAATATAGTATAGTGGTCAGTGTAGTGGACAGTATAGTGGTCAGTGTAGTTCTCAACGTAGTGGACAGTATAGTGGTCAGTGTAGTATAGTGGTCAGTGTAGTGTAGTATGGTGGTCAGTGTAGTATAGTGGACAGTATAGCGGTCAGTGTAGTGTAGTATGGTGGTCAGTGTAGTGTAGTATGGTGGTCAGTGTAGTATAGTGGTCAGTGTAGTGTAGTATGGTGGTCACTGTAGTGGTCAGTATAGTATATTGGACAGTATAGTATAGTGGTCAGTGTAGTGGACAGTATAGTGGTCAGTGTAGTTCTCAGTGTAGTGGACAGTATAGTGGTCAGTGTAGTGTAGTATGGTGGTCAGTGTAGTATAGTGGACAGTATAGCGGTCAGTGTAGTGTAGTATGGTGGTCAGTGTAGTGTAGTATGGTGGTCAGTGTAGTATAGTGGACAGTATAGCGATCAGTGTAGTCTAGTATGGTGGTCAGTGTCGTGTAGTATGGTGGTCAGTGTAGTGGACAGTGTAGTGTAGTATGGTGGTCAGTGTAGTGGTCAGTATAGTGTAGTGGTCAGCATAGTGTAGTGGACAGTATAGTATGGTGGTCAGTGTAGTGGACAGTATTAGTGGTCAGTGTAGTTCTCAGTGTAGGGGTCAATATAGTATAGTGGTCAGTGTAGTGGAAAGTATAGTGGTCAGTGTAGTTCTCAGTGTAGTGGACAGTATAGTGGTCAGTGTAGTATAGTGGTCAGTGTAGTGTAGTATGGTGGTCAGTGTAGTATAGTGGACAGTATAGTGGTCAATGTAGTGTAGTATGGTGGTCAGTGTAGTATAGTGGTCAGTGTAGTGTAGTATGGTGGTCACTGTAGTGGTCAGTATAGTGTAGTGGACAGTATAGTATGGTGGTCAGTGTAGTGGACAGTATAGTGGTCAGTGTAGTTCTCAGTGTAGTGGATAGTATAGTGGTCAGTGTAGTTCTCAGTGTAGTGGTCAGTGTAGTATAGTGGTCAGTGTAGTGTAGTGGACAGTATAGTATTGTGGTCAGTGTAGTGTAGTGGACAGTATAGTGTACTGGACAGTGTAGTGTAGTGGACAGTGTAGTGGACAATATATTGGTCAGTGTAGTGGATGGTATAGTATAGTGGTCAGTGTAGTGGACAGTATAGTGTAGTGGACAGTAAAGTGTAGTGGACAGTGTAGTGTAGTTCTCAGTGTAGGGGTCAGTATAGTATAGTGGTCAGTGTAGTTTTCAGTGTAGTGGACAGTATATTGGTCAGTGTAGTTCTCAGTGTAGTGGTCAGTGTAGTGTAGTGGACAGTATAGTATAGTGGTCAGTGTAGTGGACAGTATAATATAGTGGACAGTGTAGTGTAGTGGACAGTGTAGTGGTCAGTGTAGTTCTCAGTGTAGTGGACAGTATAGTGGTCAATGTAGTTCTCAGTGTAGGGGTCAGTATAGTATAGTGGTCAGTGTAGTTCTCAGTGTAGTGGACAGTATAGTGGTCAGTGTAGTGGACAGTATAGTGGTCAGTGTAGTTCTCAGGGTAGTGGTCAGTGTAGTATAGTGGTCAGTGTAGTGGACAATATAGTGGTCAGTGTAGTGGACAGTATAGTATAGTGGTCAGTGTAGTGGACAATATAGTGTAGTGGACAGTATAGTGTAGTGGACAGTGTAGTGTAGTGGTCAGTGTAGTTCTCAGTGTAGTGGACAGTATAGTATAGTGGTCAGTGTAGTGTGTAATGGTCAATAAAGGAATCAGGTTGGTCAGTGTTAAAATCAAGTAGGTTAGTGTAGGGGTGAGTATATGAATCAGGTAGATCAGTACTATTGTATTTGAAGGGACTCGGGGAGTGCTAAAAGTCCGCAGGTTAGGGGGCGCAAATGACTTGCCTTGCCCCGGGTGCTGGCAACCCATGCTATGCCACTAGGGGGGCGGGAATTCCCATGCGTGTGGAGGTCAGGAGCCCCGTGCGGGACCCATCAGGCATGCCTGCTGGGCCATCATCAGCTGCAGCAGGTGGATCGCCTGGACGGAATCCTCGTCGGAGGCGGTGCTCTAGGAGCGAGGTGGCGGGTCATGTTCAAACTCCGCCCCCACCCGCTCGGTGTCACTGTCGGGAGCCAGTGGACTCTGCCTCTTCTGATGCGGCGGTGAGGGGGCCCCTGCAAGGAAGAGGATCAGCCACAGCTGCCGAGCCATCACCAGACATGGCCAATGGCTCCAATACCAGGCCAGTTCCCCCTGTAGGAGGCGGAAGGGGTAGAAGCTACAGGAAAGCGCTAGTGGTTTCCGGGGGCAATGGAAGGGCGGAACAACTCAGCAGCCATGTGGGGAGTGAATCCGGTGCTGCGAGGAGGGGTCAACACCGGCATCCAGGCCCTCCAAACCTGGGGTGCTAAGAGCCGAGGAGCAGCAGCTTCCAGGAGAGCGGTACAAGGGAGAGCTGTAATGCTCTGAGGAGGAAGAGTCGCGGAACCAGCCGCCACCGGTGGATTCTGGAGCGGCGGCTGCTGGGGTCTCCCCTGGTCAGCCCAGTAAGCCTGCCTCTTTATCAACTACCTCTTTCAATGCTGCATTGGGTGGGTTGTTGGCTGTGAGGGATGAGGGGGATTCAGTGGATGTCAGGGCCACACCGCAGGCTGGGGGTTCTGTGGCTGGCCCGCAAGGGGCAGGTAATACACCTGCCACTTCTGGTACAGATGCGCAGCTGCGCAAATTGCTGGGAGGACTGCTGGATCTCATGCAGCGTTTTGCGAGGGGAACAGGGTTACAGTCCCCGCAGGTGTCGCCTTGAGTCCAGCCGGGTGGAAGGGCAGTGTTAGATGGGGCTAGTCCGGCGGTGCCCACTCCTCCCCCTTCAGTCTTGGTGGTTGCCCCCGGTAGCTACAGGGATTTCTGTGTCACCTCCGGCATCGGGGGAAGCTAGTGTGGTGCCTGAGAAGACGGGAGTGACGCAGCAGGTCTCAGGAAAAATGGATGCCGTGCGGTTAGCTGACGTGGCAAAATGCAAAGTTTATATATGCTTTAAGGGTCCTTTGGGGGCGCATTTAAAACAGGAAGTCTGAGAGAAGATTTGCAAGGGTGAGTATGTGGAGATTTTTTCCTTACTGCCGTTAGAGAAGTTTAACCTGGACAGGCTCAAGCCCGACGACACTAAAAAAGAGGATGAGGAGAAGAGGCGGTATCGATTGATTCCGTAGACTTTCGCCAACTTGCTGCAAGCGTTTGTTATTATGGCACACGTCATAGGGGGATAAGAATCTAGAACATTGTTCTGCACTCTTTTGCTACATGGACGCCATCGGCGAAGCTCACAGAGTCTATGGTGGAACTGCTTGGCTACGTCATGACGAGCAGTTTTGGCAGCATCGGGCTATCCGGCCGTCCCTTCGCTGGGACCACAAGGACATTAGCCTCTGGATGCGGCTCATGTCCTCGGCACAGGCCCCCAAATCATTTTTTTCCAGGGGGGCGGTGGTGCAGCTTTAAAAAAGGCAAGGGCCGTGCCGGAGATTTTGCAAGCAAGGGGAATGACTCCGGTGAGGGGGGAAAGGTTGCATCCTCTTCTAAGCAGATATCCTGACCAGGATGCTGCGCTCCTGTTGAGGGAGGGTTGCTTGGAAGGTTTTCGCATCCCGCGTTCCTTGGTGGCCGTACCGCCTATGGCGCAGAATTTGCATTTGGCGTTGCAGTATCCGGGGGTTGTAGCTGAAAAATTGGCTAAGGAGGTGACGCTGGGTCACATGGGTTGGGCCTTTTGCAGTGAAGTCGCTGCCAGACCTAGTCTTATGCACCACTTGGGGTGGTGCATAAGAAGGAACCAAACAAGCTCCAACTGATCCGTCATCTGTCCTTCCCGAAGGGAGGTTCTGTTAACGATGCAATCGATCCGGAAGCGTGTACGGTGTTGTATACTTCTTTTGTCGCATCGGTGAGCTGGGTTCACCGCCATGGCAAAGGGGCTCTAATGGCAAAATCTGACATTGAGTCTGCTTTTCATCTGCTCCCATTTCATGTTGACAGTTTTCGATTGTCGGGGTGCTGTTTTTAGGATGAATTTTATGTCGATCGCTGTTTGCCCATATTGCAGTATTTTGTTTGGCATATTAACGATACTCAAATTGTCTTTAAAAAAAACTAACGTAGCGACTACTAATACGAGAGTATAAAGAGGAAGGTAATTTCTCCAGCGCCACCCTTTGGGCTCCTGCTAATTTCATGTTAGTAGAAGTTTGGTGAGTGTTGATGTGCACTTTTCAGATAGTTCCTGATCATTCGTTTATCAACCAGCCATGTTACGAAATAAGAGGAGAGAACGTGCGGTTATTGGGCTTGGAGTTATTACTTTAACCAACGTCCTTTCCAGGAACAGGAGGAAGAGGAGTTCTTGGACAAAAAATTGGTTGCTCAATCGTGAGCAATTATGCCATATGCCTTTGCTGCGGGAGCTCCAGGAGCAGAATCCGGATAATTTTTGGTATTATCACCGGATGATGGATCCGTGCTTTCACCACCTCTTGGCATTGGTGACCCCCTATATTAAGAAGCAGGACACATGTATGAGGTTTTCCATCACTCCTGAGCAAAGGCTCATAGTCACCTTGCAGTTTTTGGTGACAGGGAGAAGCATCCAGGATCTGAAATTTACCACTGGGATCTGCCCCCAGGCTCTGGAAGTCATTATTTCAGAGACCTGCTTAACCATCAAGTGCTGCAGAAGGACTATATTAGGGTAGGTTTTTTTCTTTAACATCACTATTGTATTTCTGTTTGCTATTGTTTTTATTTAATGTTTTGATTACATAATTATCAATATTGTAATTAGCTGTGAATGTCCTCTTTGTCTTCATGCATGCTGTTTTCCAGCTCCTTTTTTGACCTACATATATATTTTCCTACAATAACATCCCCAGCATGCTATCCTGGGCCCATACACACCTAGCCTGGTAACTTAACAATGTTTTTTGTCAGCTACATTTTGGGGCCCTTACCCTAAACAACCCTTAAAATGTGTTCAAATGTTATTTGTGTGCTCCAAATCGGGCAGCGTGCAAGAGGCCTTATTATTATGGCCAAACTCATTTTGAACCCCCCCCCCCCAAGAAAATGTCAACTGATCCAAATACTCTATCTGCTGACCTTTAAAAACCCATACACACTATCCCTCTTTTGTCGTCAAATTTCATTATAAATTACCCAAACCATGTAGTGCAAGGGCCTGCCTCATTACCTACAAATTGAAACTTCTTAGTTTTCTCGCCTATTATATTGATTGGTTAAATCATAATGTAAACATGTGCTGCAATTTAGGCAGTGTGTATCCAGCTTTAGATTATGACCCTTCTTACCTGTCCACTGGGCTGGCAATAGTGTAAGTAAGGAGGGGCTGGCCAAAGTATCACTGATTATTTCTGCAACCAGCTCTCATGGAAGTGGAGAGTGTTACCTGTCCAAAACATCTACCTATTCCCCCTCTATAAGTTGTCTAATGGGCCACCAGAGGGGGGAATCACATAAGTTGACCTTCCATTTTTGTCTTTAAATACTCTTTTAAGTGTATCCTTATGTTGGCTAATTATTTATTTGTGTCAAGTCTAAATGCAATGTTATGTGCAGAAGAGGTAATGTATATTTTCTTTTTTTCATCCACAGTTTCCTTCCAACCCAGAGCAATAGCAAGACGTTGCAGCTCAGTTTCATCACCAATGGGATTTTCCCAATTGTGGTGGTGCTATTGATGGGAAGCACGTCTGGATTGTACCACCAGCCAACTCTGGCTCCTATTACTTTAATTATAAGAGCTTTTGCAGCATAGTGATGCTAGCTGTTGTGTCAGCCAACTATGAGAGTTTCTGTATTTGGACATGTGAAGAACGGCCGCAACTCTGATGGAGGAATGATCATGCAGACAGAGTTCTACAGGCGACTCCAGAATGGCACCTTAAACTTGCCACCTGCTGATGAGAATGTGGAGGGCTTCAATTTGGTCTTCGTGGCAGATGAGGCGTTTGCTCTGGGGGAACATCTGATGAAGCCGTTTCCTTTGAGGAACCTCACCCCCGAGCAGAGAATCTTTAATTACAGACTCTCTCGTGCCAGAAGGCTGGTCAAAGATGCCTTTGGCATCTTATCCAATCATTTCAGGCTGTTTTTGACTCCCATCAACCTGGCAATCTACAAAATCAATCATGTGGTCCTGTGCTGCTGCATCCTACACATTTTTTTAAGGAGGAATGCTACCAGCTACCTAGCCTCCCTGCCAAGTGACATGGACCCTGCAGTGCCAGGCCCAGCTGGAAAGGCTGCAGCTTGTCCGTCTGTGGGCATGTGTCAGAAACCATGAATCAGACCGAGACAGAAGTACAATTAAGTCACACTTGTATAATAATAAAAATAAAAAGGTGAATTGAGTAAGCATAGTCAAAGCATAGCCAGAGTTCAGTAACCAGATCGGGTAATCAGCCAGGCCAGAAGTCAGGGATCCAAGTGGAACAGCAAGCAGGCAAAGGAGCCAGAAGGGATGTCAGCAAAGCCAGTCTTTAAACAGGAACGCAGGAGATGGTTTCTTGTGATGTGACCAAGGCGAAGGCAGAGATGAAGTGAGCTGGACAGCTTTAAGTAGGCAGGTCAGATGAGCAGGATCAGGAACAGCTGGGTAACTGTGGAGAGAGATGAGAGCTGGCCCTGACAGTACCCCCTCCTCAACGATCCCACCCCCTCAGAGGACCACAGGGCTTGAGGGGAAAATGCCTATGGAAATCGTGGAGGAGGGCAGGGGCATGTACGTCCGAGGATGAGACCCAGGAGCGTTCCTCTGGACCGTACCCCTTACAATGCACCAGGTACTGTATGCACCCACGGAACCTACGGGAGTCAACAATGGATTGTACCTCATACTCCTCATGATTCTCAACCTGTATAGGGTGAGGACGTGGCACCGAGGTGGTAATTCAGTTGCAGACCAACAATTTCAATAAGGAGACATGAAACACATTTGAGATACGCATACTAGGAGGAAGGTCCAACGCGTAAGCCACTGGGTTAATCCTGCGAAGGATACGGAAAGGCCCGATAAACCGAGGTGCGAACTTCAGTGAGGGAAGACGAAGTTGGAGGTTGCGAGATGACAGCCAGACTTGGTAGGAAGGCGCAGGCAGGTGTCTGCAGTCAGCATGGAGTCTGTACCTATCATTAGCATGACGCAAAGCCTCCCGGACTTGTGCCCAAGTGGAATGAAGACCACGGAGATGCTCCTCTAATGCAGGAATATTCTGCGGAACAAACGAGTCGGGCAACATGGAAGGTTGGAAACCATAATTTGCCATAAACTGAGACAATTGGGAGGCAGAATTCAAGGCACTGTTGTGAGCAAACTCTGGCCATGGTAATAGGTCTGACCAGTTGTTATGATGGTCAGAAATATAGCAACGTAGGAATTGCTTCAAGGACTGATTGGCTCGCTCTGCAGCCCCATTAGACTACGGGGGATACGCAGAGGAAAAAGCAAGCTGAATTCCCAACTGTGCACAAAAGGCTCACCAGAACCGGGAGACAAACTGACTGCCCCTGTCCAAGACAATCACCTTGGGTAACCCATGTAAGTGAAAGATCTCCCGAGCAAAAATGGAAGCCAGTTCCTTAGAAGTAGGCAAATTCTTAAGTGAAATACAATGACACATCTTTGAGAACTGGTCAACCACCATAAGGATAACAGTGTTGCCTTGGGAGTTGGGCAACTCCACAATGAAATCCATAGACAGGTGTGTCCAGGGCCACTCTCCATTGGGTATGGGTTGTAGGAGGCCCACTGGAAGGTGTCGTGGAGTCTTACTCTGAGCACACACAGAACAGGCATCTACAAAGGCAGTTATATCAGCACGTAGACTAGGCAACCAGAATTGTTGGGAAATGGCCCAAACGAGTTGATTCTTCCCAGGGTGGCCAGCTGCCTTGGGAGAATGGTAAGTCTGGAGCACGGCAGTACGGAGACACTCTGGGACAAAGCAACGGTCACAAGGTTTCTCAGGAGGAGCATCGACCTGAGCAGCAAGAATTTTGCCACCCAAAGGAGAAGTCTGGTGCGAACCGTAGCCAGAATACAATCATGAGGAATTACAGGAACCGGAACCAACTCCAACTTGGAAGTGGAGGAAAATTGTCGTGACAAGGCGTCAGCCCTTACATTCTTAGTACCGGGTAAGAATGAGACAATGTAAATGAAACTTGACAAGAAAAGAGCCTATCGCGCCCTTCTGGGAGAGAGGCATTTAACCTCAGACAAGAATGTGAGATTCTTATAGTCAGTAAGAATGAGAACCGGCACAGTGGTACCTTCAGGGGGATGTCTCCATTCTTTCAGGGCTAAAATGATCGCCAACAGCTCTCTGTCACCAATCTCGTAATTGCACTTCGCAGGTGACAATTTCTTGGAAAAGTAGCCACAAGGATGCATAGCACTCTCAGAGGAGGGACGTTGAGACAGAAGGGCGCCAACACCAGTCTCAACAGTATCAACATCAAGGATAAAAGGTAACGTAGGATCAGGATGTGCCAACACAGAAGCAGAAACAAAGGCAGCCTTGAGACTCTCAAAGACCTTAATGGGTTCCGGAGACCAACTCTGTGGGTTACCGTCCTTTCTAGTCATATCAGTCAGAGGCTTGACCAGAGACGAGAAGTTACGAATAAACTTCCGATAATAGTTGGCAAGACCCAGGAAATGCTGCAGAGGACGTAAACCCACGGGTCGAGGCCACTGTAGGACTGCCGAAAGTTTCTTTGGGTCCATCGAAAAACCAGCAGTGGAAATGACATAGCCCAGGAATTTAACCTGTTCACGATGGAACTCGCACTTCTCCAGTTTACAATAGAGATTGTTCTCTCAGTTTCTGAAGCACACGACAGACATCTGTGTGGTGGCTCTCCAGGGACTTGGTAAATATAAGGATATCATCGAGATAAACCACCACACATAACTGCAACAAATCTCGGAGGACATCGTTAATACAATTTCTGGAAACCTACCGGGGCATTACAAAGGCCAAAAGGCATTACAAGGTACTCATAATGGCCTGTTCTGGTGTTAAACGCAGTTTTCCACTCGTCGCCCTCCTTAATCCTCACGAGATTGTAAGCCCCTCTCAAATCAAGCTTCGTGAAAACCGTTGCTTCCTTGAGGCGGTCAAATAACTCAGTAATCAATGGAATCGGGTAGGCATTCTTAATCGTGAAACGATTGAGACCCCTATAATCAATACAAGGTCTCAGTTCACTGCCCTTCTTTACAAAGAAGAAACCGGCACCAGCAGGAGACAAGGATTTGCGGATGAAACCTCGAGAAAGTGCGTCTGCAACATACTCCTCCATGGCTTTATCCTCCAAGACCGACAAAGGGTAAACCCGGCCATGAGGGGGTATGGCACCAGGTTGAAGGTTAATTGCGCAATCATACGGCCGGTGTGGAGGCAAACTACC
The DNA here is from genome assembly GCF_042186555.1 of Aquarana catesbeiana. NCBI lineage: Eukaryota > Metazoa > Chordata > Amphibia > Anura > Ranidae > Aquarana > Aquarana catesbeiana. The sequence continues at coordinate 221,890,170 of NC_133336.1, read as the reverse complement.
GGCTTGACCTTTGTCAAAGACATTGCTAAAATCACGGTACTCCTCTGGCAGGGAGGACAGTGAAGAGGTGCACAGGACCTTGGCTACCTTCCGGAAGCATGTCTCACTGCATTGTGGTGACCAGGACAGAACCTCAGCACGGAGCCAATCAAAAGAGGGGTTGTGCCTCTGTAACCAAGGATAACCAATAACCAGCGGAAACTTAGGTGAGGAAATCACTTGGAATTGGATTATCTCATGGTGAAGCACCCCTACGGCCATGGACAATGGAACTGTCTCAGGAGTTAGATGGGCAAGCTGTAGAGGTTTCCCGTCAAGAGTAGGGATGAGCCGAACACCCACCTGTTCGGTTCGCACCAGAACATCAAAAGTGCTAATTTTAAAGGCTTATATGCAAGTTATTGTCATAAAAAGTGTTTGGGGACATGGATCAATGCAAAAAAAAGTTTTAAAAACGGCCGTTTTTTCGGGAGCAGTGATTTTAATAATGCTTAAAGTGAAACAATAAAAGTGTAATATTCCTTTAAATTTCGTACCTGGGGGTGTCTATAGTATGCCTGTAAAGGGGCGCATGTGTCCCGTGTTTAGAACAGTCTGACAGCAAAATGACATTTCAAAGGAAAAAAAGTTATTTAAAAGTACTCGCGGCTATTAATGAATTGTCGGTCCGACAATACACATAAAAGTTCATTGATAAAAACGGCATGGGAATTCCCCACAGGGGAACCCCCGAACCAAAATTAAAAAAAAAATGGCGTGGGGGTCCCCCTAAATTCCATACCAGGCCCTTCAGGTCTGGTATGGATATTAAGGGGAACCCCGGCCAAAATTTAAAAAAAAAATGGCGTGGGGGTCCCCCTCAAAATCTATACCAGACCATTCAGGTCTGGTATGGATTTTAAGGGGAACCCCACACCAAAATTTTTTAAAAAATGGCGTGGGGTCCCCCAAAAATCCATACCAGACCCTTACTCGAGCACGCAACCTGGCAGGCTGCAGGAAAAGAGGGGGGATGAGAGAGCGCCCCCCTCCTGAACCGTACCAGGCCACATGCCCTCAACATTGGGAGGGTGCTTTGGGGTAGCCCCCCAAAGCACCTTGTCCCCATGTTAATGGGGACAAGGGCCTCATCCCCACAACCCTTGCCCGGTGGTTGTGGGGGTCTGCGGGCGGGGGGGCTTATCGGAATCTGTAAGCCCCCTTTAACAAGGGGACCCCCAGATCCCGCCCCCCCTGTGTGAAATGCCATTTCCCAAAAAAAAACTGTCAAAAATGTTAAAAATGACAAGAGACAGTTTTTGACAATTCTTTTTTCCATCTTCTTTCTTCTATCTTCTTTCTTCTATCTTCCTTCGGTTTCTTCCTCCATCTTCTTCTTCTTCTGGTTCTTCTAGTTCTTCCTCTGGTGTTCTCGTCTGGCATCTTCCACCCGGTGACCCCACCCTCCGTTATTTAAGAACCGTCAGAAGACAAGAAGTGTCACACAGCGGGAGCCTCCCATTATAGATGCGGAGCGGCCCGAGAAGAAGGAAAGAAGACGCCGCAGAGGAAGATGCTGGACGAGAACACCGAAGGAAGAACCAGAAGAACCAGAAGAAGAAGATGGAGGAAGAAACCGAAGGAAGATAAAAGAAAGAAGATAGAAGAAAGAAGATGGAAAAAAGAAGACTTTAAATAAAGGAATTGTGAAAGACTGTCTCTTGTCATTTTTAACATTTTTGACAGTTTTTTTGTGAAATGGTAGGGTACCCCCTTACCATTTCACACTGGGGGGCTGGGATCTGGGGGTCCCCTTGTTAAAGGGGGCTTCCAGATTCTGATAAGCCCCCCCGCCCGCAGACCCCCACAACCACCGGGCAAAGGTTGTGGGGATGAGGCCCTTGTCCCCATCAACATGGGGACAAGGTGTTTTGGGGGACTACCCTCCCAATGTTAAGGGCATGTGGCCTGGTACGGTTCAGGAGGGGGGGCGCTCTCTCGTCCCCCCCTCTTTTCCTGTGGCCTGCCAGGTTGTGTGCTTGGATAAGGGTCTGGTATGGATTTTTGGGGGGACCCCACAACATTTTTTTTAAATTTTGGCACGGGGTTCCCCTTAAAATCCATACCAGACCTGAAGGGTCTGGTATAGATTTTGAGGGGGACCCCCACACCATTTTAAAAAAAAAATTTGGCCTGGGTTCCCCTTAATATCCATACCAGACCTGAAGGGCCTGGTATGGAATTTAGGGGGACCCCCACATCATTTATTTTTTGTTCAGGGTTCTCCTGTGGGGAATTCCCATGCCGTTTTTATCAATTAACTTTTATGTGTATTGTCGGATCGACAATTCATTAATAGCCACGAGTTTTAAATGACTTTTTTTCCTTTGAAATGTCATTTTGCATTGAACTGGATCGCCCCCAAATCGCTGGGGAAGCGGAGCAGAACCAGACATACCTCTTATAGAGGTAATACTCGAAGCGGGTGCCTGCACAGAGACTGGCGCAGCAGCAGGAATGGCCTGTGACTCAGGTTGTACCGGAGCAGCCACAGTGGGGGATTCCAGGTGAGCCATGTGACTCAGGGGCGTTGTAACACCATGGCAAACTGATCCATGTGGTGATCTTGCTCATCCAATCTGGAAAAAATATTACCAACAAGTGGATTGACTGTATCTTCTGAATTCATGGCCTTCGCCTACTGTCAGAAACCATGAATTAGACCAAGACAGAAATACAATCAAATCACACTTGTGTATTAATAAAAAGAAAAAGGTAAATAGAGTAAGCATAGTCAAAGCATAGCCAGAGTCCAGTAACCAGATTGGGTAATCAGCCAAGCCAGAGTTCAGTAACCAGATTGGGTAATCAGCCTGGCCAGAAGTCAGGGATCCAAGTGGAACAGCAAGCAGGCAAAGGAGCCAGAAGGGATGTCAGCAAAGCCAGTCTTTAAACAGGAATGCAGGAGATGTTTTTGTTAGGGAATTAATTCACCGTCTCAGACCGTTCTCGGGCATCAAGGTAATATTTATTGCATATGCAAGAGAAATGAATAGCATTACATGTTCATGCTGTCATCGTCATTTCTGAAGAGAATACTGTGGTACATGTCTTTTTTATAAGCCCTGGACACCCCCCTTTCCTGTCTTAAAATGCCCAGTCTCATGTATTTTCAACTTTATTCTGGACACAACAGGAAAGGTGGAAGTGTCTGTTACAGACTGTTATCTTCATCTAACAATGGTTACAGGATACTGACTTGAAAACTCCCCAAGTCAACACAAAAATACAGGATATATACAAAACTGCAGATCTAGGCATATTATATTGCTGAGTCTATATATTGCTGACTCCATATTATCACTAGTCTATAGTTTATTTCTAAGCCATGATAAACAAAATGGCGTCTTTCATAACTGACATTTAAAGTATAATTTCTCTAACATCTCCCCCCTTTTATACTCATAATGTCAATAATTCAAATATCCAGGTTTTTTTATTTTTTTTACCAGGTATTATCATTTAGACAGATGAGTCCTTAGCGAGAGTTGTAAATTCATCATCAGGTTCCCAGTATAGTTCCGTGTTGCTCTGGAGGAGCATAGTTTTTGTTAAAGATGTGTCAATCAGTCTTTGAAGAATTCCCCTAATACAGGGAATGCAGCAACATCCACACAATGTAAGAACTGCGGCTGCCATGACAATAGAGATAAGCAAACCTTTTGCAAGATCACCCCATTTACCAAACCATTTTTCGAAAAGTCCTGTCAGGGGGTTCTCTACACCCGAGTTCTCAGCTAATTCTTCGGATAGCATTTGTAGGCCTTGTAAGGCCTTGGTGATACTTCCATCAGGTGCCGTATTGTTTGGAATAAAAGTGCAGCAGAAGGTGCCGAACATTTTGCATACCCCGCCCCTTTCTGCCAGCAACATATCCAACGCTATACGGTTCTGCCACGCTGTCAAAGAGGTGGCGTCCAATTGTGCTGCTATGCCTTTGATAGCATCTCTGGTGTAATTCACAAACCTCTGCTGGTTGTAGTAGATGTAGTTTATCCAGTCGACGTTCTTGTTGGGCTGGACTCATATGAAAAGTGAGGCGAGTCCTGCTGTTATTTGATTCTGCGCTTTAAATTCATCTGGAACTCCTCGTGGAACACCTATTTCGTCTATATACACTCGGTTGTCAAATGAGCCTTGTGGTGTTTCTCGCCTAATTCGTTTAAAAAAGTATTTACCTGGTAGTTTCATTGATTTATCACTCATAGGAACTATATAAAAGGGAAGCAGCAATCGGGTAAGGGCACAACTACCCTCCCATCTAGTTGGTAGTCTGGGCCTTAGTCTCTTATCTCCACACAGCCAACAAACATCAGCCAATTGCTGTTTCTGTTCCTGAAACCATTTTAGTTGGTACTTAATGTCTGTAGTAAGGATTGTAGTTGCACAGTATTCAGGGGATAGGGTGCCAACATTTGTACCATTACTGTCATTGTTAGAGAAACAAGTAAAATTTCCTGGTAATGCTTGTACTGATGGGGGTATACTTTGCATTTTAGTCTTAGGGTAGCTCTTTTTTTCATTTACATATTCTGACCCAGTTATATTTTATGAAAACATTCTTATTATACAAGTCAAGTCTATTTCCTCTTTAGGGAGAGGAACGGTGGCTATTTGTGGAATATAATAAGGTTTACAATACAACATTTCATACGGTGTTAGTCCTTTAGCAGTAGGGGTAATTCTTATACTCAACAATGCCATTGGCAAACACTAAACCCATTTATTTTTCCCTGTTTCCTCCAACAATTTTCTTAGTTTACTCTTTAAGGTACCATTGTGTCTCTCCACTGTGCCCACAGATTGTGGGTGGTAGACACAGTGTTTTTTTTTAGGTCAATATTGTACCATTTACCAATTTGTTGTATTGTTCGGTTTACAAAATGGGAGCCATTGTCACTGTAAATCACAGAGGGGATCCCATGAAATGGAATCACCTCTTTAATAAGTACTTTGGCTACTGACTGCCCATTTGGGTGTGTCAGGAAAAGCTTCCGTCCACTTTATAAACAACAATAATCATAAAATCCATGCATATCGTGTGAAAGGGATAAGAGGGTTGTGGGAAATGACCTCTTAAGGGTCTTAGAGCACCTTGAGCGTGGTATCTGGTACAAAGCGGACATGTGAGGCAAAAATTTCTAGAGTCGTTCGTAAACCCATATGTTGTGAACACCTTGTTGATCACCTGCACCATCCCTCCTTTTGAGATATGGACTTGCCCATGGCTCAATAACGCAGCATATCTAAATAGTGATGTAGGTAAGATGGGTTTACCTTCTGTACTTGTGTATATACCATTGACCAGCATTGCCCCTTTAGATAACCACTTTTGTTTTTCACCTGCCGGTGATGTTTTCTGCATTTCTGATAACCATGTTTTATCAATAGCTTTCCGTACCTCACCATTTTCTTGGGGACCTGTATAGTATATGTGTTTTTTTGCGGTCCTGTAGCAGCTTCCCTTGCGGTCTTTGTCTGTTAGTGCATTCCCTAGAGTAATTGGATCTGTTCCCTTTCTGTGTGCTGTACATTTACAAATAGCCACTTGTGTTGGTTTCTGTACATTTTCTAGAAGGGCCAGGATAAGATCTCTATGTGAGATTGGTTTACCTGTGGACGTAATCATACCCCTATTTTTCCATTGTTGGGCAAATATGTGTATAGTAGAAAAAGCGTATTGGCTGTCTGTATAAATATTTATTTTCTTCCCTTCCCCTAGACTACAGGCCCTGGATAGGGCAATAATTTCAGCTTGTTGTGTAGAGTAGGAACTGGGAAGGGGTCTGGCTTCAATGACCTGGTCATGTGTTACTATAGTGTATGCCGTTTGATGTACCCCTTTATCGTCCTTTTTACAAGACCCATCAACACAAAAGGTAATGTCAGCATCTAGAAAGGGAACGTCAGTGAGATCCTTCCTTACAATCTACAGTCTGATAAAAGGTTTTACTGTAATTAGGAAGGCTAAGCATAACCCACAATGAGGTGCTTTACCTTCGTAAATGCACCCTCTGCTTGCACATTCCACTGAATGGAATCTTTTGCAGCCATTAGTGAACCATAGATGAGATCAGAAAGAGGCGCCACCTCCGTAGCATAATTTGCTATCCATGCTCTACAGACATTTGCCATGCCAAGAAATGACATCATTTCTTTTTTGGTATGTGATTTGGGGACTTGAAGGATGGTCTCTTTTTGGATCTCATGCCAAAGTCTACCTTCTTGAGATAAAATATAACCCAGGTATTTCACCTTTTTTTTCCATAGTTGTAATTTGTCTTTGCTGACCTTTTGACCTTGGTCTGCGAGGAAATGCATCAGAACCATGGTAATTTTACATACATTATTACCAGAATGTCATCCACATACAAGAGAATTTAACTCCCACTGGGAGGTACAAACCGAGACAAATTATTGCACATTCTTTGTGAGAAGGTAGTTGGACTTTCACAATATTCATGGGATAACCTAGTGTATGTGTATCTTTTTTTTTTTTTCTTTTCTTTTTCTCGTGTACATAAATGCAAACCAGAACTGACTGTCTTTGTGTAAGGAAATGGAAAAGAAGCATTACTGTTATCGATAACAGAAAATACCTTGTTCTCTGGGTAGAGCTCGTTCAGGAGGACATGCATGTCTGGGACCACCGGGGCCCTCGGTAATACGGCCCTATTGACTGCCTGTAAATCCCTGCACGAGTCTCCACCCATCTTTTCCTCCTTTATGCTTCCTATACCTCTGAATCCCTCTGTATTTTAGTTTCTCATCTGTCAGTTGGACCCAGTTCGTGATAAGTTCTCCTAACTCATGCCATGATACCTTGGGATTCTGGGTGACCGAAAAGGACAGTATCCTGCCTGTATATTTGCAGAATAGGCTGTGGTAGGAGACAAGTAGCCACACTATTTCCTTCCTTATCACAGTCCAGGCTTTTTAAGAACACTTCAGTTTTAGTGAGACTCATTAACTGTTTCTCATAGGACTTATCAGGCCCAGAGGTCTTTCTGTAGTACATGGTGCAATAGAGGTTTGTCTGGACCTTATACCTTTTCCTCACAGACTCTTCGTCAATTATTTCTGCCAGGGTTTTGGGTATATTTAATCCCTCAGTTTACAAATTCCAGGCTGTATCAGTATCGGGGCTCATTATCCACGGCTGTGATTTGTTTTTCACACAGCCGATGGGCTTTGAGACCTCCCTCCACTGGTACGACAGAAATATCAAGAGCGTGCAACATGTTTCTACCCAACAAATAACCAGGACATTTAGTCAAAATTACAATTTTACCCTGATCCTTTTTACCTGTCTGTGGATCTTCCACAGTAATGGAAGTAATCTCACAGTAATAAAGTAATCTTTCAGACATGACCTCCTGGTGCATCAACCCATTTTGCAGATTTTACATATACTACACTTTTTTCTTTACCTTTTTCATTTCCAGCGGGTGTATTAGGGTCCTACAAGCCCCAGTATCACAGAGAAATGTTAGCCATTTACCCTTCACAACCAAGGTTATTTCTGACTTGACTTTAGCATGCAAACAAGTTTCAACAGTGCACACGTCCAAAATTTCAGATTCTTTCTCATCATTTTCTTCTGTATCTCTCTCTCTGCAGACATACCAACATCTTCTAGTCATGCTTCTTCCTCTCTGTTTGACCTACATTCTTTTGCCAAATGACCTCTTTTACCTCACAGGAAACACTCCCCTCTCTTCTTTTTCCCCTCATATTCCTGAATGCGGGGCCTTGCGGGGGCCTTGCGGGGCTCTATTTCCCTCCCATTAAGATGATAGTCAGCAATCATTCCCATGATACAATCCCTGATTTGAGCTATGTTAACCTTGGGATATGGTATCCCTTCAGTAGCTTTTTTAACATCCTCAGGGGTCCAGGGGCGATAGACCATCATAGTGTTGGGGACTACTATACCACCTACATTTTGTCCTGCCCTAGGGTTGGGAACTTCAATTAGTGGAAATTCTTCCTCTCCACATTCTGTTTGTTCCCCAGCTTCCCCAGCTGAGGGGGATATCAATTTGTTCACCAGGTCCCCAAAAAATTTTGTAACAGTTGCTGTAAAGGGGGTCCCTTGTGGACTCCTCTGGACAGCAAGAGTCATCTTCAGAGGGGGTTTACCTGCAGCTATAGGAGAATCGGTTGCATCTGCGGGTGACCCAGGTGACCACGGGGAACAACAAGGGTTGCATTTGGTTTGTTACGTTTTGTTCAGTCAATACTTGCTGAACTAAACTTCAGAGGACGGTCATATTATTGTCCTCCTCTTTATTCAAAAACTGAAGAGAGTTTAATAAGACTCGTGGCCACTCATTACAATTAGAAGAAAAGAGGTTTAGCCTTAAACTACGTAGAGGGTTCTTTGCTGTAAGAGCGGCAAGGATGTGGAATTCCCTTCCACAGGCGGTGGTCTCAGCGGGGAGCATTGATAGCTTCAAGAAACTATTAGATAATCACCTGAATGACCGCAACATACAGGGATATACAATGTAATACTGACATATAATCACACACATAGGTTGGACTTGATGGACGTGTGTCTTTTTTCAACCTCACCTACTATGTAACTATGTAAGTATGTATAGTCTTTTTTATGGTTTTCTGAATTTAACCTATGGTTAGCCTCCTCAAACAATTTCTTTGCCTGGGGAAGGCCTAATTTCTTCTGTTTTCTTATTTTCGTGCCAGCATCATTTTTAAGCTTTCTACACAACAATCCTTTTTTAAAAACGCATCAAAATCATACTTTGTTTTCCACATTTTAAGAAATTTCACATTCTCTTTGTCTAGACTACACATATACTTAACATCTTCATTCATACCAACAAATTTTCCATGGATCATACCTATTTTGTTTTTCGTGCACACGGAGCTCTTTTTTTGTTAATGTCTTCTCACAATGACACAACACACGCACACAGTATCTTATCACTTGCAGTAACTCACAGACTTTCTAGTCATGAAATATCACTTCTAGATTACTGATCTTGTGTATTGCTAAAACACTGGTGTCTTAGAGAATTACAGAATTACAAGGAGACTGAGTTCTCCTGACTGTTCTTTCATCGTTACTTCACTAACTTGTAGAAAGCATTTACAGAATTACAAGGAGACTGAGTTCTCCTGACTGTTCTTTCATCGTTACTTAACACTTCACTAATTTGTAGAGAGCATTTACAGAATTACAAGGAGACTAAGTTCTCCCGACTGTTCTTTCATCCTATCAAAACATTTAATAGTTCAGTCATTGATCCAAGGGTATTTATGTGCCTGCTCAGGATTAATACAACATATGAGGCTGGCATGAACACTCCGGGTCCGCCAAATGTCCTCTGTTTGTTACCTGGAAATCTATCAGGCCACACCCTTGTATCAACGGGGGGTTCTTTAGGTTTTTTTATCTGGGAGTATTTTTGATCCAAAGGTATTTATATGCCTGGAAATCTATCAGGCCACACCCTTGTATCAACAGGGGGTTCTTTAGGTTTTGATCTAGGTGTATTTATGTGTCCCCATGGGAATTTTTGCAGTTTACAAGGCTGTCAAACCGAAAATTTCCTTTATCTGCACCCGGATATTAGTATGGGACCATACCCCTATATCAAATGACAATTAACCAGGAGAAACAAACAAGAACACACAAGAGAGAACACCCGCAGTGCTCGACTGCCGCCAGGTCACCCTGAGCGCGTCTTCCCAAAACGCGGGCTAGTCACTAGGTCTGCCCATCCAGGATGGCCACAGACGGATCTATACGGGGAATACGTGACCACTTATTTCCCCACAACAAGAGTAAAGCAGATAGGACAGAAATAGATAGACATTCGATCAATCTCTATATTGTATGTATGTATTCAAATCCCTTATTCATCAAATTCCTAATCAAGTCTAACACAAAAGATTAATAATAAAATAAAAATCTTACCTTGTCCCGAGAGCGGTCTCTTGTGCTGATCCAGTAATTTGCTGCCCGGGAGGCACTAGTTCAGCGGACCGGCCTCTTTTTAACGTCTAATTTAAGACGGAGGACTTACAGTGGCTTGCGAAAGTATTCGGCCCCTTGAACTTTTCACCCTTTTGCCACATTTCAGGCTTCAAACATAAAGATATAAAATTTTAATTTTTTGTGAAGAATCACCAACAAGTGGGACACAATTGTGAAGTGGAACGAAATCTATTGGATATTTTAAACTTTTTTAGCAATTAAAAAACTGAAAAGTGGTGCGTGCAAAATTATTCGGCCCCTTTACTTTCAGTGCAGCAAACTCACTCCAGAAGTTCAGCGAGGATCTCTGAATGATCCAATGTTGTCCGAAATGACTGATGGTGATAAATAGAATCCACCTGTGTGTAATCAAGTCTCTGTATAAATGCACCTGCTCTGTGATAGCCTCAGGGTTCTGTTGAAAGCGCAGAGAGCATCATGAAGACCAAGGAACACACCAGGCAGGTCCGTAATACTGTTGTGGAGAAGTTTAAAGCCGGATTTGGATACAAAAAGATTTCCCAAGCTTTAAACATCCCAAGGAGCACTGTGCAAGCGATCATTTTGAAATGGAAGGAGTATCAGACCACTGCAAATCTACCAAGACCTGGCTGTCCCTCTAAACTTTCAGCTCAGACAAGGAGAAGACTGATCAGAGATGCAGCCAAGAGGCCCATGATCACTCTGGATGAACTGCAGAGAACTACAGCTGAGGTGGGAGAGTCTGTCCATAGGACAACAATCAGTCGTACACTGCACAAATCTGGCCTTTATGGAAGAGTGGCAAGAAGAAAGCCATTTCTCAAAGATATCCATAAAAAGTCTCGTCTAAAGTTTGCCACAAGCCACCTGGGAGACACACCAAACATGTGGAAGAAGGTGCTCTGGTCCGATGAAACCAAAATCTTACTTTTTGGCCACAATGCAAAACGATATGTTTGGCGTAAAAGCAACACAGCTCATCACACTCAACACACCATCCCCACTGTCAAACATGGTGGTGGCAGCATCATGGTTTGGGCCTGCTTTTCTTCAGCAGGGACAGGGAAGATGGTTAAAATTGAGGGGAAGATGGATGCAGCCAAATACAGGACCATTCTGGATGAAAACCTGTTGGAGTCTGCAAAAGACCTGAAACTGGGACGGAGATTTATCTTCCAACAAGACAATGATCCCAAACATACAACAAAATCTACAAAGGAATGGTTTACAAATAAACGTATCCAGGTGTTAGAATGGCCAAGTCAAAGTTCAGACCTGAATCCAATCGAGAATCTGTGGAAAGAGCTGAAAAATGCTGTTCACAAACGCTCTCCATCCAACCTCACTGAGCTCGAGCTGTTTTGCAAGGAAGAATGGGCAAGAATTTCAGTCTCTCGATGTGCAAAACTGATAGAGACATACCCCAAGCGACTTGCAGCTGTAATCGCAGCAAAAGGTGGCTCTACAAAGTATTAACGCAAGGGGGCCGAATAATTTTGCACGCCCCACTTTTCATTTTTTTATTAGTTAAAAAAGTTTCAAAAATCCAAAAGATTTCGTTCCACTTCACAATTGTGTCCCACTTGTTGGTGATTCTTCACAAAAAATAAAAATGTTATATCTTTATGTTTTAAGCCTGAAATGTGGCAAAAGGTTGAAAAGTTCAAGGGGGCCGAATACTTTCGCAAGCCACTGTACAGTTTTGCCGTATGGTCATCGGTCACTGAGTTGGTCCAGTGCGTCTCGGGGAACTTGGACTCCCGGCTTTTCAAAGGACCAAATTGTTAGGAACATAATTCACCGTCTCAGACCGTCCTCGGGAATCAAGGTAATATTTATTGCATATGCAAGAGAAATGAATAGCATTACATGTTCATGCAGTCATCGTCATTTCTAAGGAAAATACTGTGGTACATGTATTTTTTATAAGCCCTGGACAACCCCCTTTCCTGTCTTAAAACATGCCCAGTCTCATGTATTTTCAACTTTATTCTGGACACAACAGGAAAGGTGGAAGTGTCTGTTACAGACGTTATCTTCATCTAACAATGGTTACAGGATACTGACTTGAAAACTCCCCAAGCCAACACAAAAATACAGGATATATTAAAAAAACTGCAAATCTAAGCTTCTTATCACTAAAATAGTGCTGACTCCATATTATCTATAGCTAAATCATAGATTCATAGCTTTCTAGGCAATGATAAACAAAATGACGTTTTTCATAACTGACATTTAAAGTATAATTTCTCTAACATAAATATGACAATGTTAGTAAATATCCGACCCTTCACAGTCCCATGTTTCCTAGACCTGTGCCTTCATAATCACAGACCCCCAGTGAATAGACTGAACGCCATGTTATATTCACTATACACTGAATGGCTGAGCAATTTGATTGGCCGTTTCCATTTAGGCCTTAGATCTGCTTCTGTCTTTCAGAGTGACAGACAATGACCCCTCGCCGTAAACAGCTGTAGTCATAAACTGAAAATTGATAACAAATACCTACTCGTGCATATGGAAAATTAGATTAAATAAATTGATTGGGGAGCAGCACATTATAATGATGAAAACAAGAAAAATAATTAGCTATCTAATTACAAACCGCGCTCCTATTAAAGTGCAAGTGTAAAATCACTCTATGTGGAAACAACATGTTATAAAAAAAAAATCATGAAAATTTGAGATAATGTCTGCCAACTGAATGCTAAATCATCATAGTGAAAAGAATTAATAAACGAAAATTATTCAAAATAATCGAAATGTGAAAAATTAAAGGAAAAGTCCGCAAATAATATCCAAATACCGACGTGTACAAAAAATATGAATTAATCAAGAAATGTTCAAATAATAAAAAACAGAGCTTCTGGGTAGATTGAGCTTCTGGGCAAATCTTCCTTGGGTACAGCGAAGCATCAAATAGCAATATTCAGTCACCATCACCAGCCACACAGCCTACTCACCAGATGGAAGTGACTCCCATGACAGGAGTCAAACACACTTTGGGGACAACCAACAGGGCTTCTCCCGGTCACAGCTAGGTGCAGATACTGGAACTCAGGTGCTGGAACTCAGGTGTCTTGATTAGCGCTAAGGCTACTTGGATGCATGCAACCGGACTTCCCAAGGTGGGTCACAGAGACCGTAGATGTTTAAGAATGTGGAAAAATGAATAAAAAGCTCCCATGGTGAAGTAAGCCAAAATATTTAATAGGCTAAAAACGGCTTAAAACCACATTACCCACATAAGGGTTCATGCGGGCAAACAAACAAAGAAAAAAGCAGGAAAACCAGATACGAGCGGAAATGGCGTGTCACGTTCGTTTACGCCCTACCGGTTTCGTCAGTACGTTCTGACGTCTTCCGGGATCTTATGAATCCGGTGACATCTCATCTACCAGAGAATTAGACCAGAATTAAAAATTTAATTGACTGCCATCTTGTGGCCAAAAAGCAAAATACAACAAAAATGCAATAAAAATGTTAAAAATTTACAACGACATCCAAACTGCCATCTTGTGGAAAGATGCCAAATTGCACAGTGAAGTCAAATGTTATTGATTGAAATTAAAATAAATCAAAAATGAGTTTAGAATTAAAATTAAAAATTGGATAAAAGAATTTATAATAAAAAAGAATACAAAGAGATGAAACCGAAATGGACAGCCCCTTCACAATCTGGAAGGACAGGAAACCAAATACTCAGTAGTTAGACAGATAGCAGTTTAAATCAATATCGACATTGATACCTGCTGGGGTAAGTATGTCCAATCGGTAAATCCATTCCGTTTCATTTTTTGATATTCTCTGAACCATATTTCCTCCCCTCCAATCAGCATCCAGCTTGTCAATACCAAAAAATCTGGCCAAGCTGGGATCCTGTTGGTGGTGGATTCTGAAATGGCTAGAGAGGCTGTACTTGGGAAAACCGTTTTTAATATTTGTGAGGTGTTCATTAATACGTGTGCAGAGATTTCTTTTAGTACGCCCAACGTACTGTAACCCACATGGGCAAACAATAAGGTACGTGACAAAGGTGGACTTGCAGGTGATAAACTTATCTATTTTATATTCTTTACCTGTACTGAGAGATGTGAAATGTTCCACTTTCCTTACATTATTTCTAGTCAGTTTACAGGCTTTGCACTTCCTACAGTAGAAAAACCCTTTTACATCCAAGAAAGTGGGAGCCCTCTTGGGAGGATTTAAAATATTCGGCGCTAGTTTGTTACGTAGATTCGGTGCACGCCGATAAATAAACCTAGGATGTTCTGGTAGGAAGCTGGACAGGGTCCTGTCCCCCAGCAGAACCGGCCAATGTTTTAAAAAGATTTTTTCAACAATTTTGTAATCCCTATTGAAGTTAGTTAAGAAAGGAACATAATCCAGTTCGCATTTCTCTTTGATGCTATCTTTCAAAAGTTGGTCCCTATCCATCTGTAAGATTAGTAATTAAGTAGCCCTGAGGTCTTTTTCGCGATACCCTTTTCTTTGAATCTATCAACTAGTAAGTTAGATTGAGACATGTAATCTGACGTAGAGTCACAATTACGTCTAATCCTTAGTAGTTGACCCTTGGGGATCCCTTTCAGCCAGTTGGGGTGGTAACAGCTGGCCGTGGGTATATAGCTGTTTCTATCAGTACCCTTGAAATGGGTTTTTGTCTGGATTCTACCATTGTTATATAAAATTAGGTCAAGAAAGCTAATCTCACTTTTGCTCCAATTAACTGTAAAACCGAGGCCATAGCAATTGTGATTGATATTATTGAGGAACGACTCTAGGGACTCCACTGTACCATTCCACAGAATCACAATGTCATCTATGTACCTTTTATACAGGCAGATCTTGGGGGCGTGTGTTCCAAATATGCTGTGGTCCTCCCAGAGGCTCAAGAGTATATTGGCCACACTGGGAGCAAACTTGGCCCCCATAGCCACACCCTTGATCTGCCTGTAACAAGACCCCTCATGCCAAAAATAGTTGTTGGACATAGCCAACTCCAAGATCTCAATCAAGAAATCTTTCTATTCAACCTTAACCCCTTCCCGCCGACCGTACGCACATATGCGTACTCGGCTTTCCGGGGTTATACCGTGATGATGCCCGCAGCTGCAGGCATCATCCCGGTACCGTTGTTTTCAGCAGGCGATCGGCTACCCGTGTATAACAACCGATGCGGCTAAAAGCTGCTCGGCTGTTATACCGGAGGAGCGGGAGGGGACATCCCCCCCCTCCCGCCGCCTCCCGCCGCTGTTACCGGGCCTCCCGTGCGATCGGGAGGCCCGGTGTCCAATCGGGAATCTTCGATGGCTGGGGGCAGGCTGGAACGAAGCTGTGAGCAGCTTCGTTCCAGCCTTCTAATTGTAAACGCGGAAGCGACGTCATGACGTCACTTCCCGTTTACTCGGCTGCCAATGGCGTTGAATTGAAAAAAGTACACAGTATTCAGAATCGCCGTTTTCAGCGATCTGAATACTTTGAAGTGTAAAGGAGGGATGGGGGGTCTTTTAGACCCCCCATCCCTCCATAAAGAGTACCTGTCACCACCTATTACTGTCACAAGGGATGTTTACATTGCTTGTGACAGCAATAAAAGCAAAAAAAAAAAAAAAAATTTAAACACAATTTATAAAAGTACAAAAATAAATAAAATTAAAAAAAAAAAAAAAAAAAAAATTTTAAAGTGCCCCTGTCCCCACGAGCTCGCGCAGTGAAGAAAACGCATACGGAAGTCGCGCCCGCATATGTAAACGGTGTTCAAACCACACATGTGAGGTATTGCCGCGATCGTCAGAGCAAGAGCAATAATTCTAGCCCTAGACCTCCTCTGTAGCTCAAACCTGGTAACCGTAAAAATTTTTTAAATCGTCGCCTATGGAAATTCATAGGTACCGTAGTTCGTCGCCATTCCACGAGTGCGTGCAATTATAAAGGGTGACATGTTTGGTATCTATTTACTCGGCGTAACATCATCTTTCACATTATACAAAAAAATTGGGGTAACTTTACTGTTTGGATTTTTTAAAATTCATGAAAGTGTCACTTTTCCAAAAATTTGCGTTTAAAACACCGCTGCACAAATACCGTGTGATAAAAAATATTGCAACAATCGCCATTTTATTCTCTAGATTCTCTTCTAAAAAAATATATATAATGTTTGGGGGTTCTAAGTAATTTTCTAGCAAAAAATACGGATTTTAACTTGTAAACCCCAAATTTCAAAAATAGGCTTAGTCATGAAAGGGATTGGACTTAGAATCAAGGGCCCTCCTTGTTGTTCTCAAAACATCCTTCTGGACCAGATTGGTATATAGCGATTCGACATCAATCGTAACAATGATTGTGTCATCTTGAACCGGTATATCCTTAAGCAGGTTCATAAGATGCTTACTGTCTCTCAAATATGAAGGGTACAATTGAACAATGGGCTGTAAAAAATAATCAACATATTCTCCCAATCTAGAAAAAATGGAGTCTATGCCGCTAATAATAGGTCTGCCAGGTGGGCATTGGGGATTTTTGTGTATTTTGGGCAATTGATAAATTATAGGGAGTCTAGGCGCATCAGGGACTAAATATCTAGCTTCTTTCTTATTAAGGATTCCTATCTCTTTAGCGTTGCGTATACTATCCTTCACTGACATTTTGAGTTTTTTTGTAGGATCACCTTTAATTTTCTTGTAAGTTACGGTATCACTTACCAGCCTATTAAGTTCTTTCATATAATCATCTCTGTTTAAAACCACTATTTCCCCCCTTTATCCGCTTGCCGGATGGCGATATTTTTCTTTTTTTCTAACGCCTCTATACCTTTTTGTATGTTACCCTTCTTTTTCCCTCTTTTGGTTTTGATGAGTCTAATATCTTTCTCAACCATACTTTTGAACGTTTCAAGAAAATGGTTAGATGACTTTTTGGGGTTGAAAACAGACTGATTCCTCAATCTGCTATGCTAGTATTCTAAATCAATAGGTTGGGTATTAAGAACTCGTTTCTCTGCAAAATGTTTTTTTATATCCAGTTTACGTACAAATTTCTCAGTATCAATGAACACCTCAAATTTATTTAATCCTTTATCCGGGGCGTATTTGAGACCCAACTCAAGTACTTTGAGTTCATTAAGGGTGAAGGACTCATTACTTAAGTTGAAAATACCTTGGCCAACTACTCTCTCTTTCTTTTTATTCTTCCTTCCTCCCCTTGTTCCTCTAGGCTGAGTGGGCTCCAGTGTCTCCGGGGAGGAGTTTGTAATTAGATAGATAATTATTTTTCTTGTTTTCATGATTATAACATGCTGCTCCCCAATCAATTTATTTAATCTAATTTTCCATAAGCGCGAGTAGGTATTTGTTACCAATTTTCACTTTTTCACCTTTTAAGGCACACCCGCAGCAATGGATATTTTTGAATATATGAATAGTAGACCAACTGACACCACTGATATTTTTGCTTCTGCTGAAAATCTGGCACTCAAGGATTTGGAACATAATTTTAAATCCTTAAAATGTGCTTTAGATAAGAAAATCCGTACTTGGTGGGATGTAGCCACATTAGAACAGTATGTTAAAAATAAAATGACTCTTAGGCGTTTATGACCCCAACGATGGTCTTGAAGACTGATCTGGATGCCCAATGGTATAATTTCTTTCATGATTGTGAACTTAAACTATTGGACACTATTATTGGCAGGAGACAAGCTAAATTACGTTTATTAGAAAATAAAATTGTTGCACTGAAGGAAGCTAATTTACCTTTTAAAGATACTGTTGTATACAAAGAGAAAAATTTACAGGTACAGAAACATCTAGAGAAACTAGATAGGGATACTAAAACAAAGAAAATTAAAAAGTATCAACATGACCTTAAAGACTATAGGGAAAACAAAGTGTACAAATGGCAGGAAGAGTCGGTGGATTTGGCTCTTAACCAATCCATGGACTCCTCCCCGGAAAGACTGGAGTCCACTCAGCCTCCCACTGCTCCTCCTTGTTCCACCCCGGGTGTTGGTAACCAGGGGCGTAAGCCCGGTCCCCCCACCTGAGGTGCATCTTTTAGAAGAGGAGGCACTGTTCCCAGGGGCTCCAGCTACTCAAGTTACCCGACACACCCCGCCCCCAACTCTAACTCTGGTTATTATGATAATGGTTACTACGGAGGCCATGACATCCCCATGTATAATAGGTTTCAGCCACTCTACCAAGAAGATGACCCACAGAGAGGAGGTTCCCCTTATAGGGGTTTTCGCAAGAGAGTACATGAGATCCACCACTTCGGGGGGGCTGGAATCAGAACAGAGGTTACTCTGGCCTGAGGGGGAATTGGAGAGGGCGAGGGAGGGGTGGTCCACCCAACCCATCCTGGCACAATCCACTGCCAGAGATCTGGTATGGGGATCAGATGAATTCCCATTGGCAACAATGGGAACCACCTGTGTGAACCACCAAGGACCCCCAAAGAAACAATGTAGAGGAACAAGGGGAGGAAGGAAGAATAAAAAGAAAGAGAGAGTAGTTGGCCAAGGTATTTTCAACTTAAGTAATGAGTCCTTCACCCTTAATGAACTCAAAGTACTTGAGTTGGGTCTCAAATACCCCCCGGATAAAGGATTAAATAAATTTGAGGTGTTCATTGATACTGAGAAATTTGTACGTAAACTGAATATCAAAAAACATTTTGCAGAGAAACGAGTTCTTAATACCCAATCTATGGAATCAGAATACCAGCATAGCGGATTGAGGAATCAGTCTGTTTTCAACCCCAAAAAGTCATGTAACCATTTTCTTGAAATGTTCAAAAGTATGGTTGAGAAAGATATTAGACTCATCAAAACCAAAAGAGGTAAAAAGAAGGGTAACATACAAAAAGCTAAGAGGCGTTAGAAAAAAAGAAAAATATTGCCATCCGACAAGCGGATAAAGGGGGGGAATAGTGGTTTTAAACAGAGATGATTATATGAAAGAACTTAATAGGCTGGTAAGTGATACCGTAACTTACAAGAAAATTAAAGGTGATCCTACAAAAAAACTCAAAATGTCAGTGAAGGATAGTATACGCAAAGCTAAAGAGATAGGAATCCTCAATAAGAAAGAAGCTAGATATTTAGTCCCTGATGCGCCTAGACTCCCTATAATTTATCAATTGCCCAAAATACACAAAAATCCCCAATGCCCACCTGGCAGACCTATTATTAGCGGCATAGACTCCATTTTTTCTAGATTGAGAGAATATGTTGATTATTTTTTACAGCCCATTGTTCAATCATACCCTTCAAATTTGAGAGACAGTAAGCATCTTATGAACCTGCTTAAGGATATACCGGTTCAAGATGACACAATCATTGTTACGATTGATGTCGAATCGCTATATACCAATCTGGTCCAGAAGGATGTTTTGAGAACCACAAGGAGGGCCCTTGATTCTAAGTCCAATCTTAAGGTTGAACAGAAAGATTTCTTGATTGAGATCTTGGAGTTGGCTATGTCCAACAACTATTTTTGGCATGAGGGGTCTTGTTACAGGCAGATCAAGGGTGTGGCTATGGGGGCCAAGTATGCTCCCAGTGTGGCCAATATACTCTTGAGCCTCTGGGAGGACCACAGCATATTTGGGACCCACGCCCCCGAGATCTGCCTGTATAAAAGGTACATAGATGACATTGTGATTCTGTGGAACGGTACAGTGGAGGCCCTAGAGTCGTTCCTCAATATCAATCACAATTGCTATGGCCTTAGTCTTACAGGTAATTGGAGCAAAAGTGAGATTAGCTTTCTTGACCTAATTTTATATAAGAACAATGGTAGAATTCAGACAAAAACCCATTTCAAGGGTACTAATAGAAACAGCTATATACCCATGGCCAGCTTGTCACCACCCCAACTGGCTGAAAGGGATCCCCAAGGGTCAACTACTAAGGATTAGACATAATTGTGACTCTACGTCAGATAACATGTCTCAATCTAACTTAGTAGTTGATAGATTCAAAGAAAAGGGTATTGCGAAAAAGACCTCAGGGCTACTCAATTACTAATCTTACAGATGGATAGGGACCAACTTTTGAAAGATAACATCAAAGAGAAATGTGAACTGGATTATGTTCCTTTCTTAACTAACTTCAATAGGGATTACAAAAGTGTTGAAAAAATCATTTTAAAATATTGGCCGGTTTTGCTGGGGGACAGGACCCTGTCCAGCTTCCTACCAGAACGTCCTAGGTTTATTTATCGGCGTGTACCGAATCTACATAACAAACTAGCGCCAAATGTTTTAAATCCTCCCAAGAGGGCTCCCACTTTCTTGGATGTAAAAGGGTTTTTCTACTGTAGGAAGTGCAAAGCCTGTAAACTGACTAGAAATAATGTAAGGAAAGTGGAACATTTCACATCTTTCAGTACAGGTAAAGAATATAAAATAGATAAGTTTATCACCTGCAAGTCCACCTTTGTCACGTACCTTATTGTTTGCCCATGTGGGTTACAGTACGTTGGGCGTACTAAAAGAAATCTCTGCACACGTATTAATGAATACCTCACAAATATTAAAAACGGTTTTCCCAAGCACAGCCTCTCTAGCCATTTCAGAATCCACCACCAACAGGATCCCAGCCTGGCCAGATTTTTTGGTATTGACAAGCTGGATGCTGATTGGAGGGGAGGAAATATGGTTTAGAGAATATCAAAAAACGAAACGGAATGGATTTACCGATTGGACACACTTACCCCGGCAGGTATCAATGTCGATATTGATTTAAACTGCTATCTGTCTAACTACTGAGTATTTGGTTTCCTGTCCTTCCAGATTGTGAAGGGGCTGTCCATTTCGGTTTCATCTCTTTGTATTCTTTTTTACTATAAATTCTTTTATTCAATTTTTAATTTTAATTCTAAATTCATTTTTGATTTATTTTAATTTCAATCAATAACATTTGACTTCACTGTGCAATTTGGCATCTTTCCACAAGATGGCAGTTTGGATGTCGTTGTAAATTTATAACATTTTTATTGCATTTTTGTTGTATTTTGCTTTTTGGCCACAAGATGGCAGTCAATTAAATTTTTAATTCTGGTCTAATTTTCTGGTAGATGAGATGTCACCGGATTGGATGCCTTTAATGGTGATGTGTATTTAAGGAGGCGGTGTGCCCATTCTTACGATCCCTGATGATCTCAGAACGTACTGACGAAACCGGTCGGACGTAAACGAACGTGACAAGCCATTTCCGCTCGTATCTGGTTTTCCTGCTTTTTTGTTTGTTTGTTTGCCCGCATGAACCCTTATGTGGGTAATGTGGTTTTAAGCCGTTTTTAGCCTATTAAATATTTTGGCTTACTTCACCATGGGAGCTTTTTATTCATTTTTCCACATTCTTAAACATCTACGGTCTCTGTGACCCACCTTGGGAAGTCCGGTTGCATGCATCCAAGTAGCCTTAGCGTTAATCAAGACACCTGAGTTCCAGCACCTGAGTTCCAGCATCTGCACCTAGCCGTGACCGGGAGAAGCCCTGTTGGTTGTCCCCAAAGCGTGTTTGACTCCTGTCATGGGAGTCACTTCCATCTGGTGAGTAGGCTGTGTGGCTGGTGATGGTGACTGAATACTGCTATTTAATGCTTCGCTGTACCCAAGGAAGATTTGCCCAGAAGCCCACTCCCCTGCATGGATCACACAGCAAACAGTCTTGAACAAAAAGAACGTTAACTTTATTCTTTCCCATAGCACATCGCAGAAAGAATGTAAAACAAAGTCTTTTAGAAATATGAGCTGCCTTAATCATCTGGTTCCTGTAATGGACTGTACATCTTCTCCCTCCTGTTTACCACTACTTCCCAACCGACACAGAATCTTCACTCAAGTCCCAAGAACAGTACTCTGAATAAAGTCCCCGGACCGGCACCCTCAGCCTATGAAGATAACTGTTTCTCTGGCCATGCTCTCACGTGTACATTGACGTGACCGTCCATGATTACCATGTGGGGTCTTCTACCAGCTCTTTTCCTCTGTTGGGGGTAGCAGCCTCTCCTTTTTAGATGTACAGGTTCCCAGAGTAGTTTCCTTCATCCTTCCCCCTCTAAGGTAGATTTCTCTCTCCCCAAAAGGGGAGAGTTCTTTAACTGTATCACCGACTACATTCTGCACTCCTTAGCTGTTCTCTTCCCATCAGCAAGCACGAAGCCCCCAGGAAGCATGTGACCCACAGTTATATAGGCCTCTTAGGCCCTGCCTATACAAATTAATAATAGGCTAAGGGTGACCCATACCACTAACTACATCCTGTGATAGAACAACCTGTCCTCCAGCACCTCTCACTGGTCAGACTAGGCGTCACTTTACCAGAATGCAGGAGGTCACAGCCCTCCATCCTACACTATCATTGCTCCCCAATAAATCAAACCCAGCCAGGCCTATACCAAACAGGGTATTGCCTGAAATTTACACTAAGTCTAAAGCTCTCTAATATTTTAGCACACACCTAAGTAGGTGGGTGCTACATACATATATATATATATATATATATATATATATATATATATATATATATATATATATATATATATATATATATACACACACAGTCAGGTCCATAAATTTTGGGACATTGACACAATTCTAATCTTTTTGGCTCTATACACCACCACTAGGGATGAGCTGAACACCCCCCGGTTCGGTTCACACCAGAACTTGCAAACAGACCAAAACTTTGCACGAACGTTAGAACCTCATTGATAGTCAATGGGACTCGAACTTTCGAAATCAAAAGTGCTCATTTTAAAGGCTAATTTGCATGGTATTGTCCTAAAAAGTGTTTGGGGACCTGGGTCCTGCCCCAGGGCACATGTATCGATGCAAAAAAAAGTTTTAAAAACTGATGTTTTCTCGGGAGCAGTGATTTTAATAATGCTTAAAGTGAAACAATAAAAGTGTAATATTCCTTTAAATTTCGTACCTGGGGGGTGTCTATAGTATGCCTGTAAAGGGGCGCATGTTTCCCGTGTTTAGAACAGTCTGACAGCAAAATGATATTTCTAAAGGAAAAAAAGTCATTTAAAACTATTCGCAGCTATTAATGAATTGCCATTCCGACAATACACATAAAAGTTAATTGATAAAAACTGCATGGGATTTCCCCACAGGGGAACCCCGCACCAAAAAAAAAAAAACTGGCGTGGGGGTCCCCCTAAATTCCATACCAGGCTCTTCAGATCTATTATTTATCTAAAATTTAAAAAAAAATGACGTAAGGGTCCCCCTCAAAATTCATACCAGACCTGAAGGGTCTGGTATGGATTTTAAGGGGAACCCCGTGCCAAAATGTAAAAAAAAATTGGCGTGGGGTCCCCCCAAAAATCCATACCAGACCCTTATCCGAGCATGCAACTTGGCAGGCCACAGAAAAAGAGCGGGGATGAGAGAGCGCCTCCCCTCCTGAACCGTACCAGGCCACATGCCCTCAATATTGGGAGGGTGCTTTGGGGTAGCCCCCCAAAGCACCTTGTCCCCATGTTGATGAGGACAAGGGCCTCATCCCCACAACCCTTGGCTGGTGGTTGTGGGGGTCTGCGGGCGGGGGGGCTTATCGGAATCTGGAAGTCCCCTTTAACAAGGGGACCCCCATATCCCGGCCCCCCCTGTGTGAAATGGTAAGGGGGTACTTGTACCCCTACCATTTCACAAAAAAACTGTCAATAATGTTAAAAATGACAAGAGACAGTTTTTGACAATTCCTTTATTTAAATGCTTCTTTCCATCTTCTTTCTTCTATCTTCTTTCGGTTTCTTGCTCGGACGAGAACACCCGAGCAAGAAGCAGAGGATCGGAGGAAGAAGAAGATGGAGGATAAAACTGAAGGAAGATAGAAGATAGAAGAAAGAAGATGGAAAGAAGCATTTAAATAAAGGAATTGTCAAAAACTGTCTCTTGTCATTTTTAACATTTTTGACAGTTTTTTTGTGAAATGGTAGGGGTACGAGTACCCCCTTACCATTTTACACAGGGAGGCAGGATCTGGGGATCTTGTTAAAGGGGGCTTCCAGATTCTGATAAGCCCCCCGCCCGCAGACCCCCACAACCACCGGCCAAGGGTTGTGGGGATGAGGCCCTTGTCCTCATCAACATGGGGACAAGGTGCTTTGGGGGGCTACCCCAAAGCACCCTCCCAATGTTGAGAGCATGTGGCCTGGTACGGTTCAGGAGGGGGGGCGCTCTCTCATCCCCCCTCTTTTCCTGTGGCCTGCCAGGTTGCGTGCTCAGATAAGGGTCTGGTATGGATTTTTGGGGGGACCCCACGCCAATTTTTTTAACATTTTGGTGCGGGGTTCCCCTTAAAATCCATACCAGACCTGAAGGGCCCCCCACCCCCACGCCAGTTTTTTTTTTTTTTTTAATTTTGGTGCGGGGTTCCCCTGTGGGGAAATCCCATGCAGTTTTTATCAATGAACTTTTATGTGCATTGTCGGACCGGCAATTCATTAATAGCCGCAAGTAGTTTTAAATGACTTTTTTTCCTTTGAAATGTCATTTTGCTGTCAGACTGTTCTAAACACGGGAAACATGCGCCCCTTTACAGGCATACTATAGACACCCCCAGGTACGAAATTTAAAGGAATATTACACTTTTATTGTTTCACTTTAAGCATTATTAAAATCACTGCTCCCGAAAAAACTTTTTTTTGCATTGATACATGTCCCCTGGGGCAGGACCCAGGTCCCCAAACACTTTTTATGACAATACCATGCATATAAGCCTTTAAAATTAGCACTTTTGATTTCTCCCGTAGACTTTTAAAGGGTGTTCCGCAGCTTTCGAATTTGCTGCGAACACCCCAAATTGTTCGCTGTTCGGCGAACTGGCGAACAGCCGATGTTCGAGTCGAACATGAGTTCAACTTGAACTCGAAGCTCATCCCTAACCACCACAATGGATTTGAAATGAAACGAACAAGATGTGCTTTAACTGCAGACTTTCATCTTTAATTTGAGGGTATTTACATCCAAATCAGGTGAATGGCGTAGGAATTAAAACAGTTTGTATATGTGCCTCCCACTTTTTAAGGGACCAAAAGTAATGGGACAATTGGCTGCTCAGCTGTTCCATGGCCAGGTGTGTGTTATTCCCTCATTATCCCATTTACAAGGAGCAGACAAAAGGTCCAGAGTTCATTTCAAGTGTGCTATTTGCATTTGGAAAGGAACTGCTCATGATCAAAGAATACCACCTCATCAGTGAAGCATGGTGGTGGTAGTGTCATGGTGTGGGCATGTATGGCTGCCAATGGAACTGGTTCTCTTGTATTTATTGATGATGTGACTGCAGACAAAAGCAGCAGGATGAATTCTGAAGTGTTTCGGACAATATTATCTCTTCATATTCAGCCAAATGCTTCAGAACTCATTGGACGGTGCTTCACAGTGCGGTTGGACAATGAGCCGAAGCATACTGCGAAAGCAACCAAAGAGTTTTTTAAGGGAAAGAAGTGGAATGTTATGCAATGGCCAAGTCAATCACCTGACCTGAATCCGATTGAGCATGCATTTCACTTGCTGAAGACAAAACTGAAGGGAAAATGCCCCAAGAACAAGCAGGAACTGAAGACATTTGCAGTAGAGGCCTGGCAGAGCATCACCAGGGATGAAACCCAGCGTCTGGTGATGTCTATGTGTTCCAGACTTCAGGCTGTAATTTACTGCAAAGGATTTGCAACCAAGTATTAAAAAGTGAAAGTTTGATGGATGATTGTTAATCTGTCCCATTACTTTTGGTCCCTTAAAAAGTGGGAGGCACATATACAAACTGTGGTAATTCTCCTCACCTGATTTGGATGTAAATACCCTCAAATTAAAGCTGAAAGTCTGCAGTTAAAGCACATCTTGTTTGTTTCATTTCATATCCATTGTGGTGGTGTATAGAGCCAAAAACATTAGATTTGTGTCCATGTCCCGATATTTATGGACCTGACTATATATATATATATATATATATATATATATATATATATATATATATATGTATATATACTCGAGTATAAGCTGACCTGAATATAAGCCGAGGCACCTAATTTTACCACAAAAAACTGGGAAAACTTATTGACTCGAGTATAAGCCTAGGGTGAGAAATGCGCAGCTACTGTAATTGGAAAAGAGGGTCAACAATGCCCATTTGCAGCCTCACTGTGCCCATTTGCATGGTAGTTAAGGGTACCTAGATGCCCCCTAGCTGCAGCCAAAATTTGGGGTCTCTGGACCCAGAGGGTTCCGAAATGACATTGCTGCAAATGGACACAGTTGACCAAATTTTGGGCCCCGTATCTCAGGGCCACTTGGTGCTAGGAACCCCAAATTTGGTGTGCAAACCCAGAGGGGCACCCTATCTAAAGCTGGGGTTGCTAGCACCAAGTGGCCCTGAGATACGGGGCCCCAAATTTGGTTTGGAAAATGTCAAGCACTTTTCAGCAGCAGAGAATGACATTTTCCGAACCGACTTTGGGGCCCCATATTTCAGGCCACTTAGTGCTAGGAACCCCAGCTTTGTTATAGTGCTAGTTCCACTGGGTATGCACACCAAATTTGGGGTTCCTAGCACCAAGTGGCCCCAAGATACGGGGCCCCAAAGTTGGTTTGGAAAATGTAATTCTCTGCTGCAGGAAAGTGCTTGACTCAAATATAAGCCAAGAGGGGAATTTTCAGCACAAAAAAATGTGCTGAAAAACTCGGCTTATACTCGAGTATATCGAGTATATACGGTATATATAGATATATATCTATATATCTATATAGATATATATATATACATACATATATATACAAAACACACTACATATATCCCCACTTGGATCGGTTCGAATCAGAATTGATTCACAACCAAACTGCTCAGACATCCCTGGCTCTTAAGATTGAAGCCATCTCTATGCTTTCCTTATTTTTCTGGATTGTTCTTAGTTTTCTTCTACCACAACAATATAAACCAAACAAAAAACATATGAATATAAATTGAATAAACACAAAAATCATGGACAGAGTTCTCAATATCGGATGAGTAAAAGTGTTATTGGGTATGCTCCACCAAGGCTCCTGAAATTCTTTAGCAATTTGTATATATATGTGTATGTATTTTATATATGGTGTTATATGTATATATATGTATTTTATATATGGTGTTATATGTAGGCATTCTAGGACAAGTCCATTCTAGGCAGGCCACATTGGTATCTGTTAATCTAATTACACAAATACTTGTTGATGTTAATATACAAGAATACAAATTAGGGCAGTTTATGAGGACAGCTGTTTACAGCGAGGGGTCATTGTCTGTCACTCTGAAAGACAGAAGCAGATCAAAGGCCTAAATGGAAACGGCCAATCAAATTGCTCAGCCATTCAGTGTATAGTGAATATAACATGGCGTTCAGTCTATTCACTGGGGGTCTGTGATTATGAAGGCACAGGTCTAGGAAACATGGGACTCTGAAGGCTCGGATATTTACTAACGTTGTCATATTTACTCTGTTGGATTTTGTCATCTGTTGCAAGACTTTGTTCTGTGTTGGAAGTCAATAAAGTTCATCTCTCTGGAAGAATTGGGTTGCTGCGGAAAGATTACTTACATCATCATTATAATAACTACTAATTAATTATCTACCCACTATACTATATCACTACAATGAGGAGAGGTAGGTATTCCCCCTGGTAGTGAGGAGAGGTAGGTCCTCATCCTTGTAATGAGGAAAGGTAGGTACTCCCCCTGGTAATGAGGAAATGTAGGTACTCCCCCTGTATAATGAGGAAAGGTCGGTAATCCCCCTGTATAATGAGGAAAGGTAGGTACTCCCCTTGTATAATGAGGAAAGGTAGGTACTCCCCCTGTATAATGAGGAAAGGTAGGTACTCCCCCTGTATAATGAGGAAAGGTAGGTACTCACCCTGGTAATGAGGAAAGGTAGGTACTCACCTTGGTGCTGTAGGCAGAGAAGAGACTCAGAAAGATCAGAAGACAGAACATTTTGTTGGTGGGTTTGAGGATTGTAGTCTGGGGATGGGGAGAAGAGAACACAATGATGATGGGTGAGGACGGGCAATATAAACTCTCTATAGGTAATATAACTTACCATGGTGATCGATGTGACGGCACACACTATGCTGGGTACAGGTGTGAGGAGCCTTTTATATGAACTGAAATCTGGTCAGACCCTCCTCTCCCCACCCCCTATATGTGTATTATATTCCTTGTGTGGACACACCCAGCTCTGTACTGATACCTCTATACAGGTGATCCACACTCCAACGACTTGTCCTGCTACTTGGGACTGCAAAGTCGTATGACAAGTCGTTTCCCATTATTTCCAATGAAAACCATTCATATTAGTATGACTTCAAGTCATGCCGACTTCAAAGTAGTCCCTGCACTACTTTCATCCGACTTTGATGCGAGTTAAACAGGCATTCCCTAAAATCGCGGCCGCAAAATTGTGTGACTTTGGAGTCACGGTAGTGTGAAAGGGGCCTAACTAGCTTGCTAAAACATTCTTCTCACCACTGAGCCCAGCTCTATCTCCAACTTCACATTGCAAAAGGTTCCACGGGAAGGAACCTTTTATAGTGTGGGGTGAGACTATGAGCACTGAACCATGATTGGACAAAGTCATAACTTTGCCCAATCAGAGCTCTCACGGTGCTCTTTGCCCTGACTGGGCAAAGCCTTGTACCTGACCACCGGTCAGGTGAATTGCTTCAGCCAATCAGAGCTGTTAAAAACACACTGTGCGGCATGAAAGAGCATTGTGGGGCACTCGGCGGTAGAACATGCAAACACCCGATAGGGCGATGTTTGGGGCTGAACTGATGCTTGATCCGAACAGCTCATCTAAGCACCATGGTCCACAGAACAAGCAGGAGAATAAGAGAGCTTGGTTTGGGTCAATTGACTTCCAGTTGGCTTGTGTTCCAGTGTTGGTGTCTTTTCTTTTGCCGGCAGCCACATCTGGGTTTTACCTGGAGTGTGGTGGCTGCATCATATGACACATCAAGGGTAGAGTTGCCACCTCAACTCTTTAAACCCGAACACCTTTGAATTACACAGGTTCTGAGGCTAATTAAATGAAGATAAGGCACCAAGTGAGCTTAATTACCACCTTTCTTTCTCCCCTTTTTCTTTAATAACTGACTACAATTATAACAATAATAAGAAGAAGACATTAAACTACTACAATATTTCTCTACTTACATTTATTAATAAGAGAAATTCCAACGCAGAATTTAGAAATGAACATATAATCTATTTGTCATGATTTACTTTTTTTTTTTTTTTTTTTTTTTTTTAAATATCTCTTTATTTGAAAAAATTATCCAATACAGCATATACAACAATCACATCCAAAAAAGATAAAGAAAAAGAAATATACATATAGGGACTGCCACTAAAATCACCAGCTCAATAAGATCATCAATTTCTCCCACAGAATTCTCTACATCCAGTATATACCAATTCAAAAATATCCATAAGCTGTAACCTTCAAGAAGGGAAACATAGAAACAATTTCTTCATTTTCCCCTATTCCCCCTCCCCCCTTCTCCTCCCCTCACCCGTCATACATCCTCACACATACCCTACATCCCTCCCATCCTATGCCATCCTCACTCCACCTCTTATCCAACTCTCTCCCAATCCAACCATGCTTTCCATATTTTCTCAAATTTCTTATAATTACCCCTTTTCTTATAGATATACTTTTCCCTACAGACCACTTCCCTTACTGCATTTTCCCATTCTGTCAATGTCGGGGCTTCCTTCCTCTGCCAATGCTGTGCGATAAGCTTTTTTCCCTGGAACAAGCATCTATCTCTTGCCGTCTGTATATCCTTTGAAATCCCTCCCTCCCCCTTCAAGCCTAGCAGGCACTCCCTCGCCTCCACCCTCAGCGATGTCTCAAACACTAAGTTTATTTTCCCCACTATCCCTTCCCAATATCTATGCAACTTGGGGCAACGCCAGAACATGTGGATCAAATCCCCATGTCCCCCTCTGCATCTCTGACATTTCGCATCGGGTCTCTTTCCCCACTTGAATAGCTTCAGAGGTGTGTAATATGCTCTATATAGCAGATACAGATGAGACATCACTTGTGAAGGAGAGAGAGTGACCCTGGGACCCAGCGCCAAGACTTGATCCCATTGATCGTCAGACATTGTGCCCACATCTTTTTCCCATCTAGCCCTGTTTTTATTTTCAACCAGGCCTTCTTGAGCTGCTGCTTTCAAGCACCCATACATGTCCGAGATCAGACCCTTTGTGGATCCCGCATCGATCAGCTTTCTCAAAGAGGTCATTTCGCACCACACTGGCATTTCCTTCCCGAATTGTGCCTCCAGGGCATGCCTGAGTTGCAGATATCTGTAAAATGAGCTGTTGGAGATCGCATACTCCTCTACCAGTTCCTGAAAGAACTTCAACCTCCCTGCCCTATATACCTGTACAAGGTAGTGGATACCCA
The DNA here is from genome assembly GCF_042186555.1 of Aquarana catesbeiana. NCBI lineage: Eukaryota > Metazoa > Chordata > Amphibia > Anura > Ranidae > Aquarana > Aquarana catesbeiana. The sequence goes on along the minus strand of NC_133336.1, from coordinate 221,859,660 downwards.
AACGGTCCCATTCCTCTACACGCCCCATTTTTTTAAGCTCGTTAAGGCTATTGTTATCCCAAAGTGGCGAAAATTCCGCAAAACCGGCATATCCCAGAGTTCTTTTAGCTTGTACCCAGACTTTACTCATCAACCGGGTGGTAGGGCATTTGGTACAAAATGAGTCTGCCTCTAATCCCTCTGCCACTGTATCGTGTCTGGTGTCATTCAATAAGATGCTACCCCCTGCTCCTGCTTCTCTTAGTCTATTACTACCTCTAATTTGTTGCAATTGAGCTGCCAGGAAGTAGCCTCATGGATCTGGTACCGCCAGGCCTCCCTTCTCCTCTGGTCGCCGTAGCGTCTCCAACCCGATCCTAGCCACCCCTTCCTTCCAGATAAGTTCTCTGAATATACTGTCCATTTTTTTGAACCAGTGCTTGGGAATCCAAACAGGAGAGTTCTGCATGACATATAAGATTTGAGGTAGCCAGACCATTTTAATCAGATTGCAGCGCCCGGCGACAGAGAGGGGTAGGCGTCTCCATACTTGACACTTCTGCTTCAGCTTTTTCATTAATGGAACTAAATTTCCAGATATATACTGGCCTGGGTCTCTGGTAATATTAATCCCCAAGTATTTCATTTGCCTGACCACTTGGACTTGGGATGCCTGGTGTGGGAGAGGCTCACTCAGGGTATCGATGGGCAAAATCACTGATTTCTCCCAGTTGATCAGTAGCCCAGAAAAAATTCCGAACTCCCTCACTATCCTTATAGCTGTTTCCAATGACTCCTGCGTATCCGCCAAAAATAATAAAATATCGTCGGCATACAAGGCCACTTTATCCACCCCTCTCCTCCTCTTGAATCCCTGTATGCCCTGTGCCATCCTTAGAGCCACCGCCAAGGGCTCAATTGCCAATGCGAAGAGCAGGGGGGACAGAGGGCACCCCTGTCTCGTACCCCTGCTCAGCTGGAACCACTCCGAGCATTGCCCGTTAATTTTCACCTTGGCCCTTGGCTCGCTGTACAGCAATCTTAGCCATCGAGCGAACCCGGGGCTGAGCTGATATTCCGCTAGTACCTTCCATAAATAATGCCATTCCAGGGAATCAAAGGCCTTAGCCGCGTCTAGCGAAAGAATTGCTCTCCTACCGCTATTTTCTATGGGGATTTGCATATTGAGATATACCCGCCTTATATTCGTGCTTGTGGATCTGTTTGGGATAAACCCAGACTGATCCGGGTGTATTAGTTTAGGGATTATCTTGTTTAGCCTTGCAGCTAATACTTTAGTGAGGATCTTCACATCCGAGCACAAGAGCGATATGGGCCTATATGAAGACATATCTATTGGGTTCTTTCCTTCTTTTAACAGAAGTATTACTATGGCTTCTGCCATAGAGGGGGGCAAAGCCCCCTCCTCCCTAGCCCCATTGAATACCTCCAGCAATAAGGGTAACAGTACCTCCCCGTATTTTTTATATAGTTCTATAGGCAGGCCATCCGGGCCCGGGGATTTTTGAGCCGCCATATCTCCAACCGCCCTCTGCAATTCTTTAAGAGTCAATGGGGCATCCAGCATTTCCCGATCTTCCTCTGATACCGGCGTTATCTCCAGCCCCTCAAAGAAACCCTGCATTTCCCCTCTACATTTACCCTGGAGGAACTATATAACTTCTCAAAGTATATTTTAAATTCGTCTACTATATCCGGAGTGTTTTTTCTTATTTCTCCTTCCCTCCCTTTAATTGCCGGCACTGCACTCGGGGGGCCATTTGCCTTAATTATCAGAGACAGAGCTTTCCCAATCTTCTCTCCCTCTCCAAAAAAGCTCCGTCTCTGAAAGGATCCAATCTTTTCTGCCTTCTCCCAAAGTATCCTACTGTACTCTTCTTGCCTCCTCACCCAGCACTTGTGGTTAGTTTGGGATGGTGCTACTACAAATTGCGCCTCTGACAGTCTCGCGTTCTCTTTAGCTTCCATTTCCACTGCTTGCGACTGTTTTTTAACATACGCTATTCTCTGGATTAAAGCTCCTCGGATATGTGCCTTCAAGGAGTCCCAGACCACCCCAAGTGGAGCCGATCCTAGGTTTATGCTAATAAATTCAGACAACCCCTCCATCATTTTCTCCTCCTCTCCTATAAGTTCGAGCCAAAAGGGATTAATCTTCCAGCTCCCCCTGCCGTACTGTCCCCCCACTCTCACGGAGGCAATAACTGGCGTGTGGTCTGAGACGCCTCTTGGCTCATATACTATCTCCTCCACTACATTTAGTGCCTCTTCATTCCCCAGTACGAGATCGATTCTAGACAGGGTGGCATGGGTCCTGGAGTGACACGAATACTGCCTCTCTCCAGGATGCCTCCTTCTCCAGATATCTACCAATCCTAATTCATCACAGTACTGCAGAAGGGGACTCCTGTTGGCCTCCCCAGCTCCAGGCTTTGACGGGAACCTGTCTATGCTCCTGTTCATCGTCATATTAAAATCTCCCAGTACTATTACCGGTGTCCCAGGGAAGTCTGCTACAAACCTGGCTAAGTCCTCCATTACCTCTGTGCAAAATGGGGGGGGGATATACACATTCGCCAATATATATCTTCTGTTTTCTATTAAACAAGAGAGGAAAATATACCTTCCCTTTTCGTCCAACCTACTCTGCCCGCAGGAGAAGGCCAGATCCGTGCTTATCAGTACACTCACCCCTCTTGAATATGATGAGTGAGTGGAGTGAAACTGCGTCCGGAACTGCTTATTGCTCAAAGTTTCGAGTGTATCCTTAACCAGATGCGTCTCCTGCAGGCAGAGTATCCTGACATTCCCCTTTTTGGCTACTGAAAAAATTATTTGTTTTTTAAGCTTATCCCTTACTCCTCTTACATTCCATGAACATATATTGATCCTTTTACCCGTATCCAGGATTTTACCACTCCCTCCTTTAATGCTCATGGACCGTTCTATCTGAAACCGTTGCGATATTTTGATCTCCTGTCAAAACTAACCATCTCCCATTACAAGTGTGACAAGGGGATACATAGTGTACTTCCCTATCTTTTACCCATCCCACTAGTCTAACAACCTGAATCCACTCATATCCACTCACAGCACTCCCTGCCCTCCACCTCTGATTATATACATACCTCTTCCCCCCCACTCCCCACCCCCCACTCCCCCTCACCCTCCCAGCGCCCCCCCTTCTCCCCACCCCCCCACCCCTCCTCCCCCATTTTACCCCCACGCCCACTTTGGGGCCTAACCCTCGGGCTTCTATTGTGACCTTCAGAAAACTTTTTGAGGTTTGAAAGTAAAAAAAGGAAAAAAAAACGTGAACCAAGTCCAGTAGGGGGGAAAAAAAAGAAAAGACAATATTTGTGCTATTACCTTGTGCATAAATTGTGCATTTTTCTCTATAGGTATATTATATTACTATTTACTTAATCCCCCCCCCTCCCCCCCTCCCCCGCTCCACTCCCCAATTATCACATCAACAACCAAAAAAAAAAAAAAAAAAAAAACCCAAGAGATAATACAATAAAAAACTCAAAGAAGAAACAGGAGAAAGTTCCAAACAGCACTTAACTTCCCTCTCCTCTCTTAATTCTTTCCTCAGTACTCTCTAGCCAAGTTGACACTTCATTGGGGGTAGAAAAAAACCTAACTTCTCCCAGAGCTGAGACCCGCAATCGCGCCGGGAACAAAAGCGTGTAATTGATTCTGAGTTGTTGAAGCTTACGCTTGCAGTCTCCAAATTTAGCTCTTTGCCTCTGCAGCTCAGGAGAGAAGTCTGGGTAGATTGAGATCCTAACTCCATTATGCTGGATGTTCCTTAACTCTCTTGCCTTCTGTAAAATAGTGACTTTGTCCCGAAAACACAAAAGCTTAAAAATAAAGGGTCTAGGGTGGCCTCCTGGTGCTAGAGCTTTGGGACCTATTCTGTGTGCCCGCTCAACAGCAAATGTAGCAGAAAATGAGTCCCTGCCAAACTTCTCCCTCAGCCAGTCCTCCATGAATTGAGTGGGGTTGTTCCCCTCACAGCCTTCTGGGAGCCCAAGTACCCTCAGGTTCTCTCTGCGTAGCCTGTTCTCCATACTGTCCATTTTCTGTAAGCAATCCCTTAGTTGGATTTTCATAAGTGCCACCTCTTGCTTTAATGGGTATACATCGTCCTCCATTTGGCTGAATCTCTCCTCAAGTGCTGTTGTGCGGATGCAAACTGTACGCACTTCCCCTTTGACCACAAGCAGTTCATCTCTAATACTTTTAAATTGCTCAAACAGCTCAGTGATTGATTGCTTGCAGGTGTTAACAGCTGTAAGAATATCTTGCAGGGAAGGCTCTCTCTCACCCGAACTGCCCTGGTCTCCCCCCATCGCCCCTTCTAGGCTCAGGTTTTGTTGTTTATCCAAGGTCCCTCTTGAGGCTGAGCCTGCCAGTGGGATAGCTGATGATGAAGCTACCAAAGTCTCCTCCCAGGATGTCCCACCTGCTGTTGGCCCCCTCCTAAGTTACTGGATTTGTTAGGGGTTTGATTTGGGGTGTGCGCAAAGCGCTCTAATTTGGTGGCTGCTTGGTTCCCCTTCTCCTTAGCGCTGCGGGTTCCGAGACCCCCTGTCCCTTGCTGGACTGACCCATCCTCCATCCCCTTCTTCTTGGACATTCCTGATGGTATCCTGATAATATACTGCTTTGCCAATGCACCGCGCTAGCCCCCTGCCCTGTGATCTGAGCTTGTATAGCCACAGTCCCCTTGCCAGGATATCAGTATTAATGTCTCTTCACAGCTGGGCTTTTTATACTGTGGATGCACACACAGCCAGTGACTCACCCCTCCAGTGCTCCGGGCGGGATTCCGTGCTGCTTAGTCCTTCCAGGGGTTTCCAGCACCGCACAGCACAGCACAGCACAGCACAGCTCAATCCCAGGTGTCAGCGCCCTCCTCTCTCACAGGGACAGGCGCTGCCGGTGTATTTCCTGGAAGAGCTCTGTGTGGTTGGGCTCCGTACGGCTCCGTGTAGCAGTCCCGTCCGCAGTCGCGTCCGCGGTAGCCTTATTCAGATGCTCCGGGCAGTCTCCTAGGTCTCCTAGGTCCTGCACTGTCAGACGCTGGGTACGGAGCGAGGGGAGAGGGCTGAACTCAGTCACGGCGTCCTCTCTCGCCTCTCACCTCAACATCCGGTCACGCCCCCCTTTCATTTTCAATTACCACCTTAATCAGCCACAGAACCTGTGTAATTAATATGTGTTCGGGTTTAAAGAGATGAGGTGGCAACCATAATCACGGGACTGCATCTTCTTTTTGAAATCAAGTGGGACATTGTGTCAGTGCTTGAGCACGGAGTCCATGTTCCTCTAGAACTTTTGTGCCTGCAGCTCCTCTGAAAGGTAATGAAGCATTCCTCTACATCTGTAAGACCTTTAAACCTCCGTAGCCCCCTGCAACTTCCACTAATCTACACAGCAGTCCCTTTTGCGCCTTGGCATCCCCATCTGCCATCCATTCTCTGCAGCACCACCTCTGTGTCTCCACTACATCCACAGTCTGAACCTGGGCTACACCCAATACCAGGGCAAGGCCTTCTAGAACCCAAGAAAAATGAAGCCAAAATGTGCAGTGTTGAGGCAGGCGAAGCTTTATATTTGCACCTAGAGTGGCCGGGACGGCACAGGGAACATAATTGGCCACCACTGTCCAGCAGGCCTAGTCTTGACACTTTCCGGTCCATGGAAAACAGAATAGAAAAGGGAAAAAGATGTGACACAGTTCCACCAGTGTTTTTTAGCTATCAGGAACTTTGGGAAGCCAGGTTTTCATTAACATTATTGGAACCAAATTTGGTTTTATCTGTAAACTAGTTATAACTCATAAAAAGTGCAAATTGTATTCCTATGTAAAGTCACTAGAATGAGGTCTGTGGTACAAATGATGGTTCTGTCTATTTTTGTTATGTGACAGATCACTGTGCTGGTTCTGTTCCCCCAATGCCTATTATGACTAAATCTCAATCATGTAACTATGATAGACCACCCACATCCCATCCTGCAGATATACAAGCCTTCTCCGTCTCACTGATAGGGACTACAAGGATTACACTGGGACTACACAGTATGATGTCAGCCTAATGAGGATGTTTTTCACTCGGGATGTATGATTTTGGCAAACAGGCCCAATAAATCTTTATATGAGCATCTTGCTGTACCCAAAGGTCTACCGCCTGCTCCTGTTCTCCATTCCACAAGATAAATAAAACCAGTACTTACTGGGAATTAATGAATTGTTCTGCCTTCTCTTCCAATAATGAATGCCGGAGATCCGGCACCTCAGGCGAGTTCTGAACAATCGGTGATCTTTACCTGAACAAACTAATAGTCACACTACAGGCCGGCCTCACAGTACATCTCATCCTCATTGAACTGTTTATCTGCGTTTGTCAACATCAACGTCACGCCACACGCCGATGTTTGTCTTTAACCTGTAATGTGGCCTGTACATAACAGAATGCATCTATAAACCCAAGAGAATATGGGGCATTACGTTAACAAAAGGTTATAAGGGGTACCAGAACACTGACACCAAGGAGTCCCAGAACAATGACACCTGGACACTTGGGGGTCCCAGAACAATGACACCAAGGGGTCCCAGAACAATGACACCCGGACACTTGGGGGTCCCAGAACAATGACACATGGAAACTTGGGGGTCCCAGAACAATGACACCCGGACACTTGGGGATCCCAGAACAATGACACCCAGGGGTCCCAGAACAATGACACCCAGGGGTTCCAGAACAATGACACCCGGGGGTCCCAGAACAATGACACCCTGGGGTCCCAGAACAATGACACCTGGACAGTTAGGGGTCCCAGAACAATTACACCTGGACACTTGGGGGTCCCTGAACAATGACACACGGACACTTGGGGGTCCCAGAACAATGACACCCAGACACTTGGGGGTCCCAGAACAATGACACCCAGACACTTGGGGGTCCCAGAACAATGATACCTGGACACTTGGGGGTCCCAGAACAATGACATACGGAAACATGGGGGTCCCAGAATAATGACACACGCGGACACTTGGGGGTCCCAGAAAAATGACACCCGGACACTCAGGAATATTGGTATTGGATTATGGTCATTGGTATTCTATAGATATATTGATGCAGAAAACAGCAACACAGAAGCATTTAAAGGATACATTTCTAGTTTATTGAGATGTCAGTCTTTGTACAAGGGTCTCCTCCATGGCGGTGGAATGAACGGTCGGAGAGACTCAGCTGCTCTCGCAGAAGAAGGTGTTGCAGGCAGGGCCGATCCTAGGGTCACAGACGCCTGGGTGCAGAAATATTTCTGGCGCCCCCACAAAAGGGGCGTGGTCATCTTACCAACTCCTCCCCTTTACAAATGTTTCTATGGCAACGACTCAAACACAGAGATGCTCCCCTTAGAAGTCTTTGTTACCTTGGGATCCTCCCATGATCTTTTAACAATAAAGAAAATACAGAAAGAGAGTACACTAATGAGACCTGGAGGGGAGTCTCTCTGATGCACACACAGAGGGCTGTCTGTTAGAAAGAGCCCCTAGACATAATACGGTCAGAGACTGCAGACATAATACAGGAGATGGTCAGAGACTGCAGACATAATACAGGAGATGGTCAGAGAATGCAGACATGATACAAGAGACGGTCAGAGGCTGCAATCATAGTACAGGAGATGGTCAGAGACTGCAGACATAGTACAGGAGATGGTCAGAGACTACAGACATAATACAGGAGATAGAGACTGCAGACATAATATAGGAGAAGGTCAGAGATTGTAGACATGATACAAGAGACAGTCAGAAACTGGAGACATGATACAGGAGATGGTCAGAGACTGCAGACATGATACAAGAGTGGGTCAGAGACTGCAGACATAATATAGGGGAAGGTCAGAGACTGCAGACATGATACAAGAGACAGTCAGAGACTGTAGACATAATACAGGAGATGGTCAGAGACTGCAGACATGGTACAGGAGATGGTCAGAGACTGCAGATATGGTGCAGGAGATGGTCAGAGACTGCAGACATGGTACAGGAGATGGTCAGAGACTGCAGACATAGTACAGGAGATGGTCAGAGACTGCAGCTATAATACAGGAGATGTCAGAGACTGCAGTTGCTATGGATGTTAGTAGATAATGGCCGATTGGCCCTCTCACCTGACCCAGCGATACAGCAATGGTTCCTCTGATCAGGAGTCAGCTCACTCTGAATTGCCCATGGCGACTCCGCTGGGTAGCACCAAGATCTGTGTTCCTGCAATGACTCCATTCCTTTTTCTGCCAGGGATGGCGCTAGGCTGTGTGGTGCAGGGCAGCAGGGTTCTCTCTCTGATGGTGTTCTCTCAGCACTGCCCTCTCCCTCCGGAGTCCTGGGTGTACTTTCCTGGGTGTAGACCCCCCCAGGACAAACCCCCCCTCCATTAGTACAGACCCCCACCAGGACAAACCCCCCTTCATTAGTACAGACCCCCCTAGGACAACCCCCCTCCATTAGTACAGACCCCTGAGGACAAACCCCCCCTCCATTAGTACAGACCCATCCCAGGACAACCCCCCTCCATTAGTACAGACCCCCCCAGGACAAAGCCCCCCCTCCATTAGTACAGACCCTCCCAGGACAAACCCCCTCCATTAGTACAGACCCCCAGGACAAACCGCCCACCCACCATTAGTACAGACCCTCTCAGGACAAACACCCCTCCATTAGTACAGACCCCCCAGGACAACCCCCCCTCCATTAGTACAGACCCCCCCAGGACAAAGCCCCCCTCCATTAGTACAGACCCCCCCAGGACAAACCTCCTCCATTAGTACAGACCCCCAGGACAAACCACCCACCCTCCATTAGTACAGACTCCCCCCAGGACAACCCCCCCTCCATTAGTACAGACCCCCCAGGAAACCCCCCCTCCATTAGTACAGACCCCCCCAGGACAAACCCCTCCTCCATTAGTACAGACCCCCTTAGGACAGACCCGCTTTCATTAGTAAAGACCCCCCAGGACAAAGCCCGACTTACATTAGTACAAACCCCCCCAGGACAAACCCCCTCCATTAGTACAGACCCCCCCAGGACAAACCCCCCTCCATTAGTACAGACCCCCCCCAGGACAACCCCCCTCCATTAGTACAGACCCCTTAGGACAGACCCCCCTCTATTAGTAGAGACCCCCCTCCATTAGCGTACATAAAAACACCCGGGCGGCAGCTGGAGAGGAGAGGACAGTGTGCAGCTGCCCGGGTGGAGAGCAGATGGAGACAGGCTTGGGCGGGAGGGAGAGACAGAGGAGAAGAACACGTCAGGCACGGAACGCCACCCCCCCAGCGATGTTACTGCGTGGCTGGTCTCTGTCCATACAGAGACCAGCTGCTCCGATCTCTGGCGCTGCTCTCCTTCTCTGACAGGAGGAGGGAGGGGGGACGGGCTGCCGCTTGAGCCTCGAAAACTACAGCAGCGGCTGTGACCTGCGGAGGGAGCTGCTGAGGAGGAGGAGGGAGGGGAGCATTCTGGCACTTCAGCGCTCCCACCTCTCTGGCGCCCGGGTGCACTGCAGCCTGTGAACCCAGTCTGGGATCGGCTCTGGTTGCAGGCCACGGTCAAAGAGGCCACCAAGATGACAAACTCCTGAAAGTCCACCTCCCATCTCCGTTCCCAACCAGCTCCTTCAGGATCTTGTCCACGGAGGTGGCGTCTTTCTGCTCCTAGAGAAGGAAGACTTTGATTTTTTTTTAATCAACAAAAAGGTTTTTATTAATGAGAACACAAGGCAAAACATGGGACAACTGCAATCGTATGACATAGATATAAAACAGGAGTCTCATTTCTCATTACAACATATGAGTGGCATTAATAATAAGGCCAACACTGCTTTCATACAGCTGAAAAAAACATTGTATAAAACCCTGAGTTCCTGTTTACCCTGAATTTAGGAAAAAAAATACAAACAAACAGATGAGCAGCCTAGTGCTCAGCTAAGAAGAAAACATAGGTATATTAAATAAAACAAAAATATAAAGGTGATGTACCAACCGATCATATATCATTAGGGGTTGACATTTGCCGAACATGCAAGGCACTCCTAGCACTTCACTCAACCTTCTGAACCATATTGGGCACCAACATCAGTTCCAAAGACCCAGTTATCCCATCAGCAGTCTGTCCAGGGCCAATTGTGGAGGTGCAACAACTGGGGAGTTAAGCCAACACTGCCAGATGTTGGTACATTTTTTGGGCGATTTTCTATGGCGTTACATGTTTTTTTCCCAAATGAGGATAGCATTGACCATTTGTATCCAGTCTTTTGGGATGCGTGCTGAGAGCCACAAATGGACAATCAGCTTCCTGGCTAAATATAGCAGCCTCGTGAGGGTTATATATACCGGGGGGAGGTACAAGTCTTCGTCCAGGCATCCCAGTAAACAAATCAATGTCTGTACCGGAAACTGAACTTGGTATACACTATATATTCTGGCAATAACGCAATTACAGTACCTCACTAGCTTGGGGCATCGCCAGAGCATATGAATGAGTTCACCTGGGTGAGCCTGGCATTTGGGACATATGGAGGAGTCACGCCTGCCCCACTTATGCAACTGTACTGGAGTGCAGTATACTCTGTGTAATATAAACATGTGAGACAGTCTCTGTGCTGCCGATACTGATACCAAGGGACCCACTCCCAGAATCTGATTCCACTACTCACCATCGATGGGACCAATATCTCGCTCCCACCCCTCCCTACATGGTAACAAGTCAGGGGCTTGTATGTGTGATAGTAGGTGGGTATAGATTCTAGAAATGGTTCCCCTTTTCTCAGGGTCAGGATATATGGACTCAAGGAATGTGGAATCTTCTAATTGTAAGTTGGATTGTCGACTTTGGTATCTAATGGCATGTTGTAATTGTATGTATTGAAAGCGGTGGCCTTTAAGTGCAGGGAATTCGCTCAGTAAAATCAAGTATCTGTGTGAGGAATCTAACCCCCGCCCTTTTCCAGACCGACCGTTTAGGTACCCTGGTCAATTCCGTGTAAAAGCGGTTTCGCCATATAGGGGTCCGACAGAGATAACCCGTCAGTCCCAAAGTGGTCTTAACCCTCCTCCAGATTTTTATCAGTGACCTAACTGTGGGGCAGTCAGAGGGAACACTAGGGAAGCCCATCTCCATATGGGACAGGGCAGTGTGATCCGTTCCAAGACCCAGGAGGAGATCCCTTGAGGGGTCTGACACCTTCCCGAGATCCCACCCCGTGAAATGTGGCATCTGCGCAGCCAGATAGTACATTAGAGGGTGAGGAACCGCCATGCCACCCTGGTCTTTTGGGAGTTGTAGAGTGGCCAGTTTAATTCTCGCCACTCCACCTCTCCAAATGAGCGCTCTAAACTGTGAATCTATACCAGTACTGTGATATGGAAGACTTAGATTTAATTAACCATAATTTTTCCCCATCTTTCCCCGGTTCCTGCCTACATTACACCAAGATTCCATTCTAGAAGCGTATTCCACAGGAAATAAAAAAGTGTATTTAGTTTGGAAATTTGAGGCTTTTGTGGTAAAAATTCTACACTTCTGTTTTTTCATCTTTGTAGTTTGTGTATCAAGATGATGTGGTCCTCTTTAGAATTAGTCAACGCTATGCAACCCTTAATATATTTTTTAGATAATGATTTTTGAATGTCAGGTATCAGCAAAAAGACTTTTCAAAGGGTTCCCCAATCACCAATTTGGCTGTTGATTGTGTGTGACTTGCTTTAGAGAGTAACTACATGCAGTATCTGGAGTAGAGTTAAAACATATTACTTTTTATTTACTTATTCATTCATTCTGGAGTCCTTGTCCCTTTAGAGCTGGATCACACAGGGGTGGCTTCAAATTCGCCCGACTCTGAAACCGCCCCGTACAGCACGGCTTGCAAAATGACTTCTGAAGTTGCCCCAAAGTAGTACAGGTACAATGGATGATTTTTCCTCTTAAGTGGGATTTTAAAGGGTTGAAGTCTCAAAAAAAGTATAACAAAAAGTATAAAAAATTATCAGAATTTTATTGTATCAAAAATTTTAAAGAAAAACATGTGCTAGAGTGGAAACAATTGTTTCCATTCTAGCACATGTTTTTCTTTTAAATTTTTGATACAATAAAATTCTGATAATTTTTTATACTTTTTGTTATACTTTTTTTGAGACTTCCACCCTTTAAAATCCCACTTAAGAGGAAAAATCGTCCATTGTATATGTATAAAGGGATGCGGGTTGGTTGTCTCATTCCATTAAGCTCTTGTCACCACCAGTTTCTTTCAAAGTAGTACAGGAACCTTTGAGTTGAGTTTGACTTGAGGCTCCTATTAGAACGGTTCCATTGTAGAGAATGGAGCGCAACCTGTCAGGTCGCTAAATCACCCCTGTGTGAACAATGGCTTTCTTCTTGCCACTCCATAAAGGTCAGATTTGTGGAGAACATGACTAATAGTTGTCCTGTGGACAGATTCTCCCACCTGAGCTGTGGATCTCTGCAGCTCCTCCAGAGTTACCATGGACCTCTTGGCTGCTTCTCTGATGAATGCTCTCCTTACCCGGCCAGTAAGTTTAGGTGGACGGCCATGTCTTCATGAGATGTTCAAAGCTTGGGATGTTACTTTATAACATAACCCTACTTTACACTTCTCCACAACTTTATCCCTGACCTGTCTGGTGTGTTCCTTGGTCTTCACGATGCTGCTTGTTCACTAAGGTTCTCTAACAAACCTCAGAGGGCTTCACAGAACAGCTGTATTTATACCAAGATTAAATGACACACAGGTGGACTCTATTTACTAATTAGGTGACTTCTGAAGGCAATTGTTTCCACTAGATTTTAGTTAGGGGTATCAGAGTAAAGGGGGCTGAATACAAATGCCCCCCCCCCACACTTTTCACATATTTATTTGTATCATTTATCATTTTCCTTCCACTTCACAATTATTACCTCTGATGTATGATGATGATGGGGATCAGATTAGGTACACCCAGAGGTGATCCTCATCATACATCAGAGGTAACCCTTTCCTGTCCAGAGCGTACCTACTAGCTAGGTCCCCCTTGCTATTAGCGGGTTGGACCCCCTTTTGCCTTCATTCTTGGTGGCATAGATACATCAAGGTGTTGGAAACATTCCTCTGAGATTTTGCTTCATAGTGACATGATAACATCACACAGTTGCTGCAGATTTGTCGGCTGCACATCCATGATGCCAATTTCCCGTCCCACCACATCCCAAATGTGCTCTATTGGATGAGATGTGGTGAGTGTGGAGGACATTGGAGTACAGTGACCTCATTGTCCACAGGTGAGATGATTGGAGCTTTGTGACATGGTGCATTATCTTGCTGGAAGGAGACATCAGAAGATGGGGACACTGTAGTCATAAAGGGATGGACATGGTCAGCAACAATACTCAGGTAGGCCATGGTGAATAAACCCCATCCCCCACACCATTACACCCCCACCACCAGCCTGAACCGGTGATATCCCATCCCCCACACCATTACACCCCCACCACCAGCCTGAACCGGTGATATCCCATCCCCCACACCATTACACCCCCACCACCAGCCTGAACCGGTGATACCCCATCCCCCACACCATTACACCCCCACCACCAGCCTGAACCGGTGATATCCCATCCCCCACTCCATTACATGATTCCCCCATCCATTATTTGGATCCATGCGCCAAATTCTGACCCCACCATCTGAATGTCGGAGCTGAAATCCAGACTCATCAGATCAGGCAACGTTTTTCCAAACTTCTATTGTACAATTTTGGTGATCCTGTGCCAATTGTAGCCTCAGTTTCCTGTTCTTAGCTGATGGGAGTGGCACCCGGTGTGGTCTTCTGCTGCTGTAGCCCATCTGCTTCAAGGTTGGATGTGTTGTGTGTTCAGAGATGGTATTCTGCATACCTTGGTTGGTTATTTGAGTTACTGTTGCCTTTCTATCATCTCCAACCAGTCTGCCCATTCTCCTCTGACATCAACAAGGCATTTTCCTCCACACAACTGCCGCTCACTGGATATTTTCCCTTTTTTGTACCATTCTCTGTAAACCCCGAGAGATGGTTGTGTGTGAAAATCCCAGAAATACTCAGACCAGCCCATCTGCCACCAACAAACATACCACGTTCAAAGTCACCGAGATCCCCTTTCTTCCCCATTCTGATGTTCAGTTTGAACTTCAGCAAGTCATCTTCACCACGTCTAGATACCTAAATGCATTGAATTGCTGCAATGTGATTGGCTGATTAGCAATATTTGCTACCAAGCAATTGAACAGGTGTACCTAATAAAGTGGTATATATATATATACAGTATATAGTACATTCACACCAGTCACTGCCCTCAAGGAGCTTACAGTCTAAGGTCCCTAACTCATATTAATACATACATTGGGGCTAATTAACCTCCCAGCGTGTCTTTGCAGTATGGGAGGAAACCCACACAGGCACAGGGAGAACATGCAAACTCCAGGCAGGTAGTGCCCCCTGGTTGGGATTTGAAGTGATGACCCCGAGTGCTGCCAGGTAGAAGTGCTAACCACTTATCAACATTGGAAAAGACTAAGAAATTCCAAAAAATGGACTTTGTAGGCACACACGTAGGATACAAAAATATTGAAATGACCATTTCATTGTTTATATTGCTTTATGTACTGGATAGTATGTTATATATATATGTTTATCAGATCTGTAATCTCCTGAAGAAGCACAATTGTGCGAAACATGTAGAGGGGAAAATCCTCCTGTGACCTCACACTGCGACTCAACTACTCCATGCACTTTATTCCTCTTGGATGCCGCTACTGGTTATACCGGATCTTATTTCTCATCCCACTGGATTACATTATAATATTTGGAGGTGTTATTGGAGTCCCCGGGGTCATGTATTCTATGTCATCATTAGTATGATGTGTGTTCTTTTATGTTTTCTACATTTTACCTTTTTTAACTTTATCCAATTAAAAATTCAAATATATTGTATCCTACGTGTGTGCCTACAAAGTCCATTTTTGGAATTCCTTAGTCTTTTCCATTGAATATCGGGACGTTGGCATATTATTATCAGTGTATCCACAGTGTCACCCTGTGAGGATACACGTTAAATTCCGTTATTTTTTTACACTTATCAACATTACTCTCTATACTTTGCCTATCACAGCTAAAGCCCATTGTAATATGACTACTGTGATCTCACCTTTTATTGTGAGGGGGGGCTGGCTTATCCAAAAGCCCTTTTATTGGCCCTTCCAAGCCAGTTGACCTAAGCTCAAAGGCCAGGCAGTGCATTTTGATTATTATGGTAAAGTCCGGCATTATTTTGCTGGGTCCGCGAACCTCGAACACGTAAGAATTTGCTGTGAACCCATGATGGCAACCAACCCAAACCTCATCCTTACTCATTGACAAAGGCTGTTTATTTTAAATTGGCCCCAATAACTTCCATATACAGAAAGTGTGTATTTAAAGAATGTATTTTAGTATGTACTTCTAAAAAGGAAAAAAAATCACATTAATTGATGAACGTTTCTCACCAAACTTGTCAATGAATCCATTGATGTGAGATCTTGTGTGTCTCCATTCATGTGCAGCTTTCAGTTTAGTTCATTGCACCGCCATCACAGGGCCATCTTTAATATTGATTGGACCATGGACAAAAATTTTCTTGGGCCCCCATTTAATTTCACTCTCCACCTGCTCTGAGACATACAATAAATAGCAGCTAGACTTAAAATCAGTTTACTATATCAGATCAGGCAGCAATTGCGATTGGTTGCCAGCAGTTACAGCATATCATTACTGCTTACTGACTGGTTGCTAGAGGTTACAGCACACATTATGGCTCACTGATTAGTTGCTAGAGGTTACAGCAAATGATTTCTGCTTGTTAATTGGTTGCTATGAATGAATGAATGAATGATTTGTATAGCGCTGCAAATGCGAACTGAATCGCCTCAAGGCGCTATAGATACTGTACAGTATTACTGCTCACTGATTGGTTGTTAGAGGTTACAGCACATCATCTACTCACTGCAGGGGGGCATGATATACATATGAATGCCACCTTTCTTTACATATAAGTGCCGCCAGCCGCAACCATTTACTTATGAATGCCGCCGCTATTTACACATGAATGCCGGTAATTTACATGTAAACAAAGGGTCTGCAGGTGAGTCATCTGTACACAACAATAAGGTAGAGCTGGGCAGCATTAGTACCAGCACTTCACACTGAGATATGGGGACACAGCACGGGACTAAAACTTCAAAGGACAAGGGAATTTAAACTTGGATAGTTAGCAAATATGAAGCAGCTGCTTTGGGCCCCACAACAATGACAGGGCCCAGGGCAGATGGCCCTGCTCCAGCATCTCTACCTTGTCTGTGTCCTCCACCTCCTGTTCAGAAGTTTCTGACCTGAGATCACGTTACATAGTAACATGTTAGTACAAACAACTACCATTAGTTCTGCACAACCCTTCAATCACAATCATACTTTCACATTCCAGCTGTCATTTTGAAAAGTAGGATTTGATTCTGATTGGTGCCTTTGAAGTGATGTTAATGGTTGCTATAGAAGTGGATCTATGAGACCCATAGAGGACAAAGCACATATTTGGACCATTTCTATATTGAGAGGGCAGGGACACTTAACCCTTAGCACCACATCCCTAATTATTGAATATAGAGGTAAAGGGAATGGGGTAAAATTGCCAGGTGGACACAGGTAAATTAATGTATGCAACATCTAAACTACATAAAATAATCTTTTATTCAAAAATTTTTTTACACAAAAATACAAAAAAGGTTAAAAACAACCAATCTCTCAATCTCTATAATTAAATTGTAACAGAGAAGTTGAAAAAAAACACTCAGTGAATACCACTTGATATGTTTCGCTCAATTCTTGAGCTTCATCAGGAGTTTTGGTACATATGTGGCATACTGGAGATAAGAGAAACAAAATACAAATCAGGTGATAGGGAAACAAATACAATACATATGCTTCTGAAATGAAAAAGCACAAAAAAACTTGTTGCATATCTAAAGGAACGATCCAATCATTAAATTTAAACAAATGTCTATAATGAAGTTTAATTTACCAAAAATAAATGACTTAATTGCAGTAGTCCTGTTATATATGTGCCCACGTAGTGAACAAATTATCACTATTGGGCCAATGCAGTAAGGAGTTAGATCATCATAAATAAGACTCAACTTACCAAGCCAATCGAGAATTGAAGAGGGGTAACATACAAATTGTAGATATGAAAAACCCAGTGGTTCACATTCAAGAGTAACTGGATAAGTCTCCACCGCCTAGGACCACCCGAACGTTATGGCCAACAGAGGGGCTATATGCGGAAAATGATAACCAAAGGCTAAATATTGAATGGACAATGCACAGCTGCTCCAGAGTCTCCAAAAGATAGCCTCTGCTGGAGTGTCACCAATTGGAGACTCTGGAGCAGCTTTGCTCTGTTTGAATTTTGTTATAAGGCTTTATTAGCCTCCAACAATATACTTTTGATTCAACACAAGGTAAATTTGATTTGAAACCCTTCATGATAGTTATCCCAATCTGCTTCATTCTCTATTTTTGATGCAATATATCAAAAACATTGTCCATTCAATATTTAGCCTTTGGTTATCATTTTCCGCATATAGCCCCTCTGTTGGCCATAACGTTCGGGTGGTCCTAGGCGGTGGAGACTTATCCAGTTACTCTTGAATGTGAACCACTGGGTTTTTCATATCTACAATTTGTATGTTACCCCTCTTCAATTCTCGATTGGCTTGGTAAGTTGAGTCTTATTTATGATGATCTAACTCCTTACTGCATTGGCCCAATAGTGATAATTTGTTCACTACGTGGGCACATATATAACAGGACTACTGCAATTAAGTCATTTATTTTTGGTAAATTAAACTTCATTATAGACACGCATCCAGGCAAATTCTGACACTTCGCTCCTACATGTCAAAAATCATCATTTCTTTGCTATAAAATTACATAGAACCCCCAAACATTATATATGTTTTTTTTAGCAGAGACCCTAGAGAATACAATGGCGGTCATTGCAACTTTTTATCTTGCACAGTATTTGCGCAGCAATTTTTCAAACGTATTTTTTTTGAAAAAAAAAACTGTTTCATGCTTTAAAAAAAAAACAAAACAGCAAAGTTAGCCAAATTTTTTTACATTGTGTGAAAGACAAAGTTACACTGAGTAAATAGATACCTAACATGTCACGCTTCAAAATTGCACACACTTGTGGAATGGCACCAAACTTTGGTACTTAAAAATCCCCATAGGTGACGCTTTAACATTTTTTACTGGTTACATGTTTTGAGTTACAGAGGAGGTCTAGGGACAAAATTATTGCTCTCGCTCTAACGTTCACGGCGATACCTCACATGTGTGGTTTGAACACCGTTTTCATATGTGGGCGGGACTTACGTATGCGTTCGCTTCTGCGTGCGAGCTCACGGGGACAGGGGCGCTTTAAATTTTTTTTTTTTTTTTAATGTTAATTTTACTTAAAATTTTTTATTTTGACACTTTAAAAAAAAAAAAATTTTGATCACTTTTATTCCTATTACAAGGAATGTAAACATCCCTTGTAATAGGAATATGACATGATCGGTCTTCTTTACAGTGAGATATGGGGTCAATAGGACCCCACATCTCACCTCTAGGCTGGAAAGCCTAAAATCAAAAAAAAAAAAGATCACCGCTTCCCAGCCGAAACGGCGCCGTTTTTTTGAATGCAGAGGCCGGACGTGACGTCATAACATCGCGTCCGGCCTCCGAACGATCATAGAGACTCCGGCGACCATCTGGTCCGCCAGAAATCTCTATGATCCACATCCGGCGCCGGCGGATCCGCTCTCCGACTCACCGATCGCTGAGGTGAGTCGGTAGAAGCACCGGAGTGCGGCGGGAGGGGGGGTGTCCCCTCTCGCCGCCCGTAAGAATGATCAAGCAGCGGAACAGCCGCTATGATCATTCTTATGGTGTACGGAATCGCCAGCTGAAAATGCCGGTATCTGAATGATGTCTGTAGCTTCAGACATCATTCAGATATAACCCCCGAAAGTCGAGGCTGTCATATGACGGCCTCCGGATGTCAAGAGGTTAAATTTAATGATTGGATCGTTCCTTTAGATATGCAACAAGTATTTTTGTGCTTTTTAATTTCAGAAGCATGTTTATTGTATTTGTTTCCCTATCACCTGATTTGTATTTTGTTTCTCTTATCTCCAGTATGCCACATATGTACCAAAACTCCTGATGAAGCTCAAGAATTGAGCGAAACATGTCGAGTGGTATTCACTGAGTGGTTTTTGTCAACTTCTCTGTTACAATTTAATTATAGAGATTGAGAGATTGGTTGTTTTTAACCTTTTTTGTATTTTTGTGTAAAAAAATTTTTGAATAAAAGATTATTTTATGTAGTTTATATGTTGCATACATTAATTTACCTGTGTCCACCTGATATTGCAAGCACCTTTAAAGTCCCTGGGGCAATTTTACCCCATTCCCTTTACCTCTATATTTGGACCATTGCACGCACAGGAGTTAAAGGAAAACTCCACCCACAACTGGTTTCTTCCAATTGGGAAGCAGTAAAGAAAAACCTGTTCAGCTTCCCCGAGAATGAATTAATCCGTTGTGGGGTCTCAGTCAAGATAGTGTGCAGTTTGTACATTTTTTTTTCTAAGATATTAAAAACAATATACTTAATGTTCTTAATGGACAGCAAACACAATCCAGGTAGTTATTTTGTTTCCTGAACGTTCTTCTTACATAAACTGAATGTGTCCTGTGTTGGGCTACACAGGTGATAAGTACAAGAGGGTTAGTGTGAGGATTGCAGATCAGTTCAGTATTAGGGTTACAAGAAGCAAAATGGAGGAAGAGGGGGCAGGCGGGACTTTTAAGGTACCAAAGGATAGAATAAGCAATCAATTTAGAAAAATATATATTTTATTTAAACAATTCTTTAAAATCACAATAAACATTTACAAGAATCACATATTTAAAAGTGAAGATGTTTTTCTATAGAATATGCCCGCCTAATAAAACACCGCTCTGCGCCTTAGGCTATAAAATTCCTGTAATAATCTAATGATATAAACAATAAATTATTTTATAACAATAAATATATAAATATAACATAAAGTTACCTAAAAGCAGCTGCTTAAAAATCACTTAAAAAATCAAAGGCGATATACAAAAACTTCAAGTCTCTTTCAATATTGCAGCAGCGCTCTAATGCCCCGTACACACGGTTGGACATTGATCGGACATTCCAACAACAAAATCCTAGGATTTTTTCAGACGGACGTTGGCTCAAACTTGTCTTGCATACACACGGTCAAACAAAGTTCGATCATTCTGAACGCAGTGATGTAAAACACGTACGTCGGGACTATAAACGGGGCAGTAGCCAATGGCTTTCATCTCTTTATTTATTCTGAGCATGCGTGGCACTTTGTGTGTCCTCGGTAGTAAAATATTTTTTTGCCATACTGGTGGCTGATGAGGCTGCACTGCAGAGCACTGTGGTGGAACTGGTGGGGACAGGTGGCACTGGTGGGGACAGGTGGCACTGGTGGGCACAGGCGGCACTGGTGGGCACAGGCGGCACTGGTGCTGGTGGGCACAGACAGCACTGATGTGGCACTGCAGTGGCGCAGGTGGCACTGATGGGCACAGGTGGCCCTGATGGGCACAGGTGGCACTGGTGTGCACTGTAGTGGCACTGGTGTGGCTCTGGTGGCACTGATTAGCACACAGGCAGCACTGGTGGGCACAGGCAGCACTGGTGGGCACAGGCGGCACTGGTGGGCACTGGCGAGCACTGGCGGCACTGATGTGGCACTGCAAAGGCACAGATGAGTACTGACGGGCACAGGTGGCACTGATGGGCACAGATGCACTGATGGGCACAGGTGGCACTGATGGGCACAGGTGGCACTGGTGTGGCACTGGTGTGCACTGTAGTGGCACTGGTGTGGCTCTGGTGGTACTGGTCTGGCTCTGGTGGCACTGGTGTGGCACAGAGGTGGCACTGGTGTGGCACAGAGGTGGCACTGGTGGCACAGGTGGTACAGGTGACAGATAGTGACAGATAGTGACAGATAGCACTGTTGAGGCACTGTTATGGCACTATTGGGGCACTGCTGGGCACTGCTGAGCACTGCTGGGCACTGCTAGAATGTCACAACTTACAGTTAGGCACACGATCTGCTCTCCTCTCCTCTCATGCTGCATTGGTGTGAGGAGAGGAGAGCAATGAACTTGTCATGACCCTGTTTGAATTCCTTTGTTGATATTTGTGATCGCTCCGTCATTGGACGGAGCGATCACGTGGTAAAGGGCCGCTGTCGTTGGGCCCTTTACCGTGATCCATGTAGCGTCGGGTCCCGTGAACCCGACGAGCACGGATGTTCCCGTGTGCGCGCCCCAGCGGGGGCTCGGGAACGATTCTCCGGGAGGACGTCCCTGGACGCCCTCCCAGAGTTAACAAACCGCCCTGTAGCCGTCATTTGGCTATAGGCCGGTTATTAAGTGGTTAAGTGCGACTTTTTGGCTCTTCGGGTGGCCTTCCCGGGAATGATAGTGGTATGGTCAGACATAGTAGCACGGACGTCCTGGCGCATGGCGCGATCAGTAGCTAGGATTAATAAAGCACGAATCAAGGTGAACAAGGCTGTGGGAAAATTTGTTGTTAACAATGGGGGATTGGTAGTGAGACACACGGAGTTGGAGGTTAACGTAGGGATGTACCTAAGGGGCGATGGAGTGCACCTTTCTGCGGTAGGCATTGATCTCTGGGCACTTGGCATTCAGGATGGTATTGAGAGGGCATTGCAGGTGTGGAGGGGCCCTTAAGGCTAAGAGGTCATCCTTGCGGGCTGTGGCGGTATCTTTGGTCTCTGGTGGTACAAAATAAACAGAGGTGATGGTAAATAGTGGGGGGCTTTTCAGTGTTACGTGCCCCTCTGGTGTGTTCTTACAGCGGAAGGGTAGGTTGGAAGACAAATGTTTACACTGCGGGAAGGGGTTTGTCTTTGAGCTGTTTAATACGGCTGGAGGCCTGGTATGTTAAAATATGGTACCGCAGTGTACTGGTGATGGAAAAGTTTTGAAGTGGAGAATGTGAAGTTCGGGGTGCCATCAGAAGACCAAAGATTGGGAGGTGATAGAACTGTCGGTAAAAAGTTGTACATAGTTATACATATGTTGATTAAAAAAGTTATTTAAAAGTTATTTAAAAGTTGGTTTTATAGTTTATTAATAAAGGAGGCTGCTATGGCCAGTTTTTACTCCAAACAACTCCTGTGCGTGGTCTAATTTATTATAGATAAGGGGAAAAAGAAAGGGGGTTATCAAATAAAGAGTGGGTGATGGAAGTTGGGGATATCGGTTCTTGCACTGGTCATGTAATACTGTACCCAAATGAATTTTTTGTCCTTTTTTTCATACAAGCTTTCTTTTGGTGGTATTTGATCACCTCTGGATTTTTTATTTTTTGCGCTATAAATGAAAAAAGACCGAACATTTGGGAAAAAAACACATTTTTCTTAGTTTCTGTGATAAAATTTAGCAAATTATTAATTTTTCTTCATAAATTTTGGCCGCAATTTATACTGCTACATATCTTTGGTAAAAATAACCCAAGTTAGTGGATATTATTTGGTCTTTGTGAAAGTTAGAGAGTCTACAAACTATGGTGCAAATCATAAAAAATTGATCACACCTGATGTTCTTGCGACCCCAACAAGTCAGGAAAGTACAAATACCCCCCAAATTACCCCTTTTTTGAAAGTAGACAATACAAGGTATTTAGTAAGATGCATGGGGAGGTTGTTGATGTTGTCATTTTTTCCCACAATTCTTTGCAAAATGAAGATTTTTTCCCCCCACATAATTGTCATTGTAATAGGTTATTTCTCTCACATGGCATGTATATACCACAAATGACACCCCAAAATACATTCTGCTACTCCTCCTGAGTATTACGATACCACATGTGTGGGACTTTTTCACAGTCTAGCAACATAGAGAGGCCCAACATGCAGGCAGCACCATCACGTGTTCTAGGAGCATAAATTACCCAGCTAACTTGTTGACTACCTATTACATTTTTGAAGGCCCTGGAGCACCAGGACAATGACACGTGACACTGACGTGGCACTGATGGCAGATGGCACTGATATGTGGTATTGATGACACATGACACTGATGTGGCACTGATGACAGATGGCACTAATACGTGGCACTGATGACACTGATGTGGCACTGATGATAGATGGCACTAATACGTGGCACTGATGACAGATGGCACTAATACGTGGCACTGATGACACGTGACACTGATGACAGATAGCACTAATATGTGGCACTGATGACACCTGGCACTGATGACAGATGGCACTGATGACAGATGGCACAAATACGTGGCACTGATGACACATGGCACTGATACGTGGCACTGATGACAGATGGCACTAATACATGGCACTGGTGACAGATGGCACTAATACGTGGCACTGGTGACAGATGGCACTAATACGTGGCACTGGTGACAGATGGCACTAATACGTGGCACTGACAGATGGCACTAATACGTGGCACTGATGACACGTGACACTGATGACAGATGGCACTAATATGTGGCACTGATGACACATGGCACTGATGACAGATGGCACTGATGACACATGGCACTGATACGTGGCACTGATGACACATGGCACTGATACGTGGCACTGATGACACGTGACACTGATGACAGATGGCACTGATACGTGGCACTGATGACACATGGCACTGATACGTGGCACTGATGACACATGGCACTGATACGTGGCACTGATGACAGATGGCACAATTACATGGCACTGGTGACAGATGGCACTAATATGTGGCACTAATGACACGTGACACTGATGACAGA
The DNA here is from genome assembly GCF_042186555.1 of Aquarana catesbeiana. Lineage (NCBI taxonomy): Eukaryota > Metazoa > Chordata > Amphibia > Anura > Ranidae > Aquarana > Aquarana catesbeiana. Next base: position 221,835,629 of record NC_133336.1, on the reverse strand, counting down.
TGGCACTGATACGTGGCACTGATGACACGTGACATTGATAACAGATGGCACGTGACAATGACAGGTGGCACTGATGACAGATGGCACTAATATGTGGCACCGCCGATCGCGCTGAAAACGGCCGCTATGATTGGCCATTTTCAGCAATCTGTGACTGGCTGTGTCCAAGGGACACGGCCAGCACAGAACTTCCCCGATGCGCACTCGCTGGAGCGCGCATCGTGGAAGTAAACAGGAGGACGTCCAGGGATGACCTCCCAGCAGTTAGCGTTCGCGCTGCAGCCGTCTTTTGGCTATAGCGCGGGCGTGAAGTGGTTAATAGAAAAATATTCATACATTATACAAAATACATTTTATACAAAATAATGATGAACTGAAGATGAATGCCTACCGGATGCTTGTGTTCAAGAAGTATTCATTATTGATTCCTAAACTGAAGCCAGGATTTACAAAATGAGAAGACCTTTGGTAACCAGAGAGAGAGGATAAAATATCAACATGTTGGATATGGTTCAAAATAATAATACTAAAGAGTATAGGGTAGTGAGTAGGGCAAAAACATTTACCTCAATTCTAGATAATGAAAAAAATAGAACCAATTTGATCTTCCATCTCTAAAATGAGGGGATGATCTGATGATTCGGACAGTAAACAGGAGGACTGAGAATGGTGAATGCCGCCCCTTATTTTTATCCCCACAGCGCCCAGAGACACACCCGTGGCACGCTTGCTGTTGGGTTCTACTGTTTAGGGAAATAACCTGTATTATCATAGAAGTAAGAAAAAAATTGGAATTAATTTATTATGTTGTTGGTAATTCCTATATAGATTTAGTGTTTCTAATCATTGTGGGCGATTAACCAAGGGGTCAGTTTGAAAGAGGGGACAGTAAAGGCAGAGCCCACGAAGATCAGATGGCATTTCAAATCCTTCAAGGCTCTGCAAACAATTCCCTCCTTGAGCTGCATAAGCAGATCACTGAACACCAAGAGAGAGAGAGAGAGAGAGAAAGAGAGAGTTGCCAACCAACCAGATTGAAATTTACTGACACAACACCCAAAATTTACTGGCACAGTCAAGTTTTTACTGGCATATCCAAAAGTTACAAAATGACAGTTTTAAGTGCAAATTTCAGTATTTAAGCTACAATCAAGTACAATATGTAATTAGCAAAGTGATTTAAGGTGGATATTAACCAATTCGCGCCCGCGCTATAGCCGAAAGACAGCTACAGAGCGGTGCTCAATTGCCAGGAGGGCATCCCTGGACGGCCTCCTATTTATGGGGGAAATCTGTGTTGGCCGTGTCCCTTGGACATAGCCAATCACAGATCGTGCTAAATGGCCAATCACAGCGGCCATTTAGCACTCGATCGGAGTGTCCAATGAGAGATGATCTCATATGTAAACATAAGAGATCATCTCTCATTGCCGGCTCTCCCTCCTCACACAGAGACAGCGTATGAGGAGGGAGAGCTTCCGTGCTGCAGCGTGAGCGAAAAAAAATCAGGTACACTAACACAACACAGTGCCATCTGTCCTCAGTGCCACTTATCAGTGCCATATGATCCAAGTGCCATCTGTCAGTGCCATCTTTCCCCAGTGCCACCTATCAGTGCCACCTGCCCCAGTGCCACCTGTCAGTGTCAAGTGTCATCAGTGCCACGTATCAGTGTCATCTGTCATCAGTGCCACGTATTAGTGCCAGATGTCATCAGTGCCACATATTAGTGCCACGTGTCATCAGTGCCATCTGTCATCAGTGCCACATATTAGTGCCACCTGTCATCAGTGCCACGTGTCATCAGTGCCACGTATTAGTGCCATGTGTCATCAGGTCCACATATTAGTACCATCTGTCATCAGTGTCACGTGTCATCAGTGCCACGTATTAGTGCCATCTGTCAGTGCCACATATTAGTGCCATCTGTTATCAGTGCCACGTATTAGTGCCATCTATCATCAGTGCCACGTGTCATCAGTACCATCTTTCATCAGTGTCACGTGTCATCAGTGCCACATATTAGTGCCATCTGTCATCAGTGCCATGTATTAGTGCCACGTGTCATCAGTGCCACGTATTAGTGCCATCTGTCAGTGCCACATATTAGTGCCATCTGTCATCGGTGCCACATATTAGTGCCATCTATCATCAGTGCCACGTGTCATCAGTACCATCTTTCATCAGTGTCACGTGTCATCAGTGCCACATATTAGTGCCATCTGTCATCAGTGCCATGTATTAGTGCCAAGTGTCATCAGTGCCACGTATTAGTGCCATCTGTCATCAGTGCCAGGTGTCATCAGTGCCACGTTCATCAGTGCCACATATTAGTGCCATCTGTCATCAGTGCCACATATTAGTGCCATCTGTCATCAGTGTCACATGTCATCAGTGCCATGTATTAGTGCTATCTGTCATCAGTGCCACATCAGTGTCCCGTGCATCTGTCATCAGTTCCACATCAGTGTCACGTGTCATTGTTCTGGTGCTTCAGGGCCTTCAAAAGTGTAATAGGTAGTCAACAAGTTAGATGTGTAATTTATGCTCCTAGAACACCTGATGGTGCTCCCTGCATGTTGGGCCTCTCTATGTGGCCAGGCTGTGAAAAAGTCCCACACATGTGGTATCGTAATACTCAGGAGTAGCAGAATGTATTTTGGGGTGTCATTTGTGGTATATACATGCCATGTGAGAGAAATAACCTATTACAATGACAATTATGTGGAAAAAAACAAAAGAACAAAAAAACTTAATTTTGCAAAGAATTGTGGGAAAAAATGACAACATAAAAAACCTCACCCTGCATCTTACTAAATACCTTGGAATGTCTACTTTCAAAAAAGGGGTCATTTGGGGGGTATTTGTACTTTCCTGACTTGTTTGGGTCGCAAGAAATGAGATCGGCCACCAGTACATCAGGCGTGATCAATTTTTTATTATTTGCACCACACCTTGTAGACTCTCTAACTTTCACAAAGACCAAATAAAATCCACAAATTTGGGTTATTTTTACCAAAGATATGTAGCAGTATAAATTGTGGCCAAAATGTATGAAGAAAAATGAATAATGTGCAAAAGTTTGTCACAGAAACTAAGAAAAATTTGTTTTTTTTTCAAAATTTTAGGTCTTTTTTCATTTATAGCGCAAAAAATAAAAAACCCAGAGGTGATCAAATACCACCAAAAGAAAGCTCTATTTGTATGAAAAAAAGGATAAAAAATTCATTTGGGTACAGTATTACATGACTGAGTAATTGTCATTCAAAGTGTGAGAGTGCTGAAAGTTGAAAATTGGTCTGGGCAGGAGGGGGGTTTAAGTGCCCAGTTGTCAAGTGGTTAAGGCAAAAACATATTTCTTATTTTATTTTCGATATAGTAAGTAGCTCAGGGACAGGAAACGAGAGGGCAAGAAATTAGAATCGGCGGCACACACACATGAAATTGACTCTCAAAATGACACTGACAGCAGTGTGCAGCAGCACAGATGATGATGGCACCTCACCAACATGACACGCAGTGGCATCCCTAGGGGGGTGCAGGCCGCACCTGGGTGACACCCACCAGAGGGGTGATGCACGGCACTGGATTGAGAGAGGTGCCATGGCTCTCTCCTCTTCCTCCTTCCCCTGCACACTCTGGTATCTCTGCTGTGGCTCCTCAGCTCCGCGATATTCGGGGAGGGAGGAGGAGAAAGAATGGTGAGGCAGAGGCAGACAGCTCTGCAGTCCCATAGCCCAGTGCCCCCGGCACCCACATGTCCTCCAGGAACCGGCACTGCCTATTATTGTGAGTGACAGGCAGGCAAGGAGAGGTTCTGGCTGCCTATCACAATTACACTCCTCAGAGACGACAGAGCCTAGATGGAGGGACATTTGTGTGGACAGAGCCACGCTGATCTGAGGTCTGTAAATGTAGGGAGGGGAGATATACATGGGGGGTTACATTAGGGGGATTGCACAGGGGGGTTACATTAGGGGGATTACACGGGGGAAGGGTTACATTAGGGGGCTTACATTTCAAAGTGCGTTCCAGCACCAGGGTGGCTCCCGGTGATCGCATGGTGGCTGCTCGGGGGTATAATACAACTGCCAGGAGCACCCCAGGACCTAAGCCTCCAGGGAACCAGGGGGAATACCGTGAGGTTCGCTGTTGGTCCTGCCATCAACTGGGTCATCTGACGGCCCAGTGCCCAAGTTGGGAAGAATCAATGGAGTGTGACATGGGTCGCCGTCGCTCCATGTATGCCCATGCATTATGTGCTGCAACCAGCCTGAATCCGCATGTGTGTGGTGCGAGTCAATGGACAGGAGGTGGTAGCGCTCCTTGACTCTGGGAGTGTCGTCACCCTGCTCCGATCGGACAGGTTGCCAGGAAAGCTGGTACCAAGGGAACAGGTCGGGGTCACCTGTGTGCATGGTGATATTAAAAACTATCCAATGGCCTGTGTGACCCTGTGTATACCAGCAGGAACGGCTACACTAAAAGTTGGGGTGGTCCCGGGATTACCTCATGACTTACTAATCGGGCGAGACTGCCCCATGTTTTGGGATTTCTATGAGCAAAAGCTCAAAAGTTTGGGGTTTTCCCCCAAAAAGCAAGAACCCACACAGGTGGTAAATAATACTGTGTTGCAGGAGGTTTTTACTAAGGATCAGTACCAGGTTGCTGAACCTTCAGGAAGTGAGCCCGGGCCTCTGGAGGTGTTTGCGGGATTGGAAGTGGACAGTACCTCCTCTGAGCCAGATATGTCAGATCTCGGGGGCTCCCGGGAAGATTTCCTTAGTGCTCAGATGAGGGACCCCACTATGATCCCAGCCAGGGAACAGGCCCCAGTCTTAAATGGTGAACCACAGCCCCCTGGGGTGGATGTGCAGTTCCCCCATTTTGCTGTGATTCATGACTTGTTGTACCGAGTAACTAAAGTCGATAAAGAAGTGTTAGAACAACTGGTGGTACCCAAACCTTTTAGGTCTAGAGTGTTACATTTGGCTCATAGTCATGAACTTGGGGGTCACCTTGGAGGGGCTAAAACTCAGGAATGGGTTTTACAGCGTTTTTTTTTGGCCTGGTGTATATCGAGAAATTAAGTACTACTGTGAGTCCTGCCCTGCCTGTCAAAGAACCGCTCCAACACCCCATTTTCGCAGTCCGCTGGTACTGCTTCCAATTATCGAGGTTCCCTTTGATCGCATAGCCATGGACTTGGTGGGCCTCTTACCCAAGTCAGCTAGGGGACACCAATACATTTTAGTTGTCCTTGACTATGCCACCAGGTATCCGGAAGTGGCCCCTTTAAGAAATTGCTCAAGGTCATCGGCACGGCAGTTGTTTCAGATGTTCATGAGAACAGGGCTCCTTCCCGAGATCTTGACAGACCAAGGTACCCCATTCTTGTCAAAAGTGATGAAGGAACTTTGTAAACTGTTTAAGATTAAACATTCGCGGACTTCAGTGTATCACCCACAAACTGATGGGTTAGTGGAGCGGTTAAACAAAACCTTAAAGGGAATGCTAAAGAAAGCAGTTGAGGTGGATGGTTGGGATTGCTTGTTGCCTCCCTTGTCGTTTGCCATAAGAGAGGTACCCCAGGCCTCCACAGGATTCTCCCCCTTTGAGTTGGTTTATGAGAGACACCCCCGTGGACTACTGGACATAATGAAAGAGACGTGGGAACAAGAAGCTTCCAGGCATTGGAGTGTGGTAGAACACGTCTCTCAAATGCAGGACCGAATAACAAACGTTATGCCCATAGTACAGGAACATTTGCAGGCTACGCAAAATGCCCAGAGTCGTGTATACAACTGATCTGCCAAGGTTAGGGAGTTTAAACCTGGGGATCGGGTGCTGGTGTTAGTGCCTATTGTGGAGAGTAAGTTTCTCACCAAGTGGCAAGGACCCTTTGAGATAGTTGAGAGGGTGGGCAAGGTCAACTATAAAGTCCATCAGCCCACCAAACGTAAACCCTACCAGATTTACCATGTCAACTTGATCAAACCATGGAAAGATAGACAGGTTTTGACAGTCAGTCTGAAGGTCCCGGAAGATCCTGATGCTCAGATTAAGAAGGTAGGGATTGCAGAGGCTCTCTTCTCTTCTCAAAAACAGGAGTCCTGGGAGTTTTTGCAATCGGCCTAACCTCGGTAATTAACCATAACGTCATCACAGACCCTGGTTTTCGAGTACACCTCAAACCCTACCGCATACCCGAAGCTAGCCGGAATATTGTCTTGACTGAGCTTAAAGCCTCGTATACATGATCAGATTGTTGGCCAACAAAACCGTGGACTTTTGTCCGAAGGGCGTTGGCCCAAACTTGTCTTGCATACAAACGGCAAGGAATTGTCGGCCAACAAATACAAATGTAATGACTTACTACGTTGTTTTTCAGCTCTTAAGCGCCACCCTTTGGGCTCCTTCTGCTAATTTCATGTTAGTAGAAGTTTGGTGAGTGTTGATTCGCGCTTTTCATTTTTGCGCTTTTCATTTTTGCGCTTTTCATTTAGGACTTTTCATTTCATTTTGTTTCTGAACGGCTGTTCATCAACCAGACATGTTGCAGAATCGGAGTAGATAGCGTGTTATTTATTATTAGCCTTGTAGTTATTGCTTTGACATTATGTTTTTGGTTGAATAATGATTTGATTTGGTATATTTTTCATATTTTTGGATGCATAGAATGCACTTTTTGGTTAAGTTCTATTGGCAGATGTCTATTGATAGCCTGTCTAATTTTATTTTCTTTTTTAACGCACAATAAAAAAATGTGTAGAATAATACTTGGCTATGTGTTTTACTTCAAATGACAGTTTGGGAGTAGGCAGTTACATTTAAAAAAAATACAATGTAAAATTGACAAGGGACACCAACATAGTTGTATCTTTGATCGTAAAAACTACGGGATAATGGTGTTGTGGTAACTTGCCCAAATAAAAAAAAAGCATAATAATATTATTCTTGATATCACTAGAAAAAAAGAATCCTTTGAAAATTTGTTTGCAATAACTCCATCAGTATCACCAGCAAAGCAGCTTCATTATTATCCCATTAAAGAAGAAGAGAATGTGCGCTGCATTTCCAGATTTCATAATTTGCCACGTCACAAATGTTAACTCTCAATTATGAATGCTAGTCTACAAGACTGACCGCTTCCGGCTCGTCCTTGCTTCCGAGCATGCGTGTTTGTACTTTGGACTTTTGTGCAATGGACTTGTGTACACACGCTCGGAAAATCCGTCAACAGACATTTGTCCGCGGAAAATTTTAAAACCTGCGATCTATCATTTGTCTGCGGAAAAGCCAACAACAATTGTCAGATGGAGCATACACACGGCCGGATTTTCCACCAACAGCCTGTCATCATACATTTCCCATTGGAAAATCCGATGGTGTGTACGAGGCTTAAGAGTATGTTGGACCTTGGGATCATTGAGGAGTCTTCAAGCAGCTGGTCCAGCCCTATAGTCCTTGTACCCAAGTCGAATGGAACCTGGCAGTTCTGCAATTACTTTTACAAGTTAAATGAAGTCTCCAAGCCAGACGCTTATCCCATGCCCCGGGTGGATGAGTTAATCGAGAGATTAGGACCGGCCCGGTACATCACCACTCTTGACTTGACCAAGGGATACTGGCAGATCCCACTTTCCCCATAGGATAAAGAAACAAACTGCATTTGCCACGCCAGAGGGGTTGCATGGGCCCCAGCCACTTTTCAGAGGGCCATGGACTTTGTCCTGAGACCTCATAAGGAATTGTCAGGAGCCTACCTTGATGACATTGTCATCTTTAGTCAGGACTGGGAGAGTCACTTACCGAAGGTCCAGTTGGTCTTGGTTGCGCGGGGTTCACAGTAAATGCGGAAAAGAGCAAGGTTGGGTTGGAGGAGGCCCGCTACCTGGGATTAGGGATGAGCTTCGAGTTCGAGTCGAACTCATGTTCGACTCGAACATTGGCTGTTCGCAAGTTCGCCGAACAGCGAACAATTTGGGGTGTTCGCGGCAAATTCGAGTGCCGCAGAACACCCTTTAAAAGTCTATGGGAGATATCAAAAGTGCTAATTTTAAAGGCTAATATGCAAGTTATTGTCATAAAAAGTGTTTGGGGACCCAGGTCCTGCCCCAGGGGACATGGATCAATGCAAAAAAAAGTTTTAAAAACGGCCGTTTTTTCAGGAGCAGTGATTTTAATAATGCTTAAAGTCAAACAATAAAAGTGTAATATCCCTCTAAATTTCGTACCTGGGGGTGTCTATAGTATGCCTGTAAAGGGGCGCATGTTTCCTGTGTTTAGAACAGTCTGACAGCAAAATGACATTTTGAAGGAAAAAACTCATTTAAAGCTACCCGCGGCTATTGCATTGCCGACAATACACATAGAAGTTCATTGATAAAAACGGCATGGGAATTCCCCAAAGGGGAACCCCAAACCAAAATTTAAAAAAAAAATGACGTGGGAGTCCCCCTAAATTCCATACCAGGCCCTTCAGGTCTGATATGGATATTAAGGGGAACCCCGGCCAAAATTAAAAAAAAAAATGAGGTGGGGTTCCCCCTAAATTCCATACCAGACCCTTCAGGTCTGGTATGGATTTTAAGGGGAACCCCGCGCCAAAAAAAAAAAAAAAAAAAACGGCGTGGGGTCCCCCCAAAAATCCATACCAGACCCTTATCCGAGCAGGCAACCTGGCAGGCCGCAGGAAAAGAGGGGGGGACGAGAGTGCGGCCCCCCCCCTCCTGAACCGTACCAGGCCACATGCCCTCAACATTGGGAGGGTGCTTTGGGGTAGCCCCCCAAAACACCTTGTCCCCATGTTGATGAGGACAAGGGCCTCATCCCCACAACCCTGGCCGGTGGTTGTGGGGGTCTGCGGGCGGGGGGCTTATCGGAATCTGGAAGCCCCCTTTAACAAGGGGACCCCCAGATCCCGGCCCCCCCCTGTGTGAAATGGTAAGGGGGTACAAAAGTACCCCTACCATTTCACTAAAAAACTGTCAAAAATGTTAAAAATGACAAGAGACTGTTTTTGACAATTCCTTTATTTAAATACTTCTTCTTTCTTCTATCTTCCTTCATCTTCTGGTTCTTCTGGTTCTTCTGGCTCTTCTGGTTCTTCCTCCGGCATTCTCGTCCAGCATCTCCTCCGCGGCGTCTTCTATCTTCTTCTCCTTGGGCCGCTCCGCACCCATGGCATGGGGGGAGGCTCCCGCTCTTCTTCTTCATCTTCTTCTTTTCTTCTCTTCTTCTTTTCTTCTCTTCTTCATTTTCTTCTCCAGGCCGCTCCGCACCCATGCTGGCATGGAGGGAGGCTCCCGCTGTGTGACGGCGCTCCTCGTCTGACAGTTCTTAAATAACAGGGGCGGGGCCACCCGGTGACCCCGCCTCCCTCTGACGCATGGTGACTTGACGGGACTTCCCTGTGACGTCACGGGGAATGCCACAGGGAAGTCCCGTCATGTCCCGTGCGTCAGAGGGGGGCGGGGTCACCGGGTGGCCCCGCCCCCCATTATTTAAGAACTGTCAGACGAGGAGCGCCGTCACACAACGGGAGCCTCCCTCCATGCCAGCATGGGTGCGGAACGGCCCGGAGAAGAAAATGAAGAAGAGAAGAAGAGAAGAAGAGAAGAAAAGAAGAAGAGAAGAAGATGAAGAAGATGAAGAGAAGAGCGGGAGCCTCCCCCCATGCCATGGGTGCGGAGCGGCCCGAGGAGAAGAAGATAGAAGACGCCGCGGAGGAGATGCTGGACGAGAACGCCGGAGGAAGAACCAGAAGAGCCAGAAGAACCAGAAGAACCAGAAGATGAAGGAAGATAGAAGAAAGAAGAAGTATTTAAATAAAGGAATTGTCAAAAACTGTCTCTTGTCATTTTTAACATTTTTGACAGTTTTTTAGTGAAATGGTAGGGGTACTTTTGTACCCCCTTACCATTTCACACGGGGGGGCTGGGATCTGGGGGTCCCCTTGTTAAAGGGGGCTTCCAGATTCCGATAAGCCCCCTGCCCGCAGACCCCCCACAACCACCAGCCAGGGTTGTGGGGATGAGGCCCTTGTCCTCATCAACATGGGGACAAGGTGTTTTGGGGGGCTACCCCAAAGCACCCTCCCAATGTTGAGGGCATGTGGCCTGGTACGGTTCAGGAGGGGGGGCCGCACTCTCGTCCCCCCTCTTTTCCTGCGGCCTGCCAGGTTGCGTGCTCGGATAAGGGTCTGGTATGGATTCTTGGGGGGACCCCACGCCGTTTTTTTTTTTTTTTGGCGCGGGGTTCCCCTTAAAATCCATACCAGACCTGAAGGGTCTGGTATGGAATTTAGGGGGAACCCCACGTCATTTTTTTTTAAAAATTTTGGCCGGGGTTCCCCTTAATATCCATACCAGACCTGAAGGGCCTGGTATGGAATTTAGGGGGACTCCCACGTCATTTTTTTTTAAAATTTTGGTTCGGGGTTCCCCTTTGGGGAATTCCCATGCCGTTTTTATCAATGAACTTCTATGTGTATTGTCGGCAATGCAATAGCCGCGGGTAGTTTTAAATGAGTTTTTTCCTTCAAAATGTCATTTTGCTGTCAGACTGTTCTAAACACAGGAAACATGCGCCCCTTTACAGGCATACTATAGACACCCCCCAGGTACGAAATTTAAAGGGATATTACACTTTTATTGTTTGACTTTAAGCATTATTAAAATCACTGCTCCTGAAAAAACGGCCGTTTTTAAAACTTTTTTTTGCATTGATCCATGTCCCCTGGGGCAGGACCCAGGTCCCCAAACACTTTTTATGACAATAACTTGCATATTAGCCTTTAAAATTAGCACTTTTGATTATTCATGTTCGTGTCCCATAGACTTTAACGGTGTACGCGTGTTCGAACGAACTTTTTTCCTGTTCGCATGTTCTGGTGCGAACCGAACAGGGGGGTGTTCGGCTCATCCCTACCTGGGATATGTTGTAGGCAGGGGTGTGATTAAACCCCAACTAAACAAGGTGGAGGCTATCCAGAAATGGGCCCTTGTCCACTCACAAAGAAACAGGTGCGTTCTTTCCTTGGCATTGTCAGCTATTATAGGAGGTTTGTCCCCAACTTTGCCAGTCTAGCAGCGCCTCTGACTGATCTCACCAAGGGAAAGAACACAACTGTTGTTCAGTGGAGTGCAAAAGCAGCGTTTTGTCGGTTGAAGCAAGGTTTGTGCCAGGAACCAGTGTTGGTAGCTCCCGACTTCCAAAAAGTGTTCCTGGTACAAACAGATGGCTCAAAGTTGGGTCTGCGTGCAGTATTGTCCCAGATGGTTGGGGGGGATGAGCACCCCATTGTGTACTTGAGCTGGAAGCTCATGCCAGCTGAGAGGAATTATTCCATTGTGGAAAGGGAGTATCTCGTACAGGGGCGTACCTAGTGCATTTGGCACCGGGGACGGATCCTATATCTGGCACCCCCCACCTTAAAATGTAAAAACACCCCACTGTGCCCCCTGCATACCTCTGCATCCTTAACCACTTGCCACCTGCCATATAGCCGAATAACAGCGGCAAAGTGGTTTCAATATCCTGACTGGACGTCATATGACATGATCAGGATATTAAGCCGCTGCTGTGCAATCTGACACACCGCAACTCCGCTATAGGTAAAGAGTCTCTGACAGAGATTTTTTACCATGTGATCAGCCGTGTCCAATCACAGCTGATCACGAGGTATGCCCCCTAGACTCCCAGGGAAATACTAATTTGTGCCCAGGCAGCTGCCAATCAGTGCCCACTCACAATGCTTACCACTGCCAGTGCCACCAGGGATGCCTATCAGTGCCTCATATCAGTGCCGCATATCAGTGCCCATCAGTGCCAATCAGTGCCCAGCAGTGCCACCTATCAGTGCCCATCAGTGCCCAGCAGTGCCGCCTATCAGTGCCCAGCAGTGCCGCCTATCAGTGCCACCCATAAGAACCCATTTTTCAGCCTTTCAGTGCCCATCAGTGTCGCCTATCAGTGCCCATTAGTGCCCACCAGTGCCACCCATGAGTGCCTATCAGTGCCGCCTATCAATGCCCATTAGTGCTGCATATCAGTGCCACCCATCAGTGCCGCCTACCAGTGCCCATCAGTGCTGCATATCAGTGCCCATAGTCAGTGCTCATCAGTGCCCGCTCATTGGTGCCACCTCATCGCTGCTGCCTTGTCAGTGCCCATCAGTGAAAGAGAAAACATACTTATTTACATTTTATAACAGAAACAAATGCAAAACTTTTATTTTTTTCAAAATCAGTCTTTCAGTATTTTTTTATTTGTTTAGAAAAAAATAAAAACTGCAGAGGTGATCAAATACCACCAAAAGAAAGCTCTATTTGTTGGAACAAAATTATAAATATTTAGTTTGGGTACAGTGTAGCATGACTGCGCAATTGTCATTCAAACTGCGACAGCGCTGAAAGCTGAAAATTGGTCTGGGCAGGAAGGTGTATAAATGCCCTGTATTGAAGTGGTTAAATATCTCTTTGTCACTGCTGTCTACATTACACAGCACCTCTGGACCCCTTTACCTTACACAGCACCTCTGGACCCCTTTACATTACACAGCACCTTGCACCTAAGGACCTCTTTACATTACACAGCCCTTGTACCTCTAGACCCCTTTACATTACACAGCACCCTGCACCTCTGGACCCCTTTACATTACACAGCACCCTGCACCTCTGGACCCCTTTACATTACACAGCACCCTGCACCTCTGTACCCCTTTACATTACACAACCCTTGTACCTCTAGACCCCTTTACATTACACAGCACCCTGCACCTCTGGACCCCTTTACATTACACAGCACCCTGCACCCCTGGACCCCTTTACATTACACAGCACCCTGCACCTCTGTACCCCTTTACATTACACAGCCCTTGTACCTCTAGACCCCTTTACATTATACAGCACCCTGCACCTCTGGACTCCTTTACATTACACAGCACCCTGCACCTCTTGACCCCTTTACATTATACAGCACCCTGCACCTCTGGACTCCTTTACATTACACAGCACCCTGCACCTCTGGACTCCTTTACATTATACAGCACCCTGCACCTCTGGACTCCTTTACATTACACAGCCCCCCACATCTCTGGACGCCTGTATGTTACACAGACACCCCCCAAACAGCTCTGGACCCCCTGCATGTTACACAGACACCCCCTACAGTGCAGACCCACCCTACAGTGCAGACACCCCCATTCAGTACAGTCCCCCCTACAGTACAGACCCCCTTACAGACCCCTCCAACAGTACAGAACCTCCCCTACAATACAGACCCCCCTAAAGTGCAGACCCCCTACAGTACAGACCCCCTACAATGCAGACCCCCCCACAATTCAGACCCCCCTACAGTGAAGACCCCCCTACAATACAGACCCCCCTTACAGTGCAGACCCCCCTATAATACAGACCCCCTACAGTGCAGACCCCCCTACAATACAGACCCCCCTACAGTGCAGACCCTCCTACAATACAGACCCCCCTACAGTGCAGACCCCCCCTTAAGACCCATAATGTACCCAGGGCCTCAGCTCAGATGATCAGCATGGGACATGATGCACAGTACATGTAGACTACACAGAGGAGGGGGAGGTGGCGCCAGTGGCTTCACTCTGCTCTGCTGTGTGAGACAGCCAAGACAGATCAGGGGCAGCACGCCAGGGCAGCCCGCCCCCCACTGGTCTCGCAATAAAATGGGCTTTGGATACACTCCGCAACTACTTGTTGGGCCGACCCTTCAAGTTAATTTCAGATCATGCACCCCTTAAGTGGATGGCCCAAAATAAAGACAAAAACTCCAGAATCACCCGGTGGTTCCTTGCTCTACAGGACTTCAAGTTTGTAGTGGTACATAGACCAGGAAAGGTACATCAGAATGCGGGTCTATTGCCACTTGATTTGTGGTGTGCAGACCCCTGGCCTGGAACAGGGGGGATATGTAGAGGGTCAGCCTTTATTTCTCCTGAGGTTACCTGTGGGTTTTTTCTTTGTATCCAGAACAGTTCCTGTGGCAGTTGTGGCTGAAATCTTTCTTGATCTACCTGACCTGATCAAGAGATCCCCAAATGTTCCACTTCTTAAGTGATTGAACAGTACTGACTGGCATATTCAAGGCTTTGGATATCTTTTTATATCCTTTTCCATCTTTGTAAAGTTTCACTACCTTGTTACGCAGGTCTTTTGACAGTTCTTTTCTGCTCCCCATGGCTTAGTGTCTAGCCTGCTTAGTGCATCCATGTGAGAGCCAACAAACTCATTGACTATTTATACACAGACACTAATTGCAATTTAAAAAGACACAAATGTGGGAAATTAACCTTTAATTGACATTTTTAACCCAGGTGTGCCACCTTCTGTGTCTGTAACAAGGCCAAACCTTCCAGGGTATGTAAACTTTTGATCAGGGCCATCTGGGTGATTTCTGTTATCATTACGATTTAAAAAGGGTCCAAAAAACTAATGTGATAATAAATGGCTTCATGTGATTGCTATGCTTAAAAAAAATCTGAAAATCTGATCAGTCATATTTTCAATATTAATGCCACAATTCACAATTTCTGCCAGGGTATGCAAACATTTGAGCACAACTGTATATATTGTATATTGTCTCATACTATGGTGTGCTCCCTACTGGGTCGTTTGGGGGTGTGGCTGTATTCCATTGTTCTATTGTGTCTGTCTGCCTTGGGAGAAAGTATTATGGGATGTGTATGTGTATTTGCTGTGAGGGGGGAATTCCTCCAACAGCTCTCCCTGCTGATTGGACAGTCTACCCTGCCCAGAATGCAAAGGGAGGGGGGATTGTCCCAAGTGTTACCTCTGTGTACCTGCGTTTCAATAAACAGTTCATGTTCAGGATTTCTCCAGAGCTTCTCCCATCCTTTGGAACTCCCTACCCCAATCTGTCCGACTGTCCCCTAGTCTATCCATCTTTAGACGATCCCTGAAAACCCTTCTCTTTAAAGAAGCCTATCCTGCTTCTAACTAATACACTGTTTCACTTTCTCCATCAGCTCATCCCCCACAGCTATCACCTTTTGTATCAATTGACCCCCCTCCTAGATTGTAAGCTCTAGTGAGCAGGGCCCTCTGATTCCTCTTGTACCAAATTGTAATGTAATGGTAATGTCTGCAGCTAAGCGCTGCACGAACTGTTGGTGCTATATAAATCCTGTATAATAATAATAATATAATAATAATGTTCAGCAGCCAAACGAGTACTGTCTAGTTCTTGGTTGTCAGGGGTTGCAATATCTCATATCTATATTCAGACTGGGAGGAAGCGGTATAAGACAAAAGCACTCAAGCAGAGTTTGGGACATTTCATTACAGTTATATTCTATTTTATTCTGTGCTATTCCTTTATTTGCTATTCTATTTTAGTCTGTTTTACTCTATTCTTTTATTTGCTATTCTGTCCCCTTTTTTTCTATTCAATTTTTTTTCTATTCTTTTATTTTCTATTCTGCTCTGTTTTACTCTATTATATTCTATTCTTTTATTTTCTATTATATTCTTTTCTATTCCTTTATTTTCTATTCTCTTCGGTAATTCGAATACTATTTGAATTTGAATTTCGTCAGAAATTTTGGTTTGTCGGATTCATGTAAATTCATTATTATTGTAATTCTGAAATTCAGATACTTCCAAATTTCAGAATAACGAACAATATTCCCCGAATTTCAATTCAGAGTGAAACGAGCCGCCCATGTCCTTTACTAATAAGTCAAGATGATGATTATGTCTATAGGACAGGGAATTCTCGCAGTGAGGATGGATCAGATCAGAAAGATATGGTTAGTATTGTACCCTTTAAATAAACAGGTAAACAAAAGATCAACAGTAACTCTCTGAGTAAACACCAAAATAACAAGAGTGACCAATTATGGTCTATGGCTGCAGGTCCTTCTGCCAAAACTGCACCACATAGAAGGTTCCAGAGTTCCCCCAACTACCGGCAATTATTTTTGTTATGATGGTAATAAATCTCCATGTGATATTGGTGGATTTTAATGTCACAATGTTACCAGAAGATTAAAATGAGGGCTTTGGATTTCAGAACTGAGAGTTGGATGTCATTCAATCTCCCCGATCTCACCCCCTGGAAATATTAATTATAATTATATGATGATTGAACTTTCCATCAATGGCCGGGGGGGACATCTTCCTGACCTTTCACAAAGTTCACAGTTGATAATTACTCCTCCCTGTAATCGTGAGAAGAGGACCGGCCACCACAAAGATGGTAATTCAAAGACCCAAAGGTTGTACAATCAGATTACATAGTGTATGGTCTTACTGAAAGGAATCTTTCTGTGAGAGCTGAGAATGGTCTTCCCCATTAGGAAGATTCCTCCTCTATAATTGCCCTGGTGACCATGATCATTGAAAGTAACTTCGCAAAATTTTGGGTTGTCACCAGAACAGGAATAGGAGAGAAAATCGTCCAATGGGGCCAACCAGGATATTCTCTCACATCCTGTTTTGGATATGGAACAGGAAGTGAAGGGAAATCTTACCAATAGGATGTAGCCCCTCCCCCTTATTTTATCGAAAAACATAACAGAAAAGGTTTTGCCTTTAGTTCTCCTTTATTAAATTTGTAATTTTCATTCATTATTCATTTTCATTCCTTTATATTTTATACGATGTAATTGGTTGTTGTCGGAGACGTAGCGGCACCTTCCGTAGCCGGCCTCACTTTTGGGGTTTGTGCTTCTGATTGTATATGGCCATGAGGTGTTGCATCGGTAGCCCCAAAAATTTTCTGTATTGTAATCCTCTGTATCGGTTTTTATCCAATGGTTCCAAAACCCTTATCCTGACCCTGAGAAGACACAAAGTATCATTCCTCCAATATACTGAATACAACGTTACATTGCACCCTTTTCATCCACTGAGCCTGGGAACTGCAACATAGAAAGGGGGCTTCTCTGCTTAAGGGTTAACCTGGGGCCCCAGAACAATGACACCCTGACACTTGGGGGCCACAGAACAATGACACCCTGATACTTGGGGGCCCCAGAACAATGACACCCTGATACTTGTGGGCCCCAGAACAATGACACCCTGACACTTGGGGCTCCCAAAACAATGACACCCTGACACTTTGTGGCCCCAGAACAATGACACCCTGACACTTGGGGTCCCAGAACAATGACACACTGACACTTGGGGGTCCCAGAACAATGACACCCTGGCACTTGGGGCCCCCAAAACAATGACACCCTGACACTTTGGGGCCCAGAACAATGACACTCTGAGACTTGGGGGTCCCAGAACAATAACACCCTGACACTTGGGGGTCCCAGAACAATAACACCCTGACACTTGGGGGTCCCAGAACAATGACACCCTGACACTTGGGGCCCCCAAAAGAATGATAGCCTGACAGTTGGGGTCCCAGAACAATGAAACCCTGACACTTGGAGTCCCATAACAATGACACCCTGACACTTGGGGCCAAAAAACAATGACACCCTGACACTTGGGGCCACAAAACAATGACACCCTGACACTTGGGGTCATAGAACAATGACACTCTGACACTTGGGGGCCCCAGAACAATGACAACATGACTCTTGGGGTCCCCAAAACAATGACACCCTGACATTTGGGGGTCCCAGAACAATGACACTCTGACACTTAAGTGGCATTAGAATAATGACAACCTGACACTTGGAGGTCCCAGAACAATGATACCCTGACACTTGGGGCCACAAAACAATGACACCCTGACACTTGGGGTCATAGAACAGTGACACCCAGACATTTGGGGGCCCCAGAACAATGACAACATGACACTTGGGGGTCCCAGAACAATGAAACCCTGACAATTGGAGGGTCCCAGAACAATGACACCCTGACACTTGGATGTCCCAGAACAATGACTTCCTGACATTTGGGGCCCCAGAGCAATGATACCCTGACACTTGGGTGTCCCAGAACAATGAGATCCTGACACTTGGGGTCCCAGAACAATGACACCATGACACTTGGGGGTCCCAGAACAATGACACCCTGACACTTGGGGGTACTGGAACAATGACACACTGAATCTTGTGGTTCCTCGAAAAATGACACCCTGACACTTGGGGGCCCCAGAACAATGACACCCTGACACTTGGGGGTCCCAGAACCATGGGACCCTGACACTTGGGGGTTGCAAAACAATGATACACTGACACTTGGGGGCCCTAAAACAATGACACCCTGACATTTGGGGGTCCCAGAACAATGACACCCTGACACTTAAATGGCCTTAGAATAATGACAACCTGACACTTGGGAGTCCAAGATTAATGACACCCTGACACTTGGGGTCCCAGAACAATGACACCCTGACACTTGGGTGAGCAGAACAATGACACCCTGACATTCGGTGGTCCCAGAACAATGACACCCTAACAATTGGGGTCCCAGAACAATGACACCCTGACACTTTGGAGCCCCGGAACAATGACACCCTGACACTTGGGGGGCCCCGAACAATGACACCCTGACACTCAGTGGTCCCAGAACAATGACACCCTAACAATTGGGGTCCCAGAACAATGACACCCTGACACTTTGGGGCCCTGTAACAATGGCACCCTGACGCTTGGGGGGCCACATAGCAAGGACACCCTGACACTTGGGGGCCCAGAACAATGACAACCTGACACTTGGGGGCCCCAGAACAATGACAACCTAATGCTTGGGTGCCCCAGAACAATGACACCCTGACACTTGGGGGCCCAAGAACAATGACACCCTGACCCTTGGGGGCCAAAGAACAATGACACCCTGACACTTGGGGGTCCAAGAACAATGACATCCTGACTCTTGGGGTCCCAGAACAATGACACCCTGACACATTTTGGGGCCCTGGAACGATGACACCCTGACACTTGGGGCCCCCAGAAAAATAACAACCTGACACATAGGGGTCCAAGAACAATGACACCCTTACACTTGGGGATCCCAGAACAATGAGACCCTGACACTTAGGGGGCCCCAGAACAATGACATCCTGACATTTGGGGGTTCCAGAACAATGACACCCTTACACTTGGGGGTCCAAGAACAATGACACCCTGACACTTGGGGGTTCCCAGAACAATGACACCAAGACACTTAGGGGGCCCCAGAAAAATGACAACCTGACACTTGGGGGTCCCAGAACAATGACACCCTTACACATGGGGGTCCGAGAACAATGACACCCTAACACTTGGGGTCCCAGAACAATGACACCCCGACACTTGAGGGCACATAACAATGACACCCTGAGACTTTGGAGCCCCAGAACAATGACACCCTGACATTTGGGGGGTCCAGAAAAATGACAACCTGACACATGGGGGTCACAGAACAATGACACCCTTACACTTGGGGATCCCAGAACAATGAGACCCTGACACTTAGGGGGCCCCAGAACAATGACATCCTGACATTTGGGGGTTCCAGAACAATGACACCCTTACACTTGGGGGTCCAAGAACAATGACACCCTGACACTTGGGGGTTCCCAGAACAATGACACCCTGACACTTAGGGGGCCCCAGAAAAATGACAACCTGACACTTGGGGGTCCCAGAACAATGACACCCTTACACTTGGGGGTCCAAGAACAATGACACCCTAACACTTGGGGTCCCAGAACAATGACACCCTGACACTTGAGGGCACATAACAATGACACCCTGAGACTTTGGAGCCCCAGAACAATGACACCCTGACATTTGGGGGGCCCAGAAAAATGATAACTTGACACTTGGGGGTCCCAGAACAATGACACTCTGATACTTGGGGGATCCCAGAACAATGACACCCTGACACTTGGGGGATCCCAGAAAAATGACAACCTGACACTTGGGGGTCCCAGAACAATGACACCCTGATACTTGGGGGATCCCAGAAAAATGACAACCTGACACTTGGGGGTCCCAGAACAATGACACTGATACTTGGGGGATCCCAGAACAATGACACCCTGACACTTGGGGGTCCCAGAACAATGACACCCTGACACTTGGGGTCCCAGTACAATGACTTCCTGACACTTGGGGGTCCCAGAACAATGACACCCTGGCACTTGGGGGCCCCAGAACAATGACACCCTGACACTTGGGGGTCCCAGAACAATGACACACTGACACTTGGGGGCCCAGAACAATGACATCCTGACACTTGGGGGTCCCAGAACAATGACACACTGACAGTTGGGGTCCCAGAACAATGAAACCCTGACACTTGGAGTCCCATAACAATGACACCCTGACACTTGGGGCCAAAAAACAATGACACCCTGACACTTGGGGTCATAGAACAATGACACCCTGACACTTGGGGGCCCAAGAACAATGACAACATGACACTTGGGGGGCACAGAACAATGACAACATGACACTTGGGGGCCCCAGAACAATGACAACCTAATATATGGAGGGTCCCAGAACAATGACACCCTGACACTTGGAGGTCCTAGAACAATGACATCCTGACACTTGGAGGTCCTAGAACAATGACAACGTGACACTTGGGGGCCCCAGAACAATGACAACATGACACTTGGGGCCTCAGAACAATTACACCCTGACACTTGTGGTCCCAGAACAACGACATCCTGACTTTGGGGTCCCAGAACAATGACACCCTGACACTTGGGGGTCCCAGAACAATGACACCCTGACACTTGGGGGTCCCGGAACAATGACACCCTGACACTTGGGGGTCCCAGAACCATGAGACCCTGACACTTGGGGCCACAAAACAATGACACTCTGACACTTGGGGTCATAGAACAATGACACCCAGACACTTGGGGGCCCCAGAACAATGACACCCTAACACTTGGGGGTCAGAGAACAATGGCACACTGACATTTGGGGGT
Source organism: Aquarana catesbeiana (assembly GCF_042186555.1). Lineage (NCBI taxonomy): Eukaryota > Metazoa > Chordata > Amphibia > Anura > Ranidae > Aquarana > Aquarana catesbeiana. The sequence continues at coordinate 221,814,746 of NC_133336.1, read as the reverse complement.
CCCAGAACAATGACACCCTGACACTTGGGGGTCCCAGAACAATGACACCTTGACACTTGGGGTTCCCAAAACAATGACACCCTGACACTTGGATGTCCCAGAACCATGAGACCCTGACACCTGGAGGCCCCAAAACAATGACAATCTGACATTTAAGTGGCATTAGATTAATGACAACCTGACACTTGGAGGTCCCAGAACAATGACACCCTGACACGTGGGGGTCCAAGAACAATGACACCCTCACACTTGGGGTCCCAGAACAATGACACCCTGACACTTGGGGGCCCCAGAACAATGATATTCTGTCACTTGGGGTCCCAGAACAATGACACCCTGACACTTGGGGGTCCCGGAACAATGACACCCTGACACTTGGGGGACCCAGAACAATGACACCCTAACACTTGGGGGATACCAGAACAATGACACCCTGACACTTGGAGGTCCCAGAACAATGACACCCTGACACGTGGGGGTCCAAGAACAATGACACCCTGACACTTGGTGGCCATAGAACAATGACAACATGACACTTGGGAGCCCCAGAACAATGACACCCTGACACTTGGGGTCCCAGAACAATGACAACCTGACAATTGTGGGCCCCAGAGCAATGAAACCCTGACACTTGGATGTCCCAGAACAATGACATTCTGAGACTTGGGGTCCCAGAACAATGACACCCTGAAACTTGGGGGTCCCAGAACAATGACACCCTGACACTTGGGGGTCCCAGAACAATGACACTCTGACACTTGGGGGCCCCAGAACAATGACACCCTGGCACTTGGAGGCCCCAAGAACAATGACACCATGACACATGGGGGCCCCAGAACAATGACACCCTGACACCTGGGGGTCCCAAAACAATGACACCCTGACACTTGGGGGTCCTAGAACAATGACAACCTGAAACTTGGGGTTCCCAGACACCTATGACCCCAAGTGTCAGGGTGTCATTGTTTTGTGGCCCCAAGTGTCAGGGTCTCATGGTTCTGGGACCCCCAAGTGTCAGGGTGTCATTGTTCCGGGACCCTCAAGTGTCAGGGTGTCATTGTTCTGGGACCCCCAAGTGTCAGGGTGTCATTGTTCTGGGACCCCAAAGTCAGGATGTCATTGTTCTGGGACCACAAGTGTCAGGGTGTCATTGTTCTGAGGCCCCAAGTGTCATGTTGTCATTGTTCTATGACCCCAAGTGTCAGGATGTCATTGTTCCAGAACAATGAAACCCTGACACTTGGGCGGTCCCAGAACATTGACACCCGGACACTTGGGGGTCCCAGAACAATGACACCCTGACACTTGTTGAGTCCCAGAACAATGAGACACTGAGACTTGGGGGCCTAAGTACAATGACACCCTGACACCTGGGGGCCCCAGAACAATGACACCCTGAAACTTGTTGGGTCCCAGAACAATGACACCCTGACACTTGTTGGGTCCCAGAACAATGACACCCTAACACTTAGGGGGCTCCAGAACAATGACACCCTGACATTTGGGGGGCCCCATACAAATGACACCCTGACACTTGGGGGTCCCAGAACATTGACACCCTGACACTTGGGGGTCCCAGAACAATATCACCCTGACACTTGGGGGCCCAAGAACAATGACACCCTGACACCTGGGGGCCCCAGAACAATGACACCCTGAATTTTGTTAGGTCCCAGAACAATGACACCCTGACACTTGTTGGGTCCCAGAACAATGACACCCTGACACTTAGGGGCCCTAGAACAATGACGCCCTAACACTTGGGGTCCCAGAACAATGACACCTTTATACTTGGGGGCCCCAGAACAATGACACACTGACACTTGGGGGTCTAGAACATAGACACACTGACACTTGGGGGTCTAGAACAATGACACTTGGGGTCCATATTATAATGTAAATGATTTTCTTACTTCGAGAGGATTCAGAATTTCCAGCACAGTCAAAGATTTCGTATTTTCATTCTTGTTTAAGATATTTTTAATTTCTTCCACCAAACCCGTTATTTCCCCGTCCAGCAACAGGGCCTGTACAAAAATATGAGGAGGTTCCATCATCTGATCTCCAACCTCCCCATCCACTAATATTATTATTATACATTTATATAGCACTGACATATACCGCAGTGCTGCACAGAGATCACTGAGCCAATCACATCAGTCTCTGTACCAGAGGAGCTTACACTCTAATGTCCCCCCCCCACATTCACAGTTTTCTATGCCTCCTATTAATAACAATTGTATTATTGTCCTCAGCAACGAGGAGAGGTAGGTACTCCCCTTGTATAATGAGGAAAGGTAGGTACTTCCCTTGTATAATGAGGAGAGGTCAGGGCTTTTTTTCAGGGGGAATTTGGTGGAACTCAGTTCCACCTCCTCTGGCTCAGACCCTTTGGTGCCTGCTCACCACAATCACTTGTAAACATGTCTGGTTTCTGTGTTTACAAGTGACAGCTCTGCACTCTGTGTGTAATGCAATCCTGATATTTAAAGCCCCTTTAAGACCCTTCTACTGTTTCTGAAATATGACCACACCCACTATTTGATGTGATTTGGAGGGTGTGTGTGGGGGGAGGAGTTTTGGGGGGTCGTGGTTGAGTTCCAGCACCTATTGTTCGAGAAAAAAAGCCCTGGGAAAGGTAGGTATTCCCCTGGTAATGAGAAAAGGTAGGTACTCACCTTGGTGCTGTAGGCAGAGAAGAGACTCAGAAAGATCAGAAGACAGAACATTTTGTTGGTGGGTTTGAGGATTGCAGTCTGGGGAGAAGAGAACACAATGATGATGGCTGAGGATGGGTAATATAAACTCTCTATAGGTAATATAACTTACCATGGTGATCGATGTGACGGCACACACTATGCTGGGTACAGGTGTGAGGAGACTTTTATATGAACTGAAATCTGGTCAGACCCTCCTCTCCCCCCCTTTCCCCTCCTCTCCCCACCCCCTTTATGTGTATTATATTCCTTGTGTGGACACACCCAGCTCTGTACTGATACCTCTATACAGGTGATCCACACTCCAATGTCTTGTCCTGTGACTTGGGACTGCAAAGTCACATGACAAGTCGTTCCCCATGATTTCCAATGACAACCATTGTTATTAGTACGACTTCAAGTCGTGATGACTTTAGAGTAGTCCCTGCACTACTTTGGTCCGACTTTGATGCGAGTTACACAGACATTCCCTAATATCGCGGCCGCAAAATCGTGGCAAAATTGCGTGACTTTGGAGTCACGATAGTGTGAAAGAGGCCTAACTAGCTTGCTGAAACATTCTTCTTACCACTGAGCCCAGCTCTATCTCCACGGGAAGGAACCTTTTATAGTGTGGGGTGAGCTCTGAGCCATAATTGGACAAAGTCATAACTTTGCCCAATCAGAGCTCTCACGGTGCTCTTTGCCCTGACTGGGCAAAGCCTTGCACCTGACAGCTGGTCAGGTGCATTTCTTCAGCCAAGAAGAGCTGTTAAAAATGCACTGTGCGGCACGCAAGTGCATTGTGGGGCGCTCGGCGGGAGAACATGCAAACACCCAAAAGGGCGATGTTTGGGGCTGAACTGATGCTTGGCCTGAACAGCTCATCTAAACACCATGGTCTACAGAACAAGCAGGAGAATAAGAGAGCTTGGTTAGGGTCTATTGACTCCCAGTTAGCTTGTGTTCCAGTGTTGGTGTCTTTTCTTTTGCCGGCAGCCACATCTGGGTTTTACCTGGAGTGTGGTGGCTGCATCATATGACACATCACGGGTAGAGTTGCCACCTCATCACTTTAAACCCGAACACCTTTGAATTACACAGGTTCTGAGGCTAATTAAATGCAGATAAGGCACCAAGAGAGTTTAATTACCACCTTAATCAGCCACAGAACCTTTGTAATTAATATAGGTTTGAGTTTAAAGGGATGAGTTGGCAACCATAATCACGGGACTGCATCCTCTATTTGAAATGAAGTGGGACGTTATGTCAGTGCTTGAGCATGGAGTCCATGTTCCTCTAGAACTTTTGTGCTTGCAGCTTCCCTAAAAGGTACTGAAGCGTTCCTTTAAAACTGTAAGACCTTTAAACCTCCGTAGCCCCCTGCAACTTCCACTAATCTACACAGCAGTCCCTTTTGCGCCTTGGCATCACCTTCTGCCACCCATTCTCTGCAGTACCACCTCTGTACCCGCAGTCTCCACTACATCCACAGTCTGAACCTGGGCTACACCCAATACCAGGGCAAGGCCTTCTAGAACCCAAGAAAAATGAAGCCAAAATGTGCAGTGTTGAGGCAGGCGAAGCTTTATATTTGCACCTAGAGTGTCCGGGACGGCACAGGGAACATAATTGGCCACCGCTGTCCACCAGGCCTAGTCTTGACACTTTGTGGTCCATGGAAAACCGAATAGAAAAGGGAAAAAGATGTGACACGGTTCCACCAGTGTTGTTTAGCTATCAGGAGCTTTGGGAAGCCAGGTTTTCATTAACGTTATTGGAACCAATTTTGGTTTTATCTGTAAACTAGTTATAACTCATTAAAAGTGCAAATTGTATTCTTTTGTAAAGTGACTAGAATGAGGTCTGTGGTACAGATTCTGGTTCTGTCTATTTTTGTTATGTGACAGATCACTGTGCTGGTTCTGTTCCCCCAATGCCTATTATGACTAAATCTCAATCATGTAACTATGATAGACCACCCCCATCCCATCCTACAGATATACAAGCCTTCTCCGTCTCACTGATAGGGACTACAAGGATTACACCGGGACTACACCGTATGACGTCAGCCTAATGAGGATGTTTTTCACTCGGGATGTATGATTTTGGCAAACAGGCTCAATAAATCTTTATATGAGCATCTTGCTGTACCCAAAGGTCTACCGCCTGCTCCTGTTCTCCATTCCACAAGATAAATAAAACCAGTACTTACTGGGAATTAATGAATTGCTCTGCCTTCTCTTCCAATAATGAATGCTGGAGATCCGGGACCTCAGGCAAGTTCTGAACAATCGGTGATCTTTACCTGAACAAACTAATAGTCACAGTACAGGCCGGCCTCACGGTAATCTCATCCTCATTGAACTGTTTATCTGCGTTTGTCAACATCAATGTCACGCCACACGCCAATGTTTGTCTTTAACCCGTAATGTGGCCTGTACATAACAGAATGCATCTATAAACCCAAGAGAATATGAGGCATTACATTAACAAAAGGTTATAAGCCCTGTCACTTGGGGGTCCCAGAACAATGACACCTTGACACTTGGGGGTCCCAGAACAATGACACCTGGACACTTGGTATTGGATTATGGTCATTGGTATTCTATAGATATATTGATGCAGAAAATAGAAACACAGAAGCATTTAAAGGATACATTTCTAGTTTATTGAGACGTCAGTCTTTGTACAAGGGTCTCCTCCATGGCAGTGGAATGAACGGTCGGAGTGCCTCAGCTGCACTCACAGAAGAAGGTGTTGCAGGCCACGGTCATAGAGGCCACCAAGATGACAAACTCCTGGAAGTCCACCTCCCATCTCCATTCTCATCCAGCTCCTTCAGGATCCTGTCCACGGAGGTGGCATCTTTCTGCTCCTAGAGAAGGAAGACTTAGATTTAATTAACCATCATTTTTCCCATCTCTTCCCGGTTCCTGCCTACATTACACTGAAATTCCATTCTAGAAGAGTATCCCACAGGAAATAAAGTGTAATTAGATTGGAAATTGGAGGCTTTCGTGGTTAAAATTCTACGCACCTTTTTTCATCTTTGTAGTTTGTGTATCACAATGATGTGGTCCTATTTAGAATTAGTCAACGCTATGCAACCCTCAATATATTTTTTAGATAATGATTTTTTTTTTGAATGTCAGGTATCAGCAAAAAGACTCTTCAGAGGGTTCCCCAATCACCAATTTGGCTGTTGATTGTGTGTGACTTGCTTTAGAAAGTAACTACATGCAGTATCTGGAGTAGAGTTAAAAGATATTACTTTTTATTCATTCATTCTAGAGTGCTTGTCCCTTTAGAGCCGGTTCACACAGGGGGGCTTCAAAGTCGCCTGACTCTGAAACCGCCCCGTACAGTATAGAAGTCAATGCAAGCCGCTCTGAAGTTGCCCCAAAGTAGTACAGGAACCTTTGAGTTGAGTTTGACTTGAGTCGCTCCTATTAGAACGGTTCCATTGTAGAGAATGGAGAGCATCTTGTCAGGCTGCTAAGTCACCTGACAGGTCACCCCTGTGTGAACAATGGCTTTCTTCTTGTCACTCTTCCATAAAGGGCAGATTTGTGGAGAACACGACTAATAGTTGTCCTGTGGACAGATTCTCCCACCTGAGCTGTGGATCTCTGCAGCTCCTCCAGAGTTACCATGGACATCTTGTCTGCTTCTCTGATGAATGTTCTCCTTGCCCGGCCGGTCAGTTTAGGTGGACGGTCATGTCTTCATGAGATGTTCAAAGCTTGGGAGATTCCTTTATAACGTAACCCTGCTTTATACTTCTCCACAACTTTATTCCTGACCTGTCTGGTGTGTTCCTTGGCCTTCATGATGCTGCTTGTTCACTAAGGTTCTCTAAGAAATCTCAGAGGGCTTCACAGAACAGCTGTATTTATACCAAGAGTAAATGACACACAGGTGGACTCTATTTACTAATTAGGTGACTTCTGAAGGGAATTGGTTCCCCTAGATTTTAGTTAGGGGTATCAGAGTAAAGGGGGCTGAATACAAACCCCGCCCCCCCCACACTTTTCACATATTTATTTGTATTATTTATCATTTTCCTTCCACTTCACAATTATTACCTCTGATGTATGATGATGATGAGGATCAGATTAGGTCCCCCTTGCTAGTAGTGGGTTGGACCCCCTTTTGCCTTCATTCTTGGTGGCATAGATACAACAAGGTGTTGGAAACATTCCTCAGAGATTTTGCTCCACAGTGACATGATAACATCACACAGTTGCTGCAGATTTGTCGGCTGCACATCCATGATGCAAATCTCCCGTTCTACCACATCCCAATGGCACTCTATTGGATGAGATGTGGTGAGTGTAGAGGCCATTGGAGTACAGTGACCTCATTGTCCAGTGGTGAGATGATTGGAACTTTGTGACATGGTGCATTATCCTGCTGGAAGGAGCCATCAGAAGATGGGGACACTGTAGTCATAAAGGGATGGACATGGTCAGCAACAATACTCAGGTAGGCCGTGGTGATTAAACCCCATCCCCCACACCATTACACCCCCACCACCAGCCTGAACCGGTGATACCCCATCCCCCACACCATTACACCCCCACCACCAGCCTGAACTGGTGATATCCCATCCCCCACACCATTACACCCCCACCACCAGCCTGAACCGGTGATACCCCATCCCCCACACCATTACACCCCCACCACCAGCTTGAACCGGTGATACCCCATCCCCCACACCATTACACCCCACCACCAGCCTAAACCAGTGATATTCCATCCCCCACACCATTACACCTCCACCACCAGCCTGAACCGGTGATACCCCATCCCCCACACCATTACATCCCCACCACCACCAGCCTGAACCAGTGATATCCCATCCCCCACACCATTACACCCCCACCACCAGCCTGAACCAGTGATATCCCATCCCCCACACCATTACACCCCCCACCACCAGCCTGAACCGGTGATATCCCATCCCCCACACCATTACACCCCCCACCACCAGCCTGAACCGGTGATACCCCATCCCCCACACCATTACATCCCCACCACCAGCCTGAACCGTGATACCCCATCCCCTACACCATTACACCCCCACCACCAGCCTGAACCGGTGATACAAGGCAGGATGGATCCATGCGCCAAATTCTGACCCCACCATCTGAATGTCAGAGCTGAAATCCAGACTCATCAGACCAAGCAAAGTTTTTCAAAACCTTCTAGTGTCCAATTTTGGTGATCCTGTGCCAACTGTAGCCTCAGTTTCCTGTTCTTAGCTGATGGGAGTGGCACCTGGTGTGGTCTTCTGCTACTGTAGCCCATCTGCTTCAAGGTTTGATGTGTTGTGTGTTCAGAGATGGTATTCTGCACACCTTGGGTGTAACAAGTGGTTATTTGAGTCACTGTTGTCTTTCTATCATCTGGAACCAGTCTGCCCATTCTCCTCTGACCTCAACAAGGCATTTTCCTCCACACAACTGCCGCTCACTGGATATTTTCTCTTTTTCCCACCATTCTCTGTAAACCCCGAGAGATGGTTGTGTGTGAAAATCCCAGAAATACTCAGACCAGCCCATCTGCATCCAACAACCACGCCACATTCAAAGTCACCGAGATCCCCTTTCTTCCCCATTATGATGTTCAGTTTGAGCTTCAGCAAGTCGTCTTCACCACGTCTAGATGCCCAAATGCACTGAGTTGCTGCCATGTGATTGGCTGATTATTTGCTACCAAGCAATTGAACAGGTGTACCTAATAAAGTGGTATATATATATATATATATATATATATATATATATATATATATATATGCCACACAGGCACAGGGAGAACATGCAAACTCCAGGCAGGTAGTGCCCCCTGGTTGGGATTTGAAGTGATGACCCCGAGTGCTGCCAGGTAGAAGTGCTAACCACTTATCACCATTGGAAAAGACTAAGAAATTTCAAACAATGGACTTTGTAGGCACACACGTAGGATCCAAAAATATTTGAATTTTTAATTGGATAAAAGATAAAAAAGGTAAAATGTAGAAAACATAAAAAGAACAGACATCATACTAATGATGACATAGAATACATGACGTTGATCATGACATCACCGCGCCGACGTCTGGAGCGTCATCTGCGTGATTACCATTGGGGGGAGGTTTGTGGCGCCAAACACTGAGCAGTCATCCAGCTCGGGTGCGGACGCCGCTCCCCTCCTCCCGCAGGCTCACGCACGTGGTGTTGGTGGCATGTATATATAGGTCCCCCAATCGGAGCCAGCTGCTTACACAGCCAGTCTCCCCTTGGGGTCTCTGCACACTAGCTGATTTCATCTCGCTATCTGTGCATGTTATACAGCATCAGGTAAACCCTTTCATGTCTATGCTTACCCTCACTGTCATGCTTTCCGCTCTGTTGCACTTTACACCTTGTTTCTTGTACTAGTTTTTTACACAATTTTTTACATTCCCCCTACCCATTAACTCACACATACCCAGATTTTTCACTATTTATTTCTTCTATCAGATCCCCTTTTTATTATATAACCTTCACGGTATTATCTACGAGCACTTTCCATACATGGGCATTTCTGGACATATCATTTATATTATTTCTCAACGCAATTTGCTCTATTTTAATTAATATACAAATATACACCATTTTCAATATTTATTCCCAGATATCTTTTTTTTGACAAGCCATGCCCCATCATTATTGTTACACTCATTCCCTCAATCAGACCTCCTTTATTACATGACTTCTATTGTATTACTCATCAGTAATCTTCATATACAAGTATCTTTGTATACATTATTTATACTATATAATACTCAATATAACCTATTCTGTTTTGAATGAATACTGATATACTATATTTTTTAACATTTATCCTCAGGTATTTTTACTTTGACAATTCATTTTTATCATTGCTGCCACATGGAGATCACTTCACTACCTATACATTGTCATTTTATTACCTGATGTCATCCAGACATTACATGCTGCCTCAGCTCCCGCTACGGGGTTTGTTGCCCCCGGCCCACTCCATACCATCTGCCATGTGCCACGCTCAGTGTCAGGGTTGGTAAGTGCTTGTCTGGCCAAAATTTTTCCAGCATTTTTTGTTTTGTTTTATTCCTCTCTATACGGATTGAGGTTGACTTTTTGTATATATCCTACAGGATTACTATGCATCAGCTCCTGATGAGTGGACAAAATCATCCACGAAACGCGTCGAGCTACAATTGATGCCAGAATTCTATCCATTGTTACCTTGATGTTACCAATTTATTAATATCATGATTATATCATCTCGCTATGCAATTTTATTATCAGTTACTGGATATGCCATCCTTGGCACCTATAGGCTATAAGCTCTTTTATACTAACATTACTTTGATCATGACTTATCCAGTCTAATTATGTATTCTATTGCTTATACTTTTCCTTCTAATATGCCTATAATTTTGTGCCAATTATATATGTATGTCTGTATATACACATAAAATTCCTTTACTATATATTTACTAATATTAATAAAATTACAATGTTAATCCTCCGCATTTCAAATTGCTTCATTTAAAGTCCCAAACTCCCTGTTATATATACCTGATTTCGGGATGGAGGCGACTAGTGCGCCTCATTTAAAGTCCCAATTCCCCCTTTTTTCTGCTAGAATACATGACCCAGGGGACTCCAATAACACCTCCAAATATTATAATCTAATCCAGTGGGATGAGAAATAAGAAGCGGGAAAGCACCAATCCTCCCATGGGGACGCAGGCACACACATTACACTAACTAATAAATTAACCACTTCAGCCCCAGACCATTTGGCTGGCCAAGACCAGAGCACTTTTTTGTGATTTGGCGCTGCGTCGCTTTAACTGATAATCGCGCGGTCGTGTGCGGCGTGGTTCCCAAACAAAATTGACGTCCCTCTTTTTTCCCCCCACAAATAGAGCTTTCTTTTGGAGGTATTTGAGTAATTTTTTGCGCTTTAAACAAAATAAAAGAGCGACAATTTTTAAAAAAAATATATTTTTTAACTTTTTGCTCTAATAACTATCCTGCAAAAAATATAAAAAAAACATTTTTTTCCTCAGTTTAGGCCGATACGTATTCTTCTACATACTTTTGGTAAAAAATTGCAATAAGCGTTTATTGATTGGTTTGCGCAAAAGTTATAGTGTCTACAAAATAGAGGATAGTTTTATGGCATTTTTTAAAATATTTTTTTATCGTGACTGTGACATTATGGCGGACACATCGGACACTTTTGGCGCTATTTTGGGACCATTCACATTTATACAGCGATCAGTGCTATAAAAATGCTATAAAAATGCATTGATTACTGTGTAAATGTGACTGGCAGTGAAGGGATTAACCAGGAGGGGGCGCTGAAGGGGTTAAGTGTGTCCTAGGAATGTGTTCTAACTGTGGGGAAAGGGGCTACGTGTGACACGACACTGATCACCGCTCCCGATTACAGAGAACTGTGATCAGTGTCCTGTCACTAGGCAGGAAGGGGGAAATGATTGTTTACATCAGCATTTCCCTGTTCTTCCTCTCCGTGAGACAATTGCGGGTATCCCCCCAGACATCGAGTCCATGGGACCCACGATCACACTCACGGAGCTCACGGCGCGCCCACAATGCCGCATCTTGAAGGGCAACGTACAGGTACATTAATATGCCTGTCCGTGCCATTCTGCCGACGTATATCTGTGTGAGCCGGTCGGCAAGCGGTTAAAAATTTTTTATGCATAACAAGTCAAATTTTGCAAGATATATTCCATAGAAATAGATACATAATATGAAGATTTTTAAGGTAATACATTGTAGGGGTCATGTATGAATAAATCACACAAAGAATCCCCAATATTGAAATAGTAAAATTCTGTAAAACAAAAAAAAGAAGAAAGGGAAAGAAAAAGATAACCAGTATGGTACCTAGAACTATGTATATATACATTATGCATGCCAAAAAATTATATGGCCAGTAAATAGAGAATATTGGATATATAAGTTATAAAAAATATATAGGATATAAAAAAAAAAAAAAAAAAGCAGAGGGCTTATCAGTGGCTAAAAAGGCCTATAGATAGCAATGGTTGATAACCATGAGACCTGGGACTTGTATTGTGTAAACGCACTTTAGATAGAGGCTCGTCTATCACCGGCGTCTAAGCTGGAAATTATCGCTTTAAAATATATTAGTGTTAGGGGTACAGTATTTATATTTTTTTGGCATGCATAATTGTTGCTTTTTGCCCCCCCTCCCCCGGTGGTCACCGGACTTGGACTCCATCCTGCTAGATCCCATTGAAATTACCATTTCATTGTTTATATTGCTTTATGTACTGGATAGTATGTTATATATATATATATATATATATATATATATATATATATATATATATATTTATTTTATGTTTTTTACATGTTTTTTAGATCTGTAATCTCCTGAAGAAGCACAATTGTGCACAAAATGTAGAGCGGAAAATCCTCCTGTGACCTCACACTGCGACTCAACTACTCCATGCACTTTATGCCTCTTGGATGCCGCTACTGGTTATACCGGATCTTATTTCTCATCCTACTGGATTAGATTATAATATTTGGAGGTGTTATTGGAGTCCCCGGGGTCATGTATTCTATGTCATCATTAGTATGATGTCTGTTCTTTTTATGTTTTCTACATTTTACCTTTTTAATTTTATCCAATTAAAAATTCAAATATTTTGTATCCTACGTGTGTGCCTACAAAGTCCATTTTTGCTATTTCTTAGTCTTTTCCATTGAATATCGGGACGTTGGCATATTGTTATCAGTGTATCCACAGTGTCACCCTGTGAGGATACACATTAAATTCAATTTTTTGACACTTATCAACATTACTCTCTATACTTTACCTATCACAGCTAAAGCCCATTGTAATATGACTACTGTGATCTCACCTTTTATTGTGAGGGGGGCTGGCTTATCCAAAAGCCCTTTTATTGGCCCTTCCAAGCCAGCTGACCTAAGCTCAAAAGCCAGGCAGTGCATTTTGATTATTATGGTAAGTCCGGCATTATTTTGCTGGGTCCGCGAACCTCGAAAATTTGCTGTGAACCCATGATGGCAACCAACCCAAACCTCATCCTTACTCATTGACAAAGGTTGTTTATTTTAAATTGGTCCCAATAACTTCCATATACAGTAAGTGTATATTTAAAGAATGTATATTAGTATGTACTTCTCCAAAGGAAAAAAAATCACATTAATTGATGAACGTTTCTCACCAAACTTGTCAATGAATCCATTGATGTGAGATCTTGTGTGTCTCCATTCATGTGCAGCTTTCAGTTGAGTTCATTGCACCTCCAGCATCTCTACCTTGTCCATGTCCTCCACCTCTGGTTCAGAAGTTTCTGACCTGAGATCACGTTACAATCTACACAATCTAGTCTCCATTCCTCTTCTTGCCAACACCAGCCTCACTCTCTCCTGCGCCCTCTGGAACGCCCGCTCTGTCTGCAACAAACTCACTGCTGTTCATGACCTCTTTGTCACTAATTCCTTTAATCTACTTGCTCTCACAGAAACCTGGCTCCACGAATATGACACCCCTTCTCCTGCTTCCCTCTCCCAGGGTGGCCTTCACTGGACTCACTCCCCCAGGCCTAATGGACGCAAGGGAGGTGGAGTGGGATTCCTCCTATCCCCCAGAGCACCTTCCAGGTTATTCTCCCTCCTCCCTCTTTTTCACTCTCATCATTCGAAGCCCACTGTATACGTCTATTCTCTCCCACTTCCCTAAGAATTGCTGTGATCTACCGGCCCCCTGGACCATTATCGACTTTCCTTGATGAGTTTTCTGCCTGGCTACCCTACTTTCTCTCTTCGGAAATTCCCACAATCCTTCTCGGTGATTTCAACATCCCTGCTAATACAAACATTCCTGCTACTTCTAAACTTCTTAGTCTAACCTCTTCATTTGACCTGAAGCAATGGGTACAGGCTTCTACTCACTCTGATGGCAATACCCTTGACCTTGTATTCTCCTACCTATGCACTCCATGCAACTTCTCAAACAATCCTTTTCCTCTCTCCGACCACCACCTTATTAGTTTCTCTCTCCCCCTGTCTTCCACCACCTTTCCCTCCAATCGCCTAACCGTCAAACGTAGAAACTTTCGCAACTTCAACTCCTCTCTCCTCTACTCTGCTACCGACCACCTCTATGACAAAATCTCTCCACTGTCCTGCCCCAACCAAGCCATATCCATCTACAATAAATCTCTGTCCTCCACCCTGGACAAGCTCGCTCCCCTCACTACACGCAGAATCAGGCCTCGACCTCTACAACCCTGGCAAACAGATGACACTAAAATTCTCAAAAAACGTAGTCGCGCTCTTGAGCGTCTGTGGCACAAGACTAAGTCTCTCAAAGACTTCAACCAATACAAATCTGCCCTCCAAAAATACTATTCTTTCCTCCACACTGCCAAGCAAACCTATTTTACAACTCTTATTAATACCTTCTCATCCAATCCCCGTAAACTCTTCTCTACCTTCAACTCTCTACTTTGTCCTCCACCGCCTCCCCCCACTGATTTACTCACTGCCCAGGAAATCGCTAATCACTTCAAAAACAAGATTGATACAATCCGTGATGAAATCTCCACTCTACAGGTATCTCCCCCAGCTAAGACCCCATGTCAACAGATACAACTGACACTACCTCTATTCAAATCTACTACTCCAGACGAAGTTGCTAAACTCCTTTCTATCGCCCACCTAACTACCTGTCCCCTGGACCCTGTTCCCTCTCAAATGCTATGGTCACCCTCTGACCCCATCCTACACTCTCTAACCCACATCTTCAATCTCTCCCTCACCTCTGGCGTCTTCCCCGATGCTCTAAAACATGCACTGGTCACTCCCATACTCAAAAAACCATCCTTGGACCCTACCAATCTTAACAACCTACGCCCTATATCCTTGCTCCCCTTTTCCTCTAAACTCCTTGAACGCCTGGTTTACAACCAACTGAGTGACCACCTCATTAAAAACAACCTTCTTGATCCCCTTCAATCTGGATTTCGCCCTCAACACTCCACAGAAACTGCTCTTTTAAAACTCACAAATGACCTACTAACTGCAAAAACCAACGGACACTATTCTGTACTCCTACTTCTGGATCTTTCAGCTGCCTTTGACACGGTTGACCACCCCCTCCTCCTCAAAAAACTTCACTCCATCGGTCTCCGTGACTGTGCTCTTCAGTGGCTCTCATCCTACCTATCCCAACGCACCTTCAGTGTCACTTACAATTCTACTTCCTCCACTCCTCTTCCCTTCTCTGTCGGGGTCCCCCAAGGTTCTGTTCTTGGACCTCTTTTATTTTCAATCTACACCTCTTCCCTGGGTCAGCTGATAGCCTCTCATGGCTTTCAATATCATTTCTATGCTGATGACACACAAATCTATCTCTCCACCCCTCAACTCACTCCATCAGTCTCTTCACGCATCACTAACTTACTAACCGACATATCTGTATGGATGTCACACCACTTCCTCAAACTCAACTTGTCCAAAACTGAGCTTATAATATTTCCTCCCCCACGTGCCTCTTCCCCTGACTTCTCTGTCAAGAGCAATGGCAAAACCATCCACCCGTCCACACATGTCAGGGTGCTAGGTGTTATCCTAGATTCTGAACTCTCCTTTCAGCCCCACATCCAATCACTTTCCAAAGCTTGCTGCCTCAACCTCCGCAACATCTCTAAACTACGTCCCTTTCTAACCAATGAAACTACAAAGCTCCTTATTCACTCCCTGGTTATCTCTTGCCTTGACTACTGCAACTCACTCCTCATTGGCTTACCTTTAAACAGACTATCCCCCCTGCAGTCCATCATGAATGCTGCTGCCAGACTCATCCACCTTACAAACCGATCAGTGTCTGCTACCCCTCTCTGCCAATCCCTCCATTGGCTGCCACTCGCCCAACGAATTAAATTCAAACTACTAACAATAAGTTACAAAGCCATCCACAACTGTGCCCCCAGCTACATCACTAACCTAGTCTCAAAATACCAACCTAAACGCCATCTCCGTTCCTCCCAAGATCTCCTGCTCTCTAGCTCCCTCATCACCTCCTCCCATATCCGCCTCCAGGACTTCTCCCGAGCCTCGCCCATCCTCTGGAATTCCCTACCCCAATCTGTCAGACTGTCTCCAAATTTATCCACTTTTAGGCGATCCCTGAAGACTTTCCTCTTCAGAGAAGCCTATCCTGCCTCCATCTAACAACTGCATTATTTTCTCCATTAGCTCATCCCCCACAGCTATTACCCTTTTGTATAACTTGACCCTCCCTCCTAGATTGTAAGCTCTAACGAGCAGGGCCCTCTGATTCCTTCTGTATTGAATTGTATTGTACTTGTACTGTCTGCCCTAATGTTGTTGTAAAGCGCTGCGTAAACTGCCGGCGCTATATAAATCCTGTATAATAATAATAATAATAATAGTAACATGTTAGTACAAACAACTACCATTAGTTCTGCACAACCCTTCAATCACAATCATACTTTCACTTTCCAGCTGTCATTTTGAAAAGTAGGATTTGATTCTGATTGGTGCCTTTGAGGCGATGTCAATGGTTGCTAGAGAAGTGGATCTATGAGACCCATAGAGGACAAAGCACATATTTGGACCATTGCACGCACAGGAGTTAAAGGGAAACTCCACCCACAACTGGTTTCTTCCAATTGGGAAGCAGTAAAGAAAAACCTGTTCAGCTTCCCCAAGAATGAATTAATCCGTTGTGGGGTCTCAGTCAAGATAGTGTGCAGTTTGTATATTTTTCTTCTAAAATATTAAAAACAATATACTTAATGTTCCTAATGGACAGCAAACACAATCCAGGTAGTTATTTTGTTTCCTGAACGTTCTTCTTACATAAACTGAATGTGTCCTGTGTTGGGCTACACAGGGGATAAGTGCAAGAGAGTTAGTGTGAGGATTGCAGATCAGCTTAGTATTCGGGTTACAAGAAGCAAAATGGAGGAAGAGGGGGCAGGCGGGACTTTTAAGGTACCAAAGGATAGAATAAGCAATCAATTTTGAAAAATATACATTTTATTTAAACAATTCTTTAAAATCACAATAAATATTTACAAGAATCACATATTATTTCTTTTGACATGTACAACCACTTCTTACTCTACATGTTTCGCTCAAAGGAGCTTCTTCAGGAGTATTTGAAAGTGTCGCATGAAGTAATATATACTATAAGAAAAACAACAATTGTAAATGATTATGATTGAAAATTGCCATGAATAAAATCGCATGGCATGTCAATAGGACATGCCTATGTATATTTAATAGAAAAATATTCATACATTATACAAAATACATTTTATACAAAATAATGATGAACTGAAGATAAATGCCTACCGGATGCTTGTGTTCAAGAAGTATTCATTATTGATTACTAAACTGAAGCCAGGATTTACAAAATGAGAAGACCTTTGGTAACCAGAGAGAGAGGATAAATTACCAACATGTTGGATATGGTTGTCAGATATGGGGACTCACCAAGGAAGAGATGCTGAGATCGGTAACATCTTGCGACTAAGCGCACTCCACTCCTGGAGATGGTACAGGGGGTGAAGGGCACAAAGAGGCACGAGTCACCAGCAGGCAGGGCAGGTCTTGCGTGAAGGTCACCAGGAAGGAGGCAGCTGTGCAGGACTGGGAGATGCTGAAGCTCAGGGAGGTAGATGAGCAGCTAGTCCAACAACAGGCCAGGGGTCAAACACAGATGACTGGCAAGAGTCTCTTAGATTGGCAGAACAGTCTTGTGCTGGAGACTGATAGCAGGTCTGATGATTAAATGCAAAGTCTGTGAGCAAGCCAGGGGTCAAGCACTGGAGACAAATAGCAGAGTCTGAGAGCAGGCCGAGGGTCAACCACTGGAGACAGGAAGGGATAACCTTAGACAGGCCGAGGGTGAAACACAGGAGGCAAGTAGCGAGGTCCGAGAGGCAAGCCGAAAGACAAATGCAGGAAGAGATCAGCGTAAGTCAAGGTCAATCCGGGTCACAACGTCGACGTAATCAAGAATCAGGATACAAGCAGGAAACACACAGGAAGCTGAAAGACAAACCAGCAACTTGGCCATGACACAGAGTGGCTTTTATAGGCAGTGGGAGGCTCAGGTTGTGCGTGCGCTATTGCGTACATGCGTTCGCCATTCCGCTGAATTGTGCACGTGCATTCGCCGTTTTGCTGAATTGCGCACACGCATTAGCCCTTCCACTGTATTGTGGCCAGGGATGTGCCGGGGTGCCGCTCTACTGCGCATGTGCGGAGGAAAGCGGCGATATTGGCGAGGCTGGTACTTGCTTCTTTCCTGACAATGGTTCAAAATAATAATACTAAAGAGTATAGGGTAGTGAGTAGGGCAAAAACATTTACCTCAATTCTAGATAATGAAGAAAATAGAACCAATTTGATCTTCCATCCCTAAAATGAGGGGATGATCTGATGATTTGAACAGTAAACAGGAGGACCAAGAATGATGAATGTCGCCCCTTATTTTTACCCCCACAGCTCCCAGAGACGCACCCGGGGCACGCTTGCTGTTGGGTTCTACTGTTTAGGGAAATAACCTGTATTATCCTTTAAGTAAGAAAAAAATTGTAATTAATTTATTATGTTGTTGGTAATTCCTATATAGATTTAGTGTTTCTAATCGATGTGGGTGATTAACCAAGGGGTCAGTTTGAAAGAGGGGACAGTAAAGGCAGAGCCCACGAAGATCAGATGGCATTTCAAATCCTTCAAGGCTCTGCAAACAATACCCTCCTTGAGCTGCATAAGCAGATCACTGAACACCAAGGAAATTCAGTCCCCACAATGAAAGGCTAAACACAAGTATAAGTTCCAAAGAGTACTTACTAGTGTAGAGGAGGTCCCAAAAAGAATGGCTGAAGGCCATTTTATTTTATTTTATTTTCGATATAGTAAGTAGCTCAGGGATAGGAATCGAGAGGGCAAGAAATTAGAATGGGCGGCACACACACATGAAATTGACTCTCAAAATGACACTGACAGCAGTGTGCAGCAGCACAGATGATGATGGCACCTCACCAACATGACACGCCGTGGTGTCGCTAGGGGGTGCAGGCCGCACCCGGGTGACACCCGCCAGAGGGGTGATGCATGGCACTGGATTGAGAGAAGTGCCATGGCTCTCTCCTCTTCCTCCTTCCCCTGTGCACTCCGGTATCTCTGCTGTGGCTCCTTAGCTCCCCATGATGTTCGGGGAGGGAGGAGGAGAATGAAAGTGAGGCATGAACGGAAAAGAAAGAAAGAAAATTAGTGCAGGGCCGGGCATGACAGTGTGTTAAGGGGAGACAATGCATGGGTTAATATGAAGAGCGAAGAAGGGAGGGGACAGTGAGTAAAGTCCAAGGGGGAGTGGTAATATTTAAGGAGGAGGCGGGACTGGGCTGGGGAACAGAAAGTGGTAGAGAAAGAAAGGAGGAGGAAGTTTTTTCTCTGCTCCTCCAACATGGCTGAGATGTCACTCGGGCGAGTTTGCAGGCAGCAGCGGCGATCATGGGACCGGAGTGGCTGCACAGCCAGGTTGTGGCCTTATAGATGACCAGGTGAGCAGATCGCTGCGTGCGTTGAGGTTGCGGTTGTGGAGGTTGCAGCCTCCAGTTTTTCACCAGGGCCCTCATCCAGGGCTGTGCGCCATGCAAGGGCGGGGCCACGGGCTGTTATGGCGCCGCTTCCCCGCCCTCAAATCACGGGACTATTGCAAAATCGCCCCCCTTCTGCCTTAATAGCTATGCGGGGGGGAGGCTTGGCGAGGGAGACTCACTAGCACGGCCGTCGGACCGCTCACAAAAAAAAGATGGAGCTCCGTGGGTGGGCATGGCCTATACGGGCGGCGCGAGATGGCGCAAGATGGCGGTGGATGGAAAGGGTAGACCATCCAGGTCACAGCAAGAGAAGGCATGCGCGGAACAGGGGGTGGAGTTTTGGGGGTAAGACGGGCCCTACAGCAGAGGGACTCCACAACCCCCAGGACCTCTTTGCCTGTGGGGCTGATGACACCACCGGTCCTTGTCTAGGATTACAGGTCAGAAGGGGAGCTGTTGGTGTTGGAGGAGGAGGAGCCGCAGGGATGCGAGCCAGCGAGGGAAGCAAGCGCGGTGGCTGTTGGGGTTCCAGTCAGCCCGGTAAGTCCACTAATGTCTAATGTTTTTTGTTGTAAACTGCATTGTGGGATTTGTTGGGGGTTTGGAAAGGGGGGTGCAATGTTGGCGGCGGTTGCTCTGCCGGGAACAGAGGTGGTGGATGCTGACCCACAAATGGCGGGCGGTGCACCCACCAGTTCGGGGACAGTGGCGCAGTGGTGGGGCTGTCAGGTAATGGTAGGACGGAGGTGGTAAGGATTGTGGACACAAAAAAAAAGTGAGATGTACGGGTGCTTTGAGGGTCCGCTGGGAACACATTTGAAACTGGAGGTCCGGGATACGATTTGCAAGGGTGAGTGTGTGGAGATCTTCTCCTTATGGCCCCCTTAAAAAACAAAAAATAATAAAAAATAAAAGGAATTTTAAAGTGGATAGGGTCAAGCAGGATGATTAGAAGAAAGAGGATGAAGGGAAGAGGAGGTACGGATTGATTTTACGGAAATTAGTTTAGTCGGCCGCAGGCGTTCGCCATTATGTGTCATTGGAGGGAAGATACTGAACATGGTTCAGTGTTGTTCTGTTATATGGAGGCCATTGGTGGGCACACAGGTTAAAAGGGGATCTGCTTGGCTATGGGATGATGAGCAGTTTAGACAGCGCAGGTCGGTAAGGCCTTCTCTTCATTCGGATCAAAAAGATAGCGGCCTCTGGATGCGGTTTCTGTAGTAGTAGAGGGCCCTGAAGCAGTTTCTTCGGGGGGGAGGGGGTAAACCCTACTCAGGACTGCCGGCTGGAAAGAAAGGGGGATGTGTTGGCAGTGCAACAAGAGCAAGTTCGGGGGGTCTTGATGTTTAAACACAAGTGTTCAGGGAGTGGGGGGACCCCATCCATTGTCTTGTGGCTTCATGAAAGGACAAGGTACAGGCGAGCCTAGTCACAAAAGGGATGACTTTGGGGGGTGGAAAAAGGTTGCAGTCTTTCCTAAGTAGATACCCGGATTTGGAAACAGCGAGGCTGCTTGCCTCCAGGTTTTTAATGATGTCTCCAGTGGGGGTGGTGCCTGAGAAGGAACCGACCGAGTTTTGCCTCATTCACCACTTATCTTTCCAAAAAGGGGGTTCTGTCATAACCCCGAGCACTGTGTCCTATACTTCATTTACATGGCTATAAGGTGGGTTAGGCGTGACGGAAAAGGGGTGCCTATGGCAAAATAGGACATAGAATCAGTGTTCCGGTTGCTTACAGTTCATTCGGAGAGCTTCGGCTGCTGGATAGATGATGGCAAGAGGAGTGTTTTACGGGGATTGGTGCCTGCCCATGGGTTGCTCAATTTATTGGGCCATGCTTAGATGTTTAGTTCTTTACTGGAGTGGGGTGGTTAGAGACGTGTCGGTCCCTGATTCAATCATCCATGATTTGGATGTTTTTTGTGTGCAGGGCCACCTTCCTCCGGTGTGTGTGCGATTATACTTTATACATTGCAGCACATTGCAGGTAGGTTCGTAGTGCCATTATCAGACAAAAAACAGAAGGCCCAACGAGGGATATTATATTATTTTGTTTTTGGGCATTGTGATTGTTTCAGTGGATATGGAGTGTCGTCTGCCGGCGACCAGGTTGGAGGTACTATAGTAGGAGATTCGGGTGATCCAGGAACGGTGCTAGGTACAGTTGAGGACCTTGCATTTGTTGCTGGGTAAGTTCAATTTTGCCTGCCGGTTTTATTCAGATGAGTGGGTTTTTTGGTCGACAGCTGCCGTTTGCTACAGTGGGGGTTTCAGGCCCCGACCCATTTAAACGGTTGAAGGGGGAACATCGGGAGGGTTAGAAGGTTTGGTATGAGTTTTTGGCCGCATGTACTGGACGATCGGTGTCCAGCCTGGTGAGTAGGGATGAGCTTCGAGTTCGAGTCGAACTCATGTTGGACTCGAACATTGGCTGTTCGCAAGTTCGCCGAACAGCGAACAATTTGGGGTGTTCGCGGCAAATTCGAATGCCGCGGAACACCCTTTAAAAGTCTATGGGAGAAATCAAAAGTGCTAATTTTAAAGGCTTATATGCAAGTTATTGTCATAAAAAGTGTTTGGGGACCTGGGTCCTGCCCCAGGGGACATGGATCAATGCAAAAAAAAGTTTTAAAAACGGCCGTTTTTTCAGGAGCAGTGATTTTAATAATGCTTAAAGTCAAACAATAAAAGTGTAATATCCCTTTAAATTTCGTAGCTGGGGGGTTTCTATAGTACGCCTGTAAGGGGGCGCATGTTTCCTGTGTTTAGAGCAGTCTGACAGCAAAATGACATTTCGAAGGAAAAAACCCATTTAAAACTACTCGCGGCTATTGCATTGCCGCTCCGACAATACACATAGAAGTTCATTGATAAAAATGGCATGGGAATTCCCCACAGGGGAACCCCGAACCAAAATTAAAAAAAAAAAAGACATGGGGGTCCCCCTAAATTCCATACCAGGCCCTTCAGGTCTGGTATGGATATTAAGGGGAACCCCGGCCAAAATGTAAACAAAAATGACGTGGGGGTCCCCCTAAATTCCATACCAGACCCTTCAGGTCTGGTATGGATTTTAAGGGGAACCCCGGGCCAAAAAAAAAAAATGGCGTGGGGTCCCCCCAAAAATCCATACCAGACCCTTACCCGAGCACGCAACCTGGCAGGCCGCAGGAAAAGAGGGGGGACGAGAGTGCGCCCCCCCTCCTGAACCGTACCAGGCCACATGCCCTCAACATTGGGAGGGTGCTTTGGGGTAGCCCCCCAAAACACCTTGTCCCCATGTTGATGAGGACAAGGGCCTCATCCCCACAACCCTGGCCGGTGGTTGTGGGGGTCTGCGGGCAGGGGGCTTATCGGAATCTGGAAGCCCCCTTTAACAAGGGGACCCCCAGATCCCGCCACCCCCCTGTGTGAAATGGTAAGTGGGTACTTACCCCTACCATTTCACTAAAAAACTGTCAAAAATGTAAAAAAATGACAAGAGACAGTTTTTGACAATTCCTTTATTTAAATGCTTCTTCTTTCTTCTATCTTCCTTCATCTTCTTCTTCTTCTGGTTCTTCTGGTTCTTCCTCCGGCGTTCTCGTCCAGCATCTCCTCCGCGGCATCTTCTATCTTCTTCTCCTCGGACCGCTCCTCACCCATGGCATGGGGGGAGGCTCCCGCTCTTCTCTTCATCTTCTTCATCTTCTTCTCTTCTTCTTTTCTTCTCTTCTTCTCTTCTTCATTTTCTTCTCCGGGCCGCTCCGCATCCATGCTGGCATGGAGGGAGGCTCCCGCTGTGTGACGGCGTCTCCTCGTCTGACGGTTCTTAAATAATGGGGGGTGGGGCCACCCAGTGACCCCGCCCCCTCTGACGCACGGGACATGACGGGACTTCCCTGTGGCATTCCCCGTGACGTCACAGGGAAGTCCCGTCAAGTCACCGTGCGTCAGGGGGGGCGGGGTCACCGGGTGGCCCTCCCCCCCGTTATTTAAGAACCGCCAGACGAGGAGACGCCGTCACACAGCGGGAGCCTCCCTCCATGCCAGCATGGATGCGGAGCGGCCCGGAGAAGAAAATGAAGAAGAGAAGAAGAGAAGAAAAGAATAAGAGAAGAAGATGAAGAAGATGAAGAGAAGAGCGGGAGCCTCCCCCCATGCCATGGGTGCAGAGCGGCCCGAGGAGAAGAAGATAGAAGACGCTGTGGAGGAGATGCTGGACGAGAACGCCGGAGGAAGAACCAGAAGAACCAGAAGAAGAAGAAGATGAAGGAAGATAGAAGAAGCATTTAAATAAAGGAATTGTCAAAAACTGTCTCTTGTCATTTTTAACATTTTTGACAGTTTTTTAGTGAAATGGTAGGGGTAAGTACCCCCTTACCATTTCACACAGGGGGGAGGGCTTGGATCTGGGGGTCCGCTTCTTAAAGGGGGCTTCCAGATTCCGATAAGCCCCCTGCCCGCAGACCTCCACAACCACCGGCCAGGGTTGTGGGGATGAGGCCCTTGTCCTCATCAACATGGGGACAAGGTGTTTTGGGGGGCTACCCCAAAGCACCCTCCCAATGTTGAGGGCATGTGGCCTGGTACGGTTCAGGAGGGGGGGCGCTCTCTCTTCCCCCCCTCTTTTCCTGCGGCCTGCCAGGTTGCGTGCTCAGGTAAGGGTCTGGTATGGATTTTTGGGGGGACCCCACGCCGTTTTTTTTTTTTGGCGCGGGGTTCCCCTTAAAATCCGTACCAGACCTGAAGGGTCTGGTATGGAATTTAGGGGGACCCCCACGTCATTTTTAAAAAAATTTTGTCCGGGGTTCCCCTTAATATCCATACCAGACCTGAAGGGCCTGGTATGGAATTTAGGGGGACCCCCACGTCATTTTTTTTTTAAATTTTGGTTCGGGGTTCCCCTGTGGGGAATTCCCATGCCGTTTTTATCAATGAACTTCTATGTGTATTGTCGGAGTGGCAATGCAATAGCCGCGAGTAGTTTTAAATGGGTTTTTTCTTTCGAAATGTCATTTTGCTGTCAGACTGTTCTAAACACAGGAAACATGCGCCCCTTTACAGGCATTCTATAGACAACCCCCCAGCTACGAAATTTAAAGGGATATTACACTTTTATTGTTTGACTTTAAGCATTATTAAAATCACTGCTCCTGAAAAAACGGCCATTTTTAAAACTTTTTTTTGCATTGATCCATGTCCCCTGGGGCAGGACCCAGGTCCCCAAACCTTTTTTATGACAATAACTTGCATATAAGCCTTTAAAATTAGCACTTTTGATTGTTCATGTTCGTGTCCTATAGACTTTAACGGTGTTCGCGTGTTCGAACAAACTTTTTTCCTGTTTGCATGGGGGTGTTCGGCTCATCCCTACTGGTGAGTAAGTTTGATAGGGAATGGGTCACGGACAGGTGGGGTCAACAGGCTTAGGGGGTTTTTTCTTTGGGGGCAATGTAGTGCGGAACCTTGGCCACAATTTTGTTGGGTGGAAGTGGGGGGTTAATTCATAAACTGGTGCTATTGCAATTTTTCCAGTGGTTCTGGCTATGGAGCTGCGGTGGGGTCATGTAGTAACCTGACAGGGAGTTGAATTATGATTACGTGGGTGTGGTTCACGTGGTCAACCGCCTGTCCGCGTTGTCACAACGGGTCATACGGTGGCTATGCCGTTTGGTGTTGCGTTGTGTGCTTTTGAACATTTGCTCTATGCTATTCATCTTACGGGCATCGACAACAAGCGGGCTTACCCCTTGCCTCGATGTTAAGTGGGACAGGTTCACAGAGTTAGCCGGCCATGGAGAAGGGAGGGGCTCTTTGCTCGGGCTGGATATGGGAGAGGGCATTGGAGTCACCACGGGATGTACCCGAGAGATGGCATTGGAGTCACCACGGGATGTACCCAGGCAATCACCTAAGGCCCCTTTCACACTGGGGTGGTTTGCAGGCGTTATTGTGCTAAAAATACCGCCTGCAAGCCGCCCTTAAACATCCTCCCCTGTTTGTTCAGTGTGAAAGCCCAGGGGCTTTCACACTGAAGCGGTGCGCTGGCAGGAGAAGAAAAAATCTCCTGCGAGCCGCATCTTTGGAGCGGTGAAGGAGCGGTGTATTCACCGCTCCTAAACCGCTCCTGCCCATTGAAATCAATGGGACAGCGCGGCTATACCGCGGCAATACCGCAGCTATAGCCGCGCTGTACGAGTGGTTTTAACCCTTTTTCGGCCGCCAGCGGGGGGTTAAAACCGCACCACTAGCGGCCCAATACCGCGGTAAAACAGCACTAAAAATAGCGCTGTTTTACCGCCGACGCCCCCTACCGCCCCAGTGTGAAAGGGGCCTTAGTGAGTCCACATGGGTGGCTTACGTGAAGGTATGAAAGGAATGGTGGGTTTCAGTGCAGGAGTCTGGGGTCAAACATGGCCATGTGGGGGGTAAGGTGTTGGTACTTTGGTTTCAGAAACATGGACAACGGGGGGTAGGTGTCTGCCATTGAGCAGCAACTGGCGGGTTTTGAAGTTTGTTTAAGCTGCTGGGCAGGGAGGATTGGACAAAGGAGTTTGGGTTAGACAGTTTAAAAAAAAAAATGATCAAAGGGTTAGAGGGGTGGATGTGCTGCTGTTTGTGTTACCAGGCTTCAGGGTATGCTTTGGGAAAACGGTAAGGAAGTTTCTAGGGTTAGAACAGATGGAATGGGGGCGGTTCATGCGGCACAAGGATGGGAAGTATTGGTCGAGGTTCCAGTTCATGGGGGGTTCTGGAAATGCTACTGGGATGCAGGGTTGGATTGTGCAGAATAAGATTCACACTCCTTCCACATCGGGGCGGCTGTGGAAGCTGCCAGATGTGGGTTGGATGAAGTGGCAGTAAGAAGGACTGGTAGGTGGGAAGCAAGGAAATTCCGCACTTACATACGCCTTCATTTGGTGGTGGAATAAATATATATAAAAAAAAAGCAAGGGTGGGTAGCCTGTACACACAAGCTGTGTTGTTTGTGGAGTGGGGTACATTGGTTTTACTTTAAAGTTGGTGCTGCCTTTGTTTGGCTGTTTTTCTTCCAGATGGAGGACTTATACGCCTAATCTGGATTTCTTGGTCATTTGTATGTTTGTTTGGGGGCCAGGAGAGCAGATGTGAGACCGGTTGGCAGACAGTTGGGTACCTAGGGGAGGGAGGCATGTGTTCGCTGGCTAGGGGTATATGGGTTGAGGTGGAGCAAGGTGGTATCGGAAGGGGAACGTTAGGCATGGCGGGATAGACCGCTGGTTGTTTGGGTCATGCATGCAGGTGGTAAGGCTTTAGGGTCCGGCCGATCGGGGAGCTGATCTCGGACATCAGGTCAGATATTTTACAACTTTGTACGGTTTTTCCGAACACTGTGCTGCTGTGGTCCGACATTGGTGCTCGGACAACGAGGCGCGTGGCACGGGCCGAGGTGAAAATGAACAAGGCTTGCATCAGAGTTTATCAGGTGGTGGCGAGGTTTGTGGCTCAGAACAGGGGCATGGTGATCAGGCAAGTAGAGGTGGAAACTAACGTGGGCCTGTAGTTGAGGGCGATGGAATATGCCTCTCGGTAGTGAGGATAAATATCTGGGCGCTGGGGCTGCAAGATGGATCCGGCAGGCCCTGCGGGTGTGGTGGGGCCCTTAAGAGTAAGGTGTTATCCTTGAGGGCTGTGGCTGTGTTTTGTTGGTCTTTCACAGTGGCAGTAAACATATGTGATGGAAAGGGGTGGGGGGCTCATCGGTAGTATGTGCCCCTCTGGTGTATTCCAGCGAAAGGTTAGCTAGATTACTGTAATGGTTGCACTGTGGGAAGGGGGTTGTCTCCGAGCGGTTATACGGCTGGAGGCCTATCATGTGGAAAAAGGTCCCGCAGTGTATTGGTGGAATATGTGTTGAAGTTTGGGGTGCCATCAAAGACCAACAGACTGGAGTTAAACAAGTGTTTACGGATGTTATATTTTGTTATATATTTTATATTGGAGTTATTTATATGGTCTTAATAATAAATAGGCTGCTATGGCCATTTATACTCCAAATTAGGTGTGGTCTCATCATTTTAGAAGGGTAAGAAATGGGGATGTTGGAGTACAAGTGGTATAGCAGTAATAGGCAGGTTGGGTACCTCTGAACTACACTGGTCAAGTGAGTACCGGAATGGAAAAGAAAGAAAGAAAAGTAGTGCAGGGCCGGCAATGACAGTGTGTTAAGGGGAGACAACATATGGGTTAATATGAAGAACTAAGAGGGGAGGGGACAGTGAGTAAAGTCCAAGGGGGAGTGGTACTATTTAAGGAGGAGGCAGGACTTGCCTGCGGAACAGAAAGTGGTGGAGAAAGAAAGGAGGAGGCAGTTTTCCCACCTGCCCTCCCTATATGTTGTCTATGTTTGTTGGTTTATGTGTTTTTCTTTCTTTCAGGAGCATGGCAGATGGTCGTCATGGCAGCTGTGGATTGACTGTGTTTTGTTGGTCTTTGACATTGGCAGTAAACATATGTGATGGAAAGGGATCATTGGTAGTATGTGCTCCTCCAGTGTATTCCAGCGAAAGGTTAGGTTGTCTCCGAGCTGATTATACGGCTGGAGACCTATCATGTGGAAAAAGGTCCAGCAGTGTATTGGTATAATATGTGTTGGAGTTCGGGGGTGCTGTCAAAGACGGTGATGTTCTGGGTGACCCCGCCCCCTCTGACGCGTGGGGACATCCCTATGGCTTCCCCATAGCGTCAGTGGGGGCAGTGTCACCCAGGGATGTCACCATGTGGCCCCACCCTTAGATATTTAAGAACTGTCACCTGCGAGGACACGTCATACGGTGGGTGCCTCCCATGGAGGCGGGTCGGTGTGGCTTTTTTTGTGTGACATGGTAGGGGTACCATTGTATCCCATTACCATTTCACACAGGGGGGAGGTCGGGATCTGGGGGTCCCCTTGTTAAAGGGGGCTTCCACATTCTGATTAGCCCCCCGCCCGCAGACCCCCACAACCACCGGGCAAGGGTTGTGGGGATGGGGCCCTTGTCCCCATCAACATGGGGACAAGGTGCTTTGGAGGGATATCCCAAAGCACCCTCCCCATGTTGAGTGCATGTGGCCTGGTATGGTTCAGGAGGGGGGGCGCTCTCTCATCCCCCCTCTTTTCCTGTGGCCTGCCAGGTTACATGCTCGGATAAGGGTCTGGTATGGATTTTTGGGGGACCTCCATGCCATTCTTTTTAATTTTGGCGTGGGGTTCCCCTTAAAATCCTATGGATTTTGAGGGGGACCCCCACGCCATTTAAAAAAAAAATTGGGCTCAGGGATCCCCTTAATATCCATACCAAACCTGAATGGCCTGGTATGGAATTTGTGGGGACCCCCGCGCAATTTTTTTAAAATTTTGGTTCAGGGTTCCCCTTAATATTCATACCAGACCCAAAGGGCCTGGTAATGGACTGTGGGGGAATCACATGATGTTTTTTACGATGACTTTTATCTGTATTGCCAAGACCCGACAATTCATTATAGCCGCGTGTAGTTTTAAATTACTTTTTTCCTTTAGAAAAGTCATTTTGTGCAGGGACTGTTCTAAACACGGGAAACATGCACCACTTTACAGGCATACTATAGACACCCTCCAGGTATGAAATTTAAAGGAATATTTCACTTTTATTGTTTCACTTTAACCACTTCAGCCCCGGAAGGATTTACCCCCTTCTTGACCAGAGCACTTTTTACAATTTGGCACTGCGTCGCTTTAACAGCTAATTGCGCGGTCATGCAATGCTGTACCCAAACGAAATTTACGTCCTTTTCTTCCCACAAATAGAGCTTTCTTTTGATGGTATTTGATCACCTCTGCCGTTTTTATTTTTTGCGCTATACATGGAAAAAGACCGAAAATTTTGAAAAAAAATGATATTTTCTACTTTTTGTTCTAAAAAAATCCAATAAACTCAATTTTAGTCATACATTTAGGCCAAAATGTATTCGGCCACATGTCTTTGGTAAAAAAAATGTCAATAAGTATATATTTATTGGTTTGCGCAAAAGTTATAGCGCCTACAAACTAGGGTACATTTTCTGGAATTTACACAGCCTTTAATTTATGACTGCCTATGTCGTTTCTTGAGGTGCTAAAATGGCAGGGCAGTACAAAACCCCCACAAATGACCCCATTTTGGAAAGTAGACACCCCAAGGAAATTGAATTGTTGAGCCCATTGAATATTCATTTTTTTTGTCCCAAGTGATTGAATAATGACAAAAAAAAAAAAAATTACAAAAAGTTGTCACTAAATGATATATTGCTAACACAGGCCATGGGCATATGTGGAATTGCACCCCAAAATACATTTAGCTACTTCTCCTGAGTATGGGGATACCACATGTGTAGGACTTTTTAGGAGCCTAGACACGTACGGGGCCCCGAAAACCAATCACCGCCTTCAGGATTTCTAAGGGTGTAAATTTTTGATTTCACTCTTCACTGCCTATCACAGTTTCGGAGGCCATAGAATGCCCAGGTGGTACAAACCCCCCCAAATGACCCCATTTTGGAAAGTAGACACCCCAAGCTATTTGCTGAGAGGCATGGTGAGTATTTTGCAGCTCTCATTTGTTTTTGAAAATGAAGAAAGACAAGAAAAAAATGTTTTTTTCTTTTTTTAATTTTCAAAACTTTGTGACAAAAAGTGAGGTCTGCAAAATACTCACTATACCGCTCAGCAAATAGCTTGGGGTGTCTACTTTCCAAAATGGGGTCATTTGGGGGGGTTTTGTGCCACCTGGGCATTCCATGGCCTCCGAAACTGTGATAGGCAGTGAAAAGTGAAATCAAAAATTTACGCCCTTAGAAAGCCTGAAGGCGGTGCTTGGGTTTCGGGGTCCCGTGCGCGGCTAGGCTCCCAAAATGTCCCACACATGTGGTATCCCCATACTCAGGAGAAGCAACAGAATGTATTTTGGGGTGTAATTTCACATATTCCCATGGCATGTTTGAGCAATATATCATTTAGTGACAACTTTGTGCAAAAAAAAAAAAAAAATTTGTCTCTTTCCCGCAACTTGTGTCACAATATAAAATATTCCATGGACTCGACATGCCTCTCAGCAAATAGCTTGGGGTGTCTACTTTCCAAAATGGGGTCATTTGGGGGGTTTTGAACTGTCCTGGCATTTTATGCACAACATTTAGAAGCTTATGTCACACATCACCCACTCTTCTAACCACTTGAAGACAAAGCCCTTTCTGACACTTTTTGATTACATGAAAAAATTATTTTTTTTTGCAAGAAAATTACTTTGAACTCCCAAACATTATATATTTTTTTAAACTAAATGCCCTACAGATTAAAATGGTGGGTGTTTCATTTTTTTTTTCACACAGTATTTGCGCAACAATTTTTCAAACGCATTTTTTGGGGAAAAAACACACTTTTTTAAATTTCAATGCACTAAAACACACTATATTGCCCAAATGTTTGATGAAATAAAAAAGATGATCTTAGGCCGAGTACATGGATACCAAACATGACATGCTTTAAAATTGCGCACAAACGTGCAGTGGCAACAAAATAAATATATTTTTAAAAGCCTTTAAAAGCCTTTACAGGTTACCACTTTGGATTTACAGAGGAGGTCTACTGCTAAAATTACTGCCCTCGATCTGACCTTCGCGGTGATACCTCACATGCATGGTGCAATTGCTGTTTACATTTGACGCCAGACCGACGCTTGCGTTCGCCTTAGTGCGAGAGCAGGGGGGACAGGGGTGCTTTTTTTTTTTCTTTATTATTTTTTTGCTTTTTATCTTAATTTTAAACTGTTCCTTTCATTTTTTTTTAAATCATTTTTATTGTTATCTCAGGGAATGTAAATATCCCCTATTATAGCAATAGGTAGTGACAGGTACTCTTTTTTGAAAAAATTGGGGTCTATTAGACCCTAGATCTCTCCTCTGCCCTCAAAGCATCTGACCACACCAAGATCGGTGTGATAAAATGCTTCCCCAATTTCCCAATGGCGCTATTTACATCCGGCGAAATCTAAGTCATAAAATGCTCGTAGCTTCCGGTTTCTTAGGCCATAGAGATGTTTGGAGCCACTCTGGTCTCTGATCAGCTCTATGGTCAGCTGGCTGAATCACCGGCTGCATTTTCAGGTTCCCTGTTGAGACAGGAGAGCCAGAGAAAAACACGGAAGACGGTGGGGGGGGGCATTCTCTCCCACTGCTTGTTAAAGCAGTCTAGACGCTAATTAGCCACTAGGATTGCTTTTACATGAAAGCCGACCGCTGGCTGAAAAGAATGATACCAAGATGATACCTAAACCTGCAGGCATCATTTTGGTATAACCACTCAAAGTCGTGAATGGCGTACCTGAAGACAAAAAAATGGTTAACAATAAAGCACAGTAAACGGTAAAGTATAAAAAATTGCATACCTGAAAAGCAAACATGATAAAACATAATAACAATAAAACATTGCAGAATAGAATACAGTAAAAAAGAGCAGAACAATAGAGAGAGAGAATAGAGAGAGAGAGAACAATAAAACGACAACTATTTTTTTTTATTTTATATTTTTGTTTGTGTTTTTTTTTTACACTTTTTTTGTAACTGTAACTTTTATAACTGTAACCGGTTCCAGGTTCGGGTCTCTCAAAATGCGATGGCATCTTGGGAGACCCTGTGAAAGTGGGCCTAGTCTGTGCAATGCTGTACCCTACGCTAATACTCAACTAGTGAATGGTAGCGTTCAAAACATTCACCAATGCAAAGACCAGGATTGTCAGGACAGGAGGGACAATAATAGCGGGTGTCACACCTATATCCGCGCTAGCTGCAGACACATATTTTTTGGGGGGGGTTCGTTGGGTAGGGGTACTCGGGAGGACATAAAGAAAATGCCTCTCATGCAGCCGACTGCATTTGGTTGGGGATGTGAATGGGGGAAGTACGGGTGCTGCAGAAGTGGTGGGTTCCCAATTAGGATTGGCGAATACAGCAGGAAGGGCACTATGGGCACGACAGGCCTGTGTTTGTCTTTTTGGTGGCAGCGGGACACTACTTGTGCTTGCCACCTCACCAGCTTGAACTGCACTTATGGGACTCGCCATGTCACCAAGTGTTGGTTTGACTACGACCGGGGTGTACTAGGCCGCTGGTGCTTGCCAGTTCAATAAAAAGCTACCAAAAAAAACTGTTAGCGATCGCAGGGATCAGGCCTGACTCTGCGAATGCTGCAGTTATGTGTTTAGTGTTTTGTAAGTGACAGTGATCAATCGATACTGCACTTGGGTGGGCTGGGCGGAGGGGCAAAACGCAGGTGCTAGCAGGTATCTGGGCTGATCCCGCTAACGCTGAGTTTTTGGGAACCCTAAACTGCTGGGGACGCTAGTATAGATCTGATCGGATCAGATATTGATCCGTTCAGATACTATACCACTAAGGGAGGCGTATGGGTGTTAGCGGTACTGGCGCTAATCTGACGCTGCCTGGGGCGACGCATATCACCGCCGAGCGATCAGGGGGCTAAACCTTTACTCGGTAATAAACGGCGGGTTCCCTAACACTATAAAAAATAAACTAACTAACCAGCGTCACCGTAACAGTTATAAGGTGATCAGTGGTGAAAGGGTTAACTAGGGGGCAATCAAGGGGTTAAAACATTTATTAGGTAGTATATGGGGGTCCCTGTCGCTATAAAATGCTGACGGCGAACCTAAATATTTACCTCCCTAACTAGCGTCACCAGCGACACTAATACAGCGATCAGAAAAATGATCGCTTAGTGACACTGGTGACGGGGGGTGATCAAGGGGTTAAAACTTTATTGGGGGGGGTTAGGGGCTATCCTAGACCTAAAGGGGGCTAACAGTAACTGTCCTAACACAGTAACTGTCACAAACTGACACCATGCAGTAATCAGAAAAAAAAAAAAAAACCTGCTTGGTGTCAGTGTGACAGGGAGGGGTGATTGGGGGGGGGATCGGGGGGTAATCGGGGGGGGGATCGGGCGTGTAATGTGTGCCTGGCATGTTCTACTGTGTGTGTGTGTGTTGTGCACTCCCATTACAGTCTTCTCTCCTCGGCGCCGGAACGGAAAATACCGAGCCGAGGAGAGATTACATCATTTCCTCTGCCTCTGTGTACAATACAGAGGCAGGGAAATGATCCCATTGGCTGGGAGCGATCGCGAGGGGGGGGCCATGAATGGATGGCCTCCCCCTCACCACCGATCGCCGGGGAAGATTTGCCGACCGCCGCAGGCACCGGGGGGGGGGTCCGATTGGACCCCCCACCCGCGGGCAGGCAAGGACGTACCTGTAAGCCCTTTTGCCTGCCCGTGCCACTCTGAGGACGTATATGTTCGTGCGGCGGTCGGCAACTGGTTAAGCATTATTAAAATCACTGCTCACGAAAAAATGTCTGTTTTTAAAACGGAAAATTGTATACTCACCTTTCCGTAATTTTCCTTTCCTGACGCCTCTCCATGGCAGCACACACTGGGTTGTGATTCCACCCCCACAACCTGACAGGATTGGTTAGCTATAAATTTGAAGGGGAGACACCCCGCTGCATTCTCTGTAAATATATCACCATAAAACGGGGTGGGAATCTGTGTGCTGCCATGGAGAGGCATCATGAAAGGAAAATTACGTAAAGGTGAGTATACAATTTTCTGTTTTCCTGACGCCTCCATGGCAGCACACACTAGGAAATAACTCGCCAGTCGGGTGGGTGCAAGAAAATAATATTTATTCCTTATAATGCGGAAGAATTGGCTCTAACAACAGATCTACCGAAGTCTGCCAAGTGAGCAGAATCCACTCTATAATGAGAAATGAAAGTGTGTCTGGAAGACCAAGTCGCTGCTTTGCAAATCGTCTCCGGTGAAACCCTGCAATATGCTGCCCAGGAGGTAGCCACTGCCCTGGTCGAGTGAGCCCTGATGCCTTCGGGAATTGCCAGATGACGCATGGAGTATGCCTTCTTGATGGACTTGACTAATCAGGAGGCGATAGTACGTGAAGTAGCGTCTTGACCTCGTCTGTTTCCATGGGGAATGACCATGAGGGTATCCGTCCTCCTAAAAGGAGTTGTAGCCGCAAGGTAACTGGTTGTTTTAACATCCAGAGGATGAGGTTCACCTTGATCATTAGTAAAGGATGGTAGGACAATGTCTTGGTTGTAGTGGAAGTTGCTACCTTAGGGATGAAGTGGTCTGAAGGTCTTAGTACTACTTTATCAGGAAAGAATACTAAGTAAGGTTCTGATGCCATCAGTGCTTGGATTTCAGATACCCTCTTTGCTGATGTAATTGCAATGAGAAAGGACAGTTTTAGAGTCAGATCCCACAGAGAGATTGATTCCGATGGAGTAAAAGGAGGGTTGGTGAAGTCATCAAGAACTACTGAAAGATCCCATGATGGAAAAACTGGTTTCTTGGGAGGTTTGATTTTCAGACAGGCTCTCAGGAATTGGATTACCAGCGGATGTAATGCCCATCTAGTGCCTGTTTTGGCCGACAAGGCGGATACTTGTACCTTAAGAGTACTTGAACTTAGGCCTTTGTCGATTCCTGACTGGATGAACTCTAAGATTTGAGAGGGTTCTGGAGCAATGGGGTCCCATCCCTTCTGCTGAGCCATGGAAAAGAACTTGTTCCAAATTCTTGTATAGGTGGTGTTGGTGGTATTCTTCCTGGCTTGCATCAGGGTTGATATTACTTCCTGAGAGCAGCCTTGTTCCCTTAACCTAACCCTTTCAACTTCCATGCCGTCAGATGCAACTTCTCTGGAGCTGGGTGTAGAAATTGACCTTGAAATAGCAGGTCCGGGGTTACCGGAAGAAGGATTGGAGGTTGAAGGCTGAGCTGCAACAGGGTCGTGAACCATGGCATTCTCGGCCAAAGAGGGATTACTGCGATTACCGTGGCTGAGGATCTCCGAAGCCTGGATAGGAATCTCGCAATTAATGCAGTTGGCGGAAATATGTACCCCAACTTGAAGTTCCATGGGTGAATTAGACAATCTATTCCCTCGGCTGAAAGGAACGACGCTCTGGACAGAAACCTCCGACACTTCGTATTCGCAGGTGTGGCTGCTAAGTTGATCTCTGGCATTCCCCATGTTTCTGTAAGAAGTGGAAAGGCCTGGAGACTCAGGGACCATTTGTTGTTCGAGAGAGTCTCTTGACTCAGGTAATCGGCTAACATGTTCTGTGCCGCAGGAACATATATTGCTTTTAAGTCTGTTAGGTGTGCCTGTTCCCATTCCAAGATAGGATGGACTTCCTCCATCAGTGTGAGACTCTTGGTACCCCCCTGCCTCTGGATGTAGGACACTGCCACCTTGTCCATCCAGATAAGCACGTTCTTCCCTCTGAGGGCTGGTGCAAATGCCATGAGAGCCTGGAAAGCTGCCCTGAGTTACAGTATATTTGATACTATATCCTGGGCCTGGAACTGCCATTGGCCTTGCGCTTCTTGATCTTGACAGTGAGCTCCCCAGCCGCTCTGACAGGCATCCGAAGTGACTATTACCGGGTCTGGAGGAACTATCAGCTTGTATTTTCTGAGATTGGTCAAGTGTGTCCACCACCATACTGATTGCTTCATTGGTCTGGAAATGGTAATGGTCTGACGCATCGATACTCCATCCCACTGCCTTAGAAAGGAGTTTTGCAGGACTCTCATGTGCCATTGTGACCACTGCACCATGGGTAGAGTTGCAGACATGGAGCCTAGCACACTCAAGCAGGTTCTGGCTGGTAGATGCCTCGCTGACAGTAATCTCCACATCTTCTGTATTAGAGGCTGAATCTTCTCCTGAGGGAGTTGTACCCTGTTCAATTTGGTGTTCAGATCCGCTCCCAGGAATACCATATTTTGCGTGGGTTGCAGACTGCTCTTTTTCCAGTTGACTAGCCAACCAAAGTCCTGGAGAGTTATGAGTAAGATCTTCTGATGACACAGCAAAGTTTCTCGGTCCTCTGCCAAAAGCAGGATGTCGTCCAAATAATGGTGGACTCGAAGACCCTTTTCCCTGAGGAATGCAACCAAGCGTAGGAGGACCTCGGTGAATGTCCTGGGAGCCGACGAGATGCCGAAAGGGAGGCACTGGAACTGGAACTGGCATTTGTTGATGGCGAATCGGAGGAACTTTTGAAAGGCGGGATGAATCGGAATATGTAGGTAAGCGTCTGATAAATCTACTGACAGCATCCAGTCGCCCAGGTTCACTGCCAGAATTATGGACTGCAGGCTCTCCATTTTGAAGGCCTCTATTTTTATGTTCCTGTTGAGGTTTTTTAAATCCAATACAGGGCGTAAGTCTTCTTCTTTACCAAAAATAGGGGGGAATAGAAACCCCTCCCCTTTTGATCTGATGGAACCTCCAGAATTGCTCCTTTCTCCTTCAACTCTACTATATAATTTAATAGTAACTTCCTCTTGATTAGTGAAGATGGCAGTCTGGTTGATTGGTAGTGATCTCTCGGAAGTCTGCCCATAAACTTCCACTTGTGTCCAAATTTGATTGTGGAGTCCACAGATCCTTTATATGGCTTGACCAAAGTTCTTAAGCCTGGCGTCCACCTTTGCTGGGTAGGCAGGCGAACCTTCAAAAGGACTTCTGCTGTTCCCCTGCCAGGGTAGGCTTGGACTTCTGCATCTTTAGGAAGGAAGGTCTCGTATTTCTCCAGTCCCTTCTAAACTCCCTACCGGGGTGGTAGGATCTAGCTTCCTTGTATTTGTACTTGATCTCCTGAAGAGAAGAGATTATTTTGTTTACTTCAGCACCATCTTGAAGATCCTTCTCCACCTGGGTTGCCCAACCTGATATGGCTTTAGCCACTGCTGCTGTGGTAATTGCTGGCCTGCAAGCGCCCCCAGCCGTGGAATATGCTTTTTTTAATTCCACATCCAATTTCCGATCAAGAACGTCCCCAAAGGAAACTGCGTCCTCAATAGGCAGAGTGACATGCCGTGCAAGACGCATCAAGGAGGAGTCGACTACGGGGGCGTTCATCAATGAATTGACTTTCGACTCTTTCAAAGGATACATCTTTGCCAGTCTGTTGGTGAGGCTGGACCGCTTATCACATCTTTCCCACTCATCTTTAAATAAATCTTCCAGTTCACCTATAAAAGGGAAGTTTTCTGGATCTTTTTTTAAATTTGGGAAATATTTCCTAACTTTCTGCAGTTCCACTTTATCTTCTTCCCAGCCTATCGCTTCCTTAACTGACTTTGCAAAAGGCTCTACAAGGGAAAAATCAAAGCCTGCTGACATCTCCTGGTCCTCATCTCCTGAGGAGGATTCTGATGCCTGGGATTGATGGTCATCCACTACCGATGTGCTGGGCGTAGGCCTATCTATTAGTGGTGCCGTTGTCTCCCTTATGGATTCTCGTACAGATTCTCTTATGAGCTCTGTAGCCACTCTTGCATCTAGTTCTTTTTCCTTTGCTGCTTCATTGAAGCAGGATCGGCAGACTAGTTTATCTGGCAAGGCCGGCACGACGCATACCCAGCAAGCGTTTGCTGCAGGGTGTGGCAGCTCTGGCAGTGTGATGAAGGTGACCGTCTGCGGTGTGACCGACTATGATGGGAGCAGCTGCATCGTGAGCGGCTGTGACCTGAGCGGCTATGTCTTCGGTGGCGGGAGGAAGATCTTGAACGGCTTCTCTTGCTTGACGCATGACTTGATCTTCCTTCAAGCCCGGAACTTGCAGCTCTTGATCTGGTAGGGCTGCCAAAAACACAGCGTTAGTGGTCCGGCTCTCTTTTTTTTCTCCCCTTCTTCAATACTCACCAATGACGGATGGCCTCTTACCTCATTTGCTGATGGTGGTCTGCGCGGGGCAGTGGTCTCCATAGTAATAGTGACAGGAAGGCTGAAGAGTAATCAGGAAAAACATTTTTAAAAAATTTTCTCTTTTTTTTTTTTTAAAAAGGCTGAAGAGAGTCTGGAGAAGCTGATCTGACTTACCTGGGTTTGCTGAGTTAGTTTCTTGGCAAAGCAGTGCAACACAGGGCGAAATACAAGTTTTTTTAAATAGCCTCAGCAAAAATACAGAAAATGACTGTGTTTTTAAACTTGGCGCCACCGTCGCGGCAAAATGACGCTCCCGCGCATGCGCAGAGCGTCCCGAATGCCTCGGCGCCATCTTGGAAAAGGGCATAACCTTCCCAAGGCAGTATCTAGCTCTGAGCACAATAGAGAATGTGCAGAGCAGAGGAGGAGCGTCAGCGGCCATGACGGGTCCACAGTGGTGGACAACAGGTGCCAGCAATCCCCCTTAAGCAGGGGAAAAAAAACCTACTTGCTAAAAGAAAACAAGGTACAGGCATAATAGAGAGGATACCACTGCAAAATATGAAGCTTCTTTAAAGCTTACTGTGCCAGACGTCCAGACGCCCCCTGAGACCACCAGACCGGGGGTTCCCTCCATAGTAGCTCCTTTAGAGACTGTACAGGAGGGACTTCCAAACAGGAGAGGCTTGAACCTGCTGGGGCAAGTGCGGTAAGAGGCTTTTTCTTTAACCTTGACAACAGGAGCAAACTTGCTTATCCCAATCTGTCAGGTGAGGATAAAAAAGAGAATGCAGCGGG
Organism: Aquarana catesbeiana; assembly: GCF_042186555.1. NCBI lineage: Eukaryota > Metazoa > Chordata > Amphibia > Anura > Ranidae > Aquarana > Aquarana catesbeiana. The sequence goes on along the minus strand of NC_133336.1, from coordinate 221,775,781 downwards.
GTGTCTCCCCTTCAAATTTATAGCTAACCAATCCTGTCAGGTTGTGGGGGCGGAGTCACAACCCAGTGTGTGCTGCCATGGAGGCGTCAGGAAAACTTTTTTTGCATTGATACATGTCCCCTGGGGCAGGACCCAGGTCCCCAAACACTTTTTATGACAATAACTTGCATATTAACCTTTAAAATTAGCACTTTTGATTTCTCCCATAGACTTTTAAAGGGTGTTCCGTGGCTTTCGAATTTGCCACGAACACCACAAATTGTTTGCTATTCGGCGAACCGGCTAACAGCCAATGTTTGAGTCGAACTCATGTCGAACTCACTAGCCAGGAGCACCCCAGGACCTAAGCTTCCAGGGTACCAGGGGGAACCCCGTGAGATTCGCTGTAGGTCCTGCCATCAACTGGGTCATCTGGCGGCCCAGTGCCCAAGTTGGGAAGAATCAATGGAGTGTGACATGGGTCGCCGTCGCTCCATGTATGCCTATGCATTATGTGCTGCAACCAGCCTGAATCCGCAACCAGCCTGAATCCGTGTGTGGTGCGGGTCAAAGGACAGGAGGTGGTAGCGCTCCTTGACTCTGGGAGTGTTGTCACCCTGCTCTGATTGGACGGGTTGCCAAGAAAGCTGGTACCAAGGGAACAGGCCGGGGTCATCTGTGTGCATGGTGATGTTAAAAACTGTCCGGTGGCCTGTGTGACCCTGTGTACACCAGCAGGAATGGCTACACTAAAAGTTGGGGTGGTCCCAGGATTACCTCATGACTTACTAATTGGGCGAGACTGCCCCATGTTTTGGGACTTGTATGAGCAAAAGCTCAAAGATTCGGGGTTTTCCCCCAAAAAGCAAGAACCCCCAGGTGGTAAATAATACTGTGTTGCAGGAGGTTGTTACTAAGGATCATTACCAGGTTACTGAACCTGCAGGAAGTGAGCCCAGTCCCCTGGAGGTGTTTGCGGGATTGGAAACGTAAAGTACCTCCTCTAAGCCAGATATGTCAGATCTCGGGGCCTCCCGGGAAGATTTCCTTAGTGCTCAGATGAGGGACCCAACTTTAATCCCCGCCAGGGAACAGGCCACAGTCTTAAACAGTGAACCACAGCACCTTGGGGTGGATTATTATTTTTATACAGGATTTATATAGCTCCAACAGTTTACACAGTGCTTTACAATATAAAAGAAGACAATACAGTTACAATACAATAAAATACAAGAGGGTTAAGATGGCCCTGCTCAGAAGAGCTTACAGTCTAATAGGGTGGGGCAGGTGGTACAGAAGGTTGTAACTGTGGGGAATGAGCTGATGGAAGTAATAGGAGATCAGTTGGAGACGTGATAGGCTTTACTGAAGAGATGAATTTTCAGGTATCGCCTGAAGGCCCATTTTGCTGTGATTCATGACTTGTTGTACCGAGTAACTAATGTCGATAAAGAAGTGCTGGAACAACTGGTGGTACCCAAACCTTTTAGGTCTAGGGTGATACATTTGGCTCATAGTCATGTACTTGGGGGTCACCTTGGAGGGGCTAAAACTCAGGAACGTTTTCTACAGCGTTTTTTTTGGCCCGGTGTGCATCGGGAAATTAAGGACTACTGTGAGTCCTGCCCTACCTGTCAAAGAACCGCTCCAACACCCCATTTTTGCAGTCCGCTGGTACTGCTTCCAATTATCGAGGTTCCCTTTGTTCGCATAGCCATGAACTTGATGGGCCTCTTACCCAAGTCAGCTAGGATACACCAATACATTTTAGTTGTCCTTGACAATGCCACCAGGTATCCGGAAGCGGTCCCTTTAAGAAATTGCTCATCCAAGGTCATCGCACGGGAGTTGTTTCAGATGTTCATGAGAACAGGGCTCCTTCCCGAGATCTTGACAGACCAAGGTACCCCGTTCATGTCAAAAGTGATGAAGGAACTCTGTAAACTGTTTAAAATTAAACACTTGTGGACTTCAGTGTATCACCCACAAACTGATGGGTTAGTGGAGCGGTTCAACAAAAGCTTAAAGGGAATTCTAAAGAAAGCAGTTGAGGAGGAAGGTCAGGATTGGGATTGCTTGTTGCCTCCCTTGTCATTTGCCATAAGAGAGGTACCCCAGGCCTCCACGGGATTCTCCCCCTTTGAGTAGGTTTATGGGAGACACCCCCGTGGACTACTGGACATAATGAAAGAGACGTGGGAACAAGAAGCTTCCCCGTATCGGAGTGTGGTAGAACACGTCTCTCAAATGCAGGACCGAATAAAAGTTATGCCCATAGTATGGGAACATTTGCAGGCTGTGCAAAATACCCAGCGTCGTGTATACAACCGATCTGCCAAGGTTAGAGAGTTTAAACCTGGGGATCGGGTGCTGGTGTTAGTCACTACCATGGAGAGTAAGTTTCTCGCCAAGTGGCAAGGACCCTTTGAGATAGTTGAGAGGGTGGGCAAGGCCAACTATAAAGTCCATCAGCCCACCATACATAAACCCTACCAGATTTACCACGTCAACTTGATCAAACCATGGAAAGATAGACAGGTTTTGACAGTCAGTCTGAAGGTCCCGGAAGATCCTGACGCTCAGATTAATGCCCTGTACACATGGTCGGACATTCATCAGACATTCCAACAACAAAATCCATTGATTTTTTCCAACGGATGTTGGCTCAAACTTGTCTTGCATACACACGGTCAGACAAAGTTGTTGGAAAATCCGATCGTTCTGAATGCGGTGACGTAAAACACGTACGTCGTGTCTATAAACGGGGCAGTAGCCAATAGCTTTAGTCTCTTAATTTATTCTGAGCATGCGTGGCACTTTGTGCGTTGGATTTGTGTACACACGATCAGAATTTCTGACAACGGATTATGTTGTCAGAAAATTTTATAGCAAGCCCTCAAACGTTGTGTGTCGGAAATTCCTATGGAAAATGTGTGATGGAGCCTACACACGGTCGGAATTTCCGACAACAAGGTCCTATCACACATTTTCCATTGGAAAATCCTATCGTGTGTACAAGGCATAAGAAGGTAGGGATTGCAGAGGCTATCTCACCTTCTCAAAAACAGGAAAAACAACACTCCTGGAGTGGCAAGGACCCTTTGAGATAGTTGAGAGGGTGGGCAAGGTCAACTATAAAGTCCATCAGCCCACCAAAATAAACCCTACTAGATTTACCACGTCAACTTGATCAAACCATGGAAAGATAGACAGGTTTTGACAGTCAGTCTGAAGATCCTGATGCTCAGATTAAGAAGGTAGGGATTGCAGAGGCTCTCTCCCCTGCTCAAAAACAGGAGTCCTGGGAGTTTTTGCAGAGGAATCGAGACATTTTTTCAAACCTGCCGTGCCTAACCTCGGTAATTGAACAGAATGTCATCACAGACTATGGCGTTCGAGTAAACCTCAAACCCTACCGCATACCCAAAGCTTGCTGGAATATTGTCTCGGCCAAGCTTAAAGCCCTGTACACACGATCGGATTGTTGGCCAACAAAACCGTGGACATTTGTCCAAAGGGCGTTGGCCCAAACTTGTCTTGCATACAAATGGCAAGGCATTGTCGGCCAACATATATGAACGTAGTGATGTACTACGTTGTTTTTCAGCTCTTAAGCACCACCCTTTGGGCTCCTTCTGCTAATTTCGTGTTAGTAGAGGTTTGTTGAGTGTTGATTCACGCTTTTCATTTTGCGCTTTTCATTTTGCGCTTCTGAGTGGCCGTCAACCAGCCATGTTGTGGAATCGGAGGAGATAACGTGTTATTTATTATTGGCCTTGAAGTTATTGCTTTGACATTATTTTTCTGGTTGAATAATGATTTGATTTGGTATATTTTCTATATTTTTTGGATGCATAGAATGCACTTTTTGGTTAAGTTCTATTGGCAGATAGCATGTCTAATTTTATTTGTTTTCTTTTTTTAATGCACAATAAAAAAATTGTGGAGAATAATACTTAGCTATGTGTTTTACTTAAAATGACAGTTTGGGAGTATGTAGTTACATTTAAAAAAATACAATGTAAAATTGACAAGGGACACCAACATAGTTCTATCTTTGATCCTGAAAACTACGGGATAATGGTGTTGTGGTAACTTTACCAAATAAAAAAAAAAGCATAATAATATTATTCTTGATATCACTAGAAAAAAAAGCCCTTGAAAATTTGTTTGCAATAACTCCATCAGTATCACCAGCAAAGCAGCTTCATTATTATCCCATTAAAGAAGAAGAGAATTGTGCGCTGCATTTCCAGATTTCATAATTTGCCACGTCACAAATGTTAATTCTCCATTACGAAAGCTAGTTTACAAGACCGAACGCTTCTGGCTCATCCTTGCTTCCGAGCATGTGTGTTTGTACTTTGGACTTTTTTTCTGACGGACTTGTGTACACACGCTCGGAAAATCCGACAACAGACATTTGTCCACGGAAAATTTTAAAACCTGCGATCCAACATTTGTCTGTGGAAAATCCAACAATTGTCAGATGAAGCATACACACGATCAGATTTTCCACCAACAGCCTGTCATCACACATTTCCAGTCGGAAAATCCGATCGTGTGTACGAGGCTTAAGAGTATGTTGGACCTTGGGATCATTGAGGAGTCTTCAAGTAGCTGGTCCAGCCCTATAGTCCTTGCACCCAAGCCGAATGGAGCCTGGCGGTTCTGCAATGACTTTCACAAGTTAAATGAAGTCTTCAAGCCAGACGCGTACCCCATGCCCCAGGGGGATGAGTTAATCGAGAGATTAGGACCGGCCCGGTACATCACCACTCTTGACTTGACCAAGGGATACTGGCAGATCCCGCTTTCCCCAGAGGCTAAAGAAAAAAACTGCATTTGCCACACCAGACGGGTTATAGCAATATGCCCGAATGCTGTTTGGGTTACATGGGGCCCCAGCCACTTTCCAGAGGGCCATGGACTTTGTCCTGAGACCACATAAGGAATTCTCAGGAGCCTACCTTGATGACATTGTCATCTTTATTCAGGACTGGGAGAGTCACTTACCGAAGGTTCAGTTGGTCTTGGATGCGCTCCGAAGGGCGGGGTTCACAGTGAACCCAGAAAAGAGCAAGGTTGGGTTGGAGGAGGCCAGCTACCTGGGGTATGTTGTAGGCAGGGGTGTGATTAAACCCCGACTAAACAAGGTGGAGGCTATCCAGAAATAGGCCCCGTCCACTCACAAGGAAACAGGTGCGATCTTTCCTTGGCATTGTGGGCTACGCACCAAGGGAAAGAACGCAACTGTTGTTCAGCGGAGTGCAGAAGCAGAAGCAGAGTTCTTCCGGTTGAAGCAAGCTTTGTGCCAGGAACCAGTGTTGGTAGCTCCCGACTTCCAAAAAGAGTTCCTGGTACATACAGATGCCTCAAAGTTGGTTCTGGGTGCAGTACTGTCCCATATGGTTGGGGGGCTGATCACCCCGTTGTGTACTTGAGCCAGAAGCTCATGCCAGCTGAGAGGAATTATTCCATTGTGGAGTGTCTCGCACCAGGACATACCTAGTGCATTTGGCATCTGGGGCGGATCCTATATCTGGAGCCCCACCACATTAAAATGTAAAAACACCCCACTGTGTCCCCTGCATACCTCTGCATCCTTAAATATCTCTTTGTCACTATTGTGTACATTACATAGCACCTTGCACCTAAGGACCTCTTTACATTGCACAGCCCTTGTACCTCTAGACCCTTTTACATAACACAGCACCCTGCACCTCTGGACCCCTTTACATTACACAGCACCCTGCACCTCTGGACCCCTTTACATTACACAGCACCCTGCACCTCTGGACCCCTTTACATTACACAGCACACTGCACCTCTGGACCCCTTTACATTACACAGCACCCCACACCTCTGGACCACTTTATATTACACAGCACCCTACACCTCTGGACCCCTTTAGATTACACAGCACCCTGCACCTCTGGACCCCTTTACATTACACAGCACCCTACACCTCTGGACCCCTTTACATTACACAGGCCTTGTACTTCTGGACCCCTTTACATTACACAGCACCCTGCACCTCTGGACCCCTTTACATTACACAGCACCCTGCACCTCTGGACCCCTTTACATTACACAGCACCCTGCACCTCTGGACCCCTCTACATTACACAGCACCCTGCACCTCTGGACCCCTTTACATTTCACAGCACCCTGCACCTCTGGACCCCTTTACATTACACAGCACCCCACACCCCCTGTATACCTCTGCATCCTTAAATATCTCTTTGTCACTATTGTGTACATTACACAGCACCTTGCACCTAAGGACCTTTTTACATTGCACAGCCCTTGTACCTGTAGACCCTTTTACATAACACAGCACCCTGCACCTCTGGACCCCTTTACATTACACAGCACCCTGCACCTCTAGACCCCTTTACATTACACAGCCCTTGTACCTCTGGACCACTTTACATTACACAGCCCCCCTGCACCTCTGGACCCCTTTAGATTACACAGCACCCTGCACCTCTGGATCCCTTTACATTACACAGCACCCTACACCTCTGGACCCCTTTACATTACACAGGCCTTGTACTTCTGGACCCCTTTACATTACACAGCACCCTGCACCTCTGGACCCCTTTACATTACACAGCACCCTGCACCTCTGGACCCCTTTACATTACATAGCACCCTGCACCTCTGGACCCCTTTACATTACACAGCACCCTGCACCTCTGGAACCCTTTACATTTCACAGCACCCTACACCTCTGGACCCCTTTACATTACACAGCACCTCACACGTCTGGACCACTTTACATTACACAGCACCCTGCACCTCTGGACCCCTTTACATTACACAGCCCTTGTACCTCTGGACCTCTTTACATCACATAGCCCCCTGCTCCTCTGGACCCCTTTACATTACACAGCCCTTGTACTTCTGGACCCCTTTACATTACACAGCACCCTGCACCTCTGGACCCCTTTACATTACACAGCCCTCACATCTCCCCACATCTCTGGACACCTGTATGTTACACAGACACCCCCTAAAAGCTCTGGGCCCCCTGCATGTTACACAGACCCCCTACAGTGCAGACCCCACTACAGTGCAGACACCCCCAATTTAGTACAAACCTCCCCTACAGACCCCCCTACAGTACAGACCCCCCTACAGTACAGAACCTCCCCTACAATACAGACCCCCCTAAAGTGCAGACACCCCTACAATACAGACCCCCCTACAGTGCAGACCCCCCTACAATACAGACCCCCTACAGTGCAGACCACCCACAATACAGATCCCCCTACAATACAGCCTCCCCTACAGTACAGCCCCCCACAATAAAGACCCCCCTACAATACAGACCCCCCCACAATACAGACCCCCCCTTCAGACCCATAATGTACCTCGGGCCTCGGCTCAGATGATCAGCGTGGGACATGATGCACAGTACATGTAGACTACACAGAGGAGGGGGAGACGGCACCAGCGGCTTCACTCTGCTCGGCTGTTTGAGACAGCTGAGACAGATCAGAGCCACGAGAGAAGGGGATCATTGCGGGTCCGGGGTGCACCGACGGGTGTCACATGGGTGTAACTCTGGTGCGGCGAACACCCCCCCATTTGCACAGCCACTATAGGCTCTCCATGTGTGTACTGTGTTCTTACCTGCCGCTGCCTGTCACTGCGCCGTGTCGCTGCGCTGCTTAAATCTGCCCGCAGTCTCCACTACAGTCGTGCATAGGTGCACCGGAATGACACCCCCAGTATGTGGAACCCGGGGAAGCCCGCCCCCCACCCCCTGCCCCCCACTGGTCTCACAATAAAATGGGCTTTGGATACACTTCGCTACTACTTGTTAGGCCGACCCTTCAAGTTAGTTTCAGATCATGCACCCCTTACGTGGATGGCCCAAAATAAAGACAAAAACTCCAGAATCACCCGGTGGTTCCTTGCTCTACAGGACTTCAAGTTTGTAGTGGTACATAGACCAGGAAAGGTACATCAGAATGCGGGTCTATTGCCACTTGATTTGTGGTGTCCAGACCCCTGGCCTGGAATGGGGGGGATATGTAGAGGGTCAGTCTGTATTTCTCCTGAGGTTACCTGTGGGTTATTTCTTTGTATCCCGAACAGTTCCTGTGGCAGTTGTCGCTGAAATCTTTCTTGATCTACCTGACCTGATCAAGAGATCCGAAATGTTCCACTTCTTCGTAAGTGATTGAACAGTACTGACTGGCATATTCAAGACTTTGGATATCTTTTTATATCCTTTTCCATCTTTGTAAAGTTTCACTACCTTGTTACGCAGGTCTGGTGACAGTTCTTTTCCCATGGCTTAGTGTCTAGCCTGCTTAGTGCATCCATGTGAGAGCTAACAAACTCATTGACTATTTATACACAGACATTAATTGCGAGTTAAAAAGCCACAAATGTGGGAAATTAACCTTTAATTGCCATTTTTAACCCGTGTGCGCCACCTTCTGTGTCTGTAACAAGGCCAAACCTTCCAGGGTATGTAAACTTTTGATCAGGGCCATCTGGTTGATTTCTGTTATCATTATGATTTAAAAAGCATCCAAAAAACTAATGTGATAATAAATAGCTTCATGTGATTACTATCCTTAAAAAAAAAAAAACTTTGGCACGATCAGTCATATTTTCAATATTAATGCCAACATTTTTCAATTTCTGCCAGGGTATGCAAACATTTGATCACAACTGTATATATTGTATATTGTCTCATACTATGGTGTGCTCTCTGCTGGGTCGTTTGGGGGTGTGGCTGTATTCCATTGTTCTATTGTGTCTGTCTGCCTTAGGAGAAAGTATTATGGGATGTGTATGTGTATTTGCTGTGAGGAGGGAGGGGGGAATTCCTCCAACAGATCTCCCTGCTGATTGGACAGTCTACCCTGCCCTGAATGCAAAGGGAGGGGGGACTGTCCCGAGTGTTACCTCTGTGTACCTGTGTTTCAATAAACAGTTCATGTTCAGGATTTCTCCAGAGCTTCTCCCATCCTTTGGAACTCTCTACCCCAATCGGTCCGACTGTCCCCTAATCTATCCATCTTTAGACGATCTCTGAAAACCCTACTCTTTAAAGAAGCTCATGTTGCTTCTATCTCATACACGGTTTCACTATCTCCATCAGCTCATCCCCCACAGCTATTACCATTTGTATCAATTGACTCCCCTCCTAGATTGTAAGCTGTAGTGAGCAGGGCCCTCTGATTCCTCTTGTACCAAATTGTAATATGGTCTATGGCTGCAGGTCATTCTGTCAAAACTGCACCACATAGAAGGTTCCAGAGTTCCCCCAACTACCGGCAATTATTTTGGTATTATCGGTAATAAATCTCCATGTGATATTGGTGGATTTTAACGTCACAATGTTACCAGAAGATTAAAATGAGGGCTTCGGATTTCAGAACTGAGAGTTGGTTGTCATTCAATCTCCCCGATCTCACCCTCTGGAAATAATATTTAGAATTATATGATGATTGAACTTTCCATCAATGGCCCGGGGGGGACATCTTCCTGATCTTTCACAATGTTCACTCTCAATAAGCTGATAATTACTCCTCCCTGTAATCGTGAGAAGAGGACCGGCCACCATAAAGATGGTTATTCAAAGACCCAAAGGTTGTACAATCAGATTACATAGTGTATGGTCTTACTAAAAAGGAATCTTTCTGTGAGAGCTGAGAATGGTCTTCCCCATTAGGGGGATTCCTCCTCTATATTTGCCCTGGTGGCCATGATCATTGAAAGTAAGTTCGCAAAATTTTGGGTTGTCACCAGTACAGGAATAGAGAGGAAATCTTCCAATGGGGCCACCGAGGATATTCTCTTACATCTTGTTTTGGATATGGAACAGGAAGTAAAGGGAAATCTTACCAATAGGATGTTGACCCTTCCCCCTTATTTTATCCAAAAACATAACAGAAAAGGTTTTGCCTTTAGTTCTCCTTTATTGAATTTGTAATTTTCATTCATTATTAATTTTCATTCCTTTGTATTTTATACGGTTGATTTTAGTTGTTGCCAGGAGATGTAGTGGCACCTTCCGTAGCCGGCCTCACTTTTGGGGTTAGTACCTCCGATTGTATACGGGGATGATCATTTGTATCGGAAGCCCCATATATTCGCTGGATTGTAATTTTCCGTCTTGGTTTTTATCCAAAGATTCCAAATAACTCTGAAAAGAATTCAGATCCTGAGAAGACAGAAAGTTTTATTAATCCAATATACTGAATACACAACGTTACATTGCATCCTTTTCATCCACCGAGCCTGGGAACTGCAACATAGAAAGGGGGCTTCTCTGCTGAAGAGTTCACCTGGGGCACCAGAACAATGACACCCTGACACTTGGGGGCCCTAAAACAATGACACCCTGACACTTGGGGGTCCCAGAACAATGACACCCTGACACTTGGGGGCCCCAGAACAATGATACCCTGGCACTTGGGGGCCCCAGAACAATGACACCCTGACACTTGGGGGTCGAGAATAATGACAAACTGAAACTCAGGGGCCCCAGAACAATGACACCCTGACACTTGAGGCCCAAGAACAATGATACCCTGACACTTGGGGCCCCAGGACAATGACAACCTTACAATTGGGCGTCCCAGGACAATGACATCCTGACAGTTGGGGCCCAAGAACAATGATACCCTGACACTTGGGGCCCCCAGAATAAAAACACCCTGACACTTGGGGGTTCCAGAACAATGGCACCCTGACACTTGGGGTCCCAGAACAATGACCCAAAACAATGACACCCTGACACTTGGGGGCCCCAGAACAATGACACCCTGACACTTGGGGTCCCATGAACAATGACACCCTGACACTTGGGGGCCCAAGAACAATGACACCCTGACACTTGGGGGCCCAAGAACAATGATACCCTGACGCTTGGGGGCACCAGAACAATGACACTTGGGGGCCCCAGAACAATGACACCCTGACGCTTGGGGGCACCAGAACAATGACACCCTGACACTTGGGGACCCCAGAACAATGACACCCTGACACTTGGGGTCCCAGAACATTGACACCCTGACACTTGGTACCCCCAGAACAATGACCCAAAACAATGACACCCTGACACTTGGGGGCCCCAGAACAATGACACCCTGACACTTGGGGTCCCATGAACAATGACACCCTGTCACTTGGGGGCCCAAGAACAATGACACCCTGACACTTGGGGATCCCAGAACAACAACACCCTGACACTTGGGGGTCCCAGAACAATGACAACCTGACACTTGGGGGCCCCAGAACAATGACACCCAGACACTTGGTGGTCCCAGAACAATGACACTTGGGGGCCCAAGAACAATGACACCCTGACACTTGGGGCCCTAGAACAATGACAACCTGACACTTGGGGGTCCCAGAACAATGACACCCTGACACTTGGGGGTCCCAGAACAATGACACCCTGACACTTGGGGGTCCCAGAACAATGACACCCTGACACTTGGGGTCCCCAGAACAATGACACCCTGACACTTAGGGGTCGAGAACAATGACAACCTGAAACTCAGGGGCCCCAGAACAATGACACCCTGACACTTGAGGCCCAAGAACAATGACACCCTGACACTTGGGGCCCCCAGAAAAATGACAACCTGACCCTTGGGGCCCCCAGAACAAGGACATCCTGACACTTGGCGCCCACAGAACAATGACACCCTGGCACTTGGGGGTCCCAGAACAATGACACACTGACACTTGGGGGCCCAAGAACAATGACAACCTGACACTTGGGGCCCCAGAACAATGACACCCAGACACTTGGGGGTCCCAGAACAATGACACTTGGGGACCCCACAACAATGACACCCTGACACTTGGGAGTCCCAGAACAATGACACCCTGACACTTGGGGACCCAAGAACAATGACACCCTGACACTTGGGGGTCCCAGAACAATCACACTCTGGCACTTGGGGGTCTGAGAACAATAATACCCTGACATTTGGGGGCCCCAGAACAATGACACCTTGACACTTGGGGCCCCTGCAACAATGACACCCTGACACTTGGGGGTCCAAGAACAATGACACCCTAAAACTTGGCGGTCCCAGAACAATGACACCCGACACTTGGGGGCCCAAGAACAATGACACCATGACACTTGGGGATCCAAGAACAATGACACCCTGACACTTGGGGGCCACAGAACAATGATACCCTGACACTTTGGGGGTCCCAGAACAATGACACTTGGGGGCACCAGAACAATGACAACCTGACACTTGGGGGCCACAGAACAATAACACCCTGACACTTGGGGGCCCAAGAACAATGAAACCCTTACAGTTGGGGCCCCCAGAACAACGACACCCTGATACTTGGTAGTCCCATAACAATGAGACCCTGACAGTTGGGGGCCCCAGAACAAGGACACCCTGACACTTGGGGGTCCCAGAACTAGGACACCCTGACACTTGGGGGTCCCAGAACAAGGACACCCTGACACTTGGGGGTCCCAGAACAAGGACACCCTGACACTTGGGGGTCCCATAACAATGACACCCTGACACTTGCAGGGTGCAGAACAATGACAACCTGACACTTGGGGGCCCCAGAACAATGACACCCTAACACTTGGGGGTCTCAGAACAATGACACCCTCACACTTGGGGGTCCCAGAACAATGACACCCTGACACTTGGGGGCCCAAGAACAATGACACCCTCGCACTTGGGGGCCCAAGAACAATGACAACCTGACACTTGGGGGCCCCAGAACAATGACACCGTGACACTTGGGATTCCCAGAATAATGACACTTGGAGACCCCAGAACAATGACACCCTGACACTTGGGGGTCCCAGAACAATGACATCCTGACACTTGGGGTCCCAGAACAATGACAATTAAGGATATTATAATGTAAATGATTTTCTTACTTTGAAGGTATTCAGATATTCCACCTTTGCATTCAAAGTTTTCATATTTCCTTCCTTGTTTGCAATCTTCTTAAATTCTTCCACCAAACTCGTTATACTTTTCTCCGGCAACTGGGCCTGTACAAATATATGAGGAGGTTCCATCATCTGATCTCCAACCTCCCCATCCACTAATATTATTATTATACATTTATATAGCGCTGACATATACTGCAGTGCTGTACAGAGATCACTGAGCCAATCACATCAGTCTCTGTACCAGAGGAGCTTACACTCTAATGTCCCCTCCCCCACAGTCACAGTTTTCTATGCCTCCTATTAATAACAATTGTATTATTGTCCTCCACAATGAGGAAAGGTAGGTACTCCCCCTGGTAATGAGGAAAGGTAGGTACTCCCTTGTATAATGAGGAAAGGTAGGTATTCCCCTGGTAATGAGGAAAGGTAGGTACTCCCCTTGTATAATGAGGAAAGGTAGGTATTCCCCTGGTAATGAGGAAAGGTAGGTATTCATCCTTGTAATGAGGAAAGGTAGGTACTTCCCCTGGTAGTGAGAAAAGGTAGGTACTCCCCTTGTATAATGAGATAAGGTAGGTACTCACCCTGGTAATGAGGAAAGGTAGGTACTCACCTTGGTGCTGTAGGCAGAGATGAGAATCAGAAAGATCAGAAGACAGAACATTTTGTTGGTGGTTTTGAGGATTGCAGTCTGGGGAGAAGAGAACACAATGATGATGGGTGAGGACGGGTAATATAAACTCTCTATAGGTAATATAACTTACCATGGTGATCGATGTGACGGCACACACTATGCTGGGTACAGGTGTGAGGAGCCTTTTATATGAACTGAAATCTGGTCAGACCCTCCTCTCCCCTCCTCTCCCCACCCCCTTTATGTGGATTATATTCCTTGTGTGGACACACCCAGCTCTATACTGATACCTCTATACCACTGTTTCTCAACTCCAGTACTCAAGGGGCCCCAACAGGTCATGTTTTCAGGATTTCCCTCAGATGAAACAGCTGTGGTAATTACTAAGGCAGTGAAACTGATCAAATCCCCTGTGCAAAATAACGGTAAGCCTGAAAACATGACCTGTTGGGGCGCCTTGAGGACTGGAGTTGAGAAACACTGCTCTATACAGGTGATCCACACTCCAACGACTTGTCCTGCGACTTGGGACTGCAAAGTCACATGACAAGTCATTCCCCATGATTTCCAATGACAACCATTCATATTAGTATGACTTCAAGTCGTGCCGACTTCAAACTAGTCCCTGCACTAGTTTGGCCCAACTTTGAAGCGAATTACACAGGCATTGCCTAAAATCGCAACCGCAAAATCTTTGCAAAATTGCGTGACTTTGGAGTTGCGGTAGTGTGAAAGGGGCCTAACTAGCTTGCTAAAACATTCTTCTCAGCATTAAGTCCAGCTCTATCTCCACGGGAAGGAACCTTTTATAGTGTGGGGTGAGACTATGAGCACTGAGCCATAATTGGGCAAAGTCATAACTTTGCCCAATCAGAGCTCTCACAGTGCTCTTTGCCCTGAATGGGCAAAGCCTTGCACCTGACCGCTGGTCAGGTGCATTGCTTCAGCCAATCAGAGCTGTTAAAAACGCACTGTGCGGCATGCAAGTGCATATGTGGGGCGCTCGGCGGGAGAACATGCAAACGCCCAAAAGGGCGATGTTTAGGGCAGAACTGATGCTTGGCCCAAACAGCTCATCTAAACACCATGGTCTACAGAACAAGCAGGAGAATAAGGGAGCTTGGTTGGTGTCGATTGACTTCCAGTTGGCTTGTGTTCCAGTGTTGGTGTCTTTTCTTTTGCCGGCAGCCACATCTGGGTTTTACCTGGAGTGTGGTGGCTGCATCATATGACACATCATGGGTAGAGTTGCCACCTCATCCCTTTAACCCCGAACACCTTTGAATTACACAGTTTCTGAGGCTAATTAAATGCAAATAAGGCACCTTAATCAGCCACAGAACCTGTGTAATTAATATGTTTGGGTTTAAAGGGATGAGGTGGCAACCATAATCACGGGACTGCATCCTCTATTTGAAATCAAATGGGACGTTGTGTCAGTGCTTGAGCATGGAGTCCATGTTCCTCTAGAATAGACATGTCTAAGGTCTGGCCCGTGGGCCAATCGGCCCGCATTCTTGTTCTGAACGGTATTTGGACATATATATCTTTTGGGGCCCCCGACGATCTCCCAGTGGCCTCAAAAGATGTATATGCCTTGGAGGGGACAGGGAGGAGGCGGGACGAGCGCCGTGCACACACAGGAGAATTTCCTGTTCCCAGGCGGCCTCTGTAATAGGAAGTCCCGTCTCCAGGCGCTGCCATTGGACGACTGTTCTGTCCATCAAAGGAGGCGGGACTTTCTATTAAAGAGGCCACCGTGTAAACAGGAGATTCTCCTGTAGGTAATCTTCGGCACTCGTGAGTACATTCCTGGCAATGGTGTGTGCTGCATTTCTAGCAATGGTGAGGCTACATTCATGGCAATGGTGGGTCGGCATATGGGCAGCAGAATGGCACTGACCCTTATTTTGCTTCACAGTTCTTTATTTAAATTTTTTTTTCCTGAAACTTCACTCTTAAAGTGAAGGTGCGTGTTATACACCAATAAATACGATATATCCAAATAATACGCCCAAGCTCATCTCTTTACTCACCCACAGCCACAAAGGCAAGAGAATTCTTGTTGAGCAGTAGGGATGAGCCGAACACCCCCCTGTTCGGTTCGCATCAGAACATGCGAACAGGAAAAAAGTTCGTTCGAACACGCGAACACCGTTAAAGTCTATGGGACACGAACATGAATAATCAAAAGTGCTAATTTTAAAGGCTAATATGCAAGTTATTGTCATAAAAAGTGTTTGGGGACCTGGG
Organism: Aquarana catesbeiana; assembly: GCF_042186555.1. NCBI lineage: Eukaryota > Metazoa > Chordata > Amphibia > Anura > Ranidae > Aquarana > Aquarana catesbeiana. The sequence goes on along the minus strand of NC_133336.1, from coordinate 221,759,990 downwards.
TCCTGCCCCAGGGGACATGGATCAATGCAAAAAAATTTTTAAAAACGGCCGTTTTTCAGGAGCAGTGATTTTAATAATACTTAAAGTCAAACAATAAAAGTGTAATATCCCTTTAAATTTCGTACCTGGGGGGTGTCTATAGTATGCCTGTAAAGGGGCGCATGTTTCCTGTGTTTAGAACAGTCTGACAGCAAAATGACATTTTGAAGGAAAAAACTCATTTAAAACTACCCGCGGCTATTGCATTGCCGACAATACACATAGAAGTTCATTGATAAAAACGGCATGGGAATTCCCCAAAGGGGAACCCCGAACCAAAATTTAAAAAAAAAAAATGACGTGGGAGTCCCCCTAAATTCCATACCAGGCCCTTCAGGTCTGGTATGGATATTAAGGGGAACCCTGGCCAAAAAAAAAATGACGTGGGGTTCCCCCTAAATTCCATACCAGACCAATAACTTGCATATTAGCCTTTAAAATTAGCACTTTTGATTTCTCCCATAGACTTTTAAAGGGTGTTCCGCGGCATTCGAATTTGCCGCGAACACCCCAAATTGTTTGCTGTTCGGCGAACTTGCGAACAGCCAATGTTCGAGTCGAGCATGAGTTCGACTCGAACTCGAAGCTCATCCCTATTGAGCAGTGTATTAGTGCTCGGAAGAACACACTTAGACTGAATTTTAATGGTTCAAAGAATGTCAGGCAAAATGGTTGGCCGTCGCGCATGTTCACTTCATCAAATCTGGACCTCTTTGAAAAAAGTTTGGACACCCCTGCTCTAGAACTTTTGTGCCTGCAGCTCCCCTAAAAAGGTACTGAAGCATTCCACTGCAACTGTAAGACCTTTAAACCTCCATAGCCCCCTGCAACTTCCACTAATGTAAACAGTAGGGATGAGCCGAACACCCCCCATTCGGTTTGCATCCAGAACATACCAACAGGCAAAAACTTTGTTTGAACACGCGAACACCGTTAAAGTCTATGGGACACGAACATGAAAAATCAAAAGTGCTCATTTTAAAGGCTTATATGTAAGTTATTGTCATAAAAAGTGTTTGGGGACCTGGGTCCTGGCCCAGGGGACATGTATCAGTGCAAAAAAAGTTTTAAAAACGGCCATTATTTTGGGAGCAGTGATTTTAATAATGCTTAAAGTGAAACAATAAAAGTGTAATATTCCTTTAAATTTCGTACCTTGGGGGTGTCTATAGTATGCATGTAAAGTGGCACATGTTTTTCCCGTGTTTAGAACAGTCTGATTGCAAAATGACATTTCTAAGGGAAAAGTCATACAAAAGTACTAGCGCTAGCGCCAGTTATAATGAATTGTCGGTCCGGCAATACACATAAAAGTTAATTGATAAAAACACCATGGGATTTCCCCACAGGGGAACCCCGAACCAAAATTTTTTAAAAATGCGTGGGGGTCCCCCCAAATTTCATACCAGGTTCAGGTCTGGTATGGATATTAAGGGGAACCCCGTGCCAAAATTTTTTAAAAAATGGCGTGGGGGTCCCCCTCAAAATCCATACCAGACCCTTCAGGTCTGGTATGGATTTTAAGGGGAACCCCACGCCAAAATTT